>NC_056570.1:9370101-9524183 GCF_013358625.1 Macadamia integrifolia
CCACAGCACACAGCAAAGGCAGTCATCGGAGCCAACGTGCCTTGATGGTGAATTTCACATACCAGGCCTATCTTGGGCATGCCATATGGCTACAGGTTCTGGCAGCAGCTGTGGGGGCACAATAGCACAAGGCAGGAACCCTTATGCACCTAACAGCCCAGGGAGGCAGGCAGCGGTGTGCAGCAGAGGGACTGAACATCGGGACGCATTGGCCATTTAGTTGTTTTCAAATGCCATGCCTCTTGAAAATTCCGTTCAACTATGGACGCATGTGGCAGTAATTGTGAGGGCATGGTAGCGAAAGGTAGGGAGCCATGCGCACCCAGCAGCACACTGTTTTAGGCAGTTGTGTGCGGGAGATGGGCTGATGAGCCATATATACTTATTTTCACATACATGCCAAGCCTTTGTTGGGCTTTTTATACAGCTACGAGCGCAGGTGGCAACAACTGTTGAGGCATAGAGGTATATAGTATGCAACCATAAGGGCCGAGCAGCACGCTATGGCAGGCCACAACCCACATCAAGGGCAAAATCTTTGAAACCGATGTACCATGCAGGTGTTTTGCACATGCCATGCCACTCTTGGGTATGGTGTACGGCAACAGACGCATGTGGCTGTAGATGTGGAGGCACAACAGTGCAAGGTAGGCAGCCATGCGTGCCTAGCAGCACACAATGGCAAGCAATTGTGTGCGACAGAGGGGCTGACCAACGGGACGGACGCACCATATACATGTTTTCACATGCCATACCTTCATTGGGCATGCTGTGAGTCAACGGGCATATGTGGCAGTAGAAGTGGGGGTGTGGCAGCGCATGGCAGGTAGCCATGTGCGACCAGTAGCCCACGGTGGCAGGTAATGCTGTGCGGCAGAAGGGGTAGCATTGTGCGATAGAAGGGCTTACCATTCTCAAGGACGTGCACCTTTGTTGGGCATGATGTGCACGATTGGCACATGTGATAGCAGCTGTGGGGTCATGGCATGCAAGGTAGGCAGCCATGCTCATCCATCCGCACGCAATGGCAAACCTCAGAGCACACCAAGGGCCAACTCTTCGAAATCGATGTGCCATTTCACTTTTTTTCCCATGCCATGGGTTTTGGGTTTGCCTACCATGCCTACCATGCCTACTCATTGTCTGGTGCCCTGCTATGTGGCCCCTCAAAAATCTCCTGGGGAGAGTGGCACCCCCCTCCCTCAAGGTAGCTCTTATGCTCTTTGGCCCTTTCCAAAAGGAGACATGACCCCCCATAAAAAGTATATCGGACTATTTTTTGAGCTTCAAATATCCAAATCAAATGAAACTTGGTTTGAAATTAGAGAAAATTCCAAAGATTATTTTCATTTAAAAATCATAGTTTTCTAATAAATATTTATTTATTTTATTAATTTTTTAATATTAAAAAACATATTAAATTCAAAAAACTATGAAAAATTTATTTTAATGTATTTTTCTGAAAACTAAATTTCGAATGTCTTCCAAAGGTTGATAGAATGTTCTGAAAATATATTGGACTATTCCAACATATTTTGATATTTTCTAATATTTTATGATTGAAACATTATGAAAAATACCTAAAAAAATGGAAATACGGGGTTTAAGTGAAAATGATTGTACTTTGAGGGCCAAATATCCAATTGCAATGCTTTTCTAACCCAAAGGGATGTTTTGCACAACATGACTTAAAGACCCAAACTATGTTGTGCGGGCATGGCCTTAACGTGTGTAGCAGTCGGTGCCTCGTGTGCAGCTGAAGGCCGCAAAGGGGCCTCTGTTGCATGGGCCATGGGGACCACAGCAACACCCATGTGTGAGCCATGTGCGTGCAGCTATGTGCATGGAGGAATGCAGACATGGGCACAGAAGTGCAGCAATTCCTGCAACCTTGCGCACACCAAGTGCTGAAATACCCATGGCATGTGCGGCCATGCCAGCCATCATGATCACCGCATGGGCAGCCATACCAGCAAACTTGCACGCGGTAGTGCATCCATGCACGTGGCGGTGTGGCGGTGCAGCCGTGCTTGCGACCTCGTGCGTGGCATGTCCTGTAACTCCCAAAACCAAGAGCGCGGCAAGGCAACGATGGGCGTGGCACATGCAGCCATATATGCAACCAAGAGGGCGGTGTGTAGCAACGCATGCAACCTTGCGAGTGGTAGGGCAGCCATGGGCGCGGCATAGGCGGCCATACCCACAACCTTGTGAGTGTTAGTGTAGTCAAGCGCGCGGCATGTGCGACGATGAACGTAACCTTGGGCACGGCTGTGTAGCCATCTGGGTGTCATATGCGGCCATGCTTGCAACTTTGCACGCGGCATGTTTGGCAATGCTCGCAACCTTGTGCAGGACATATGCAGCCGTGGTCGCAACCATATGTGTGAAAGTGCGGCACGGGCAACAGCCTAGCGTGCGTAGCTTGCACCATTACACGCAGCCATGTGCGGCCGTGCCTGCCACCTTATGTGCGGTTGTGCACCCTTTCCCACAACAATATGCGTTGTTGCTTGCCACCTTACACGTGGTGGTGCACCCTTGGCCCCAGCCATGTGCGCACGGTAGTCTGCCACCATGCATGCGCCTTGTGCAGCCGTCCGTGCGGTATAGCTGCCTTGTGTACTGCCTTCATATGCACTTAGGCACACTTAGGGGGGCACGCGTAGGTATAGTCATTGGCACGTATATGTGCACACTTGCGGCATTCAAAAGCACACTTAGGCAACATTTGGGGCATTCAAAGGCACAATTATGCAACACTTGGGCTACACTTGGGTGCATGCGTAGACACACTTATTCAACACGTTTGGGCACGTATAGGCATAGTTAAGGGGACACTTGGGGCATTCAAGAGCATGCACAGGCACACTTGGGTGCACACTTAAGCAACAGTTGTGGGCATGCATGGGCACATCTAGGCAACACTTGGGCCATTCATTGTGCACTTGTAGTCAACACTTGGGGTGTTGTGCGGCCATTCAATGTGCACACATGGGCACATGTAGTCAACACTTGGGGGCATGCATAGGCACACACTTGGGCCATTCAAGAGCACGTTGTCACAGCTTTAGACCTTTCTAAGCAATTGCGCCGGCACTTAGCACTTCCACTTGTATTGCACTAGAGAACTCTTGAGTACAAGGCTTGAGAACTCACTTGCTCGGTTGAACACTCTTGGATGGTCCTTAGTGAGTGTCTTTTCCAAATGAGGCAACACCTATTTGTAGGCATCCCAAGTTATAATGGATGACTAAGATATTTACAAATGTCCTCCATCCAACGGTTGGCGAGGAAAATAGAAGCTTCCCACCTCCTTAATGGAGAACTCTAGAAATCTCTCCTAAACTATCTCCTATAAATATCTTCTACAAATATCTACAATAAAATATCTAGAGTTACTACACCTTTGTAGAAAACTCTAAACCTTGGACCATACTTAGCCCAATGGCCTAAGTCTATGGACCTATGTTGGGCAGGTCGTGACAACGTGTACACTTAGTGGCACTCAATGTGCACACATAGGCACACTTCACTTGGGTACCACGCATAACCATACTCAGGAAACCGTTGGGGCAGTTAACACTTAGGGGCATACCTGGGGCCATGCGTGGACAATCCTAGCCTCAGTAGGGTGTGGGGGGTAGAATTAAAAATATTTTGGGGGAATGAAAAGGGGAAAAGGATGGGGGGACGAATCGATGCGACACAGGGCTGAATCTCAGTGGATCGTGGCAGCAAGGCCACTCTGCCACTTACAATACCCCGTCGTGTATTTAAGTCATTTGCAAAGGACTCTACCCATCACCCGACAGGAATTACTCTTCAAGGCAGCCCATATAACACGTCCACTGCGGGGGCTTGGCTAATGACACGTGCCTCTAAGGGCCGGAGGGCCCCTACTGCGGGTTGGCAAATGAGCAATAGGCATAGGTGTCGCTTCTTTAGCTTGGATTCTGACTTAGAGGCGTTCAGTCATAATCCGGCGCATGGCAGCTTTGCGCCACTAAATTTTCAACCAAGCATGATGACCAATTATGTGAATCAATGGTTCCTCTCGTATTAGGTTGAATTACTAATTCGACACTGACATTAGTAGGGTAAAACTAACCTATCTCATGACAGTTTAAACCTAGCTCACGTTCCCTATTGGTGGGTGAACAATCCAACACTTGGTGACTTCTGGTTCACAATGATAGGAAGAGCCGACATCGAAGTATCAAAAAGCAATGTCGCTATGAACGCTTGGCTGCCACAAGCCAGTTATCCCTGTGGTAACTTTTCTGACACCTCTAGCTTCAAATTCCGAAGGTCTAAAGGATCGATAGGCCACACTTTCACAGTTCGTATTCATACTGGAAATCAGAATCAAACGAGCTTTTACCCTTTTGTTCCATACGAGATTTATGTTCTCGTTGAGCTCATCTTAGGACACCTGTGTTATCTTTTAACAGATGTGCCACCCTAGCCAAACTCCCCACCTGACAATGTCCTCTGCTTGGATCGCCCCGCTAAGGGGGGGCTTGGGTCCAAAAGGAGGGGCAGAGCCCCACCTCCGACTCACGGAGTAAGTAAAATAACGTTAAAAGTAGTGGTATTTCACTTATGCCATTTCTAGCTCCCACTTATCCTACACCTGTCAAGTCATTTCACAAAGTCAGACTAGAGTCAAGCTCAACAAGGTCTTCTTTCCCCTCTGATTCTGCCAAGCCCATTCCCTTGGCTGTGGTTTCGCTGGATAGTAGACAGGGATAGTGGGAATCTCATTAATCCATTTATGTGCGTCACTAATTAGATGACAAGGCATTTGCCTACCTTAAGAGAGTCATAGTTACTCCTGCCATTTTCCCCGAGCTTGGTTGAATTTCTTCACTTTGACATTTAGAGCACTGGGTAGAAATCACTTTGCGTGAGCATCAGTTGGGACCATCGCAATGCTTTGTTTTAATTAAATAGTCAGAATCCCCTTGTCCGTACTAGTTCTGAGTTGATTGTTTGATGCCCGGAGAAGGCCCATGAGGGGGCCATTCCCAGTCCATCCCCCGATCGGCATGTGGTGACCCACTCTCACTGTGAAGGTAGCTCGAGCAGTCCGCTGACAGTCGACGGGTTCGAGAATGGGACCCCCGTGCCAAACCCTCAGAGCCAATCCTTTTCCCGAGGTTACAGATCCATTTTTCTGACTTCCTTTGCCTACATTGTTCCATCGACCAGAGGTTGTTCACCTTGGAGACCTGATGCGGTTATGAGTACGACTGGGCATGATCGACACTCGGTTCTTTGAATTTTCAAGGGCTGTTGGGGGCACACCGGACACCACGCGATGTGTGGTGCTCTTTCCAGAGTGGGCAAGCTGTTAAACAGAAAAGATAACTCTTCCCGAGGCCCCCGCCAACATCTCTAGACTTCCTAACGTTGACGTCAACCGCCACGTACCGATTTGGGAATTTTAACCCGATTACCTTTCAGAGCATGCATGAGTACACGCTCTCTGACGGGCTTCCCCCATCCCTTAGGATCGACTAACCCATGTGCAAGTGCCGTTCACAAGGAACCTTTCCCCTATTCGGCCTTCAAAGTTCTCATTTGAATATTTGCTACTACCACCAAGATCTGCACCGACGGCCACTCACGCCCCAAGTTTTACGACAATCGCCGTGCCCTCATGCTCATTTGGGCTTGGCAGTTGCCCCGACGATCAGGTATAGGTTACGCGCTTTAGTACCATCCATTTTTGGGGGCTAGTTGATTTGGCAGGTGAGTTGTTACACACTCCTTAGCGAATTTTGACTTCCATGACCACCGTCCTGCTATCTTAATCGACCAACATCCTTTGTTGGTTCTTGGTTAGTGTGCAATCTGGCACCATAACCCGGCTTTCGGTTCATTCCGCATCACCAGTTCTGCTTACCAAAAATGGCCCACTTGGAGATCTTGATTCCATGGCGCGGCTCAATAAAGTAGCCATGCCATCCTACCTATTTAAAGTTTGAGAATAGGTCGAGGGCGTTGTGCCCGCGATGCCACTAATCATTGGCTTTACCCGATAAAACTCGCCCGTGGGTTTTAACTATCCTGAGGGAAACTTCGGAGGGAACCAACTATTAGACAGTTTGATTAGTCTTTGGCCCCTATACCCAAGTCAGATGAACGATTTGCATGTCAGCATCACTGCAGGCCTCCACCAGAATTTCCTCTGGCTTCTCCCCACTCAAGCATAGTTCACCATCTTTCGGGTCCCGACAGGTATGCGCTCACTCAAACCCTTCATAGTAGACCAAGGTTGGTCGGTGGGCAACCCACAAGGGGATCCCACCAGTCAGCTTCCTTACACCTTACGGGTTTTGCTCGCCCATTGACTCGCACACATGTCAGACTCCTTTGTCCGTGTTTCAAGACAGGTCAAATGAGGATCCCGACAGGCTGATGCTCGAAGCATGCAATTGCCAATAGGCATACCATCCAGGCGCACACTGCCTACCATGATCGCAGCGACGACATCTCCTCAGGTATAACGTGACAACCTGGGCTTGGGATGCCATCGCAATCCACATCAGTCCACGCCTCGAGTCGACCGATGAAGCGGCTATTAACTGTTCCACATCCGTCTGAGATGCATCACCGGCCCCCATCCACTTCTCTCCTGACAATTTCAAGCATTCTTTGACTCTCTTTTCAAAGTCCTTTTCATCTTTCCCTTGCGGTACTTGTTTGTTATCAGTCTCTCGCCCATATTTAGCCTTGGACGAAATTTACCACTCAATTGGGGCTGCATTCCCAAACAACCCGACTCGCCGATAGTGCCTCGTGGTGTGATAAGGTCTAGACATGATGGGGCTCTCACCCTCTCTGGCACCCCCTTCCAGGGGACTTGGGCCCTGTCTACCACTGAGGACGCTTCTACAGACTACAATTCAAACGATAAAGCCACCCGATTCTCAAGCTGGATCTTCTCGGTTCGCTCGCTGTTACTAAGGGAGTCCTCGTAAGTTTATTGTCCTCCGCTTATTGATATGCTTAAACTTAGCGGGTAGCCCCGCCTAACCTGGGGTCACAGTCAAAATGCCATCGAATGGCAATTAGGGTCACCAGAGCCCAATGGGAGCAGAACACGCACACGATGTTCGAACAATGGCAAAGTGGCTTGAACCACCACTCATTGTGACGCTTGCCACACAAGGGGCCCTTGACTTTGGGCCGATCGCACCTCGAACAGAGACATGGGGGGCCAATCTTCGCTCCGCACCACCACCACAAGGGGTAAAGGAGGTGGGGCAATATGACGCATCATGCCCAGGTAGGCGTGCCCTCAGCTCAATTGCCTAGGGCGTAACTTGCGTTTAAAGACTTGATGGTTTATGGGATTCTGCAATTCACACCAAGTATCGCATTTTGCTATGTTCTTCATCGATGCAAGAGCTGAGATATCTATTGTTGAGAGTCATTAAGATAAGATTCGGATCTAAGATGACCACACCACACCAAAGGCATAATGATGTCATGTCCTTTCTGTTACGAGTTCCTTGGCGCCGACAGCGTCAGTGGTTGTGTTTGGGTCGAATGCTACAGAGGATTGTAGGCCAACTTTTACAAGGGTCAGGAAGGAAGGATCTCACGCTCCTACGCCCTACCTTGATGGCGCAACACAACATGTTCACGGGTCTCGCTGGGCAAGTATTGACAATGATCCTTCCGCAGGTTCACCTACAGAAACCTTGTTACGAATTCTCCTTCCTCTAAATGATAAGGTTCAGTGGACTTCTCACGACATCGACGATGGTGAACCACCCATGTTGCTGCGATCCGAACACTTCACTGAACCATTCAATCGGTAGGAGCGACAGGCAGTGTGTATAAAGGGCAGGGACAAAGTCAACGTGAGTTGATGACTTACGCTTACTAGGAATTCCTCATTGAAGACCAACAATTGCAATGATCTATCCCCATCACGATGAAATTTTTAAAGATTACCCGGGCCAATCGACCAAGGCTATAGACTCGTTGAATACATCAGTGTAGCGCGCGTGTGGCCCAGAACATCTAAGGGCATCACAGAACTATTATTGCCTCAAACTTCCGTGGCCTAAACAGCCATAGTCCCTCTAAGAAGCTGGCCGTGGAGGATCACCCCACATAGCTAGTTAGCAGGTTGAGGTCTCGTTCGTTAACGAAATTAACCAGACAAATCACTCCACCAACTAATAACAGCTATGCACCACCACCCATAGAATCAAGAAAGAGCTCTCAGTCTGTCAATCCTTACTATGTCTGGACCTGGTAAGTTTCCCTGTGTTGTGTCAAATTAAGCCGTAGGCTCCACTCCTAGTGGTGCCCTTCCGTCAATTCCTTTAAGTTTTAGCCTTGCGACCATACTCTCCCCGGAACCCAAAAACTTTGATTCAGAGTCCTAAAAGCAACACCTGTCGATCCCTGGTTGGCATCGTTTATGGTTGAGACTAAGATGGTATATGATCGTCTTTGAGCCCCCAACTTTCATTCTTGATTAATGAAAACATCCTTGACAAATGCTTTCGCAGTGGTACGTCTTTCATAAATCCAAGAATTTCACCTCTGACTATAAAATACAAATGCCCCTGACTGTCCCTGTTAATCATTACTCCGATCCTAAAGGCCAATGCAATAGGACCAAAATCCTTTGATGTTATCCCATGCTAATGTATCCAGAGCATAGGCTTGCTTTGAGCACTCTAATTTCTTCAAAGTAACAGTGCCAGAGGCATGACCTGGCCAATTAAGGCCAGGAGCGCATCGCCGACAGAAGGGACGAGACGATTGGTACACACCGTGAGGCAGACCGATCGACCCATCCCAAAGTCCGACTACGACCTTTTTAACTACAACAACTTAAATATATGCTATAGAAGCTGGAATTACCATGGCTGCTGGCACCAGACTTACCCTCCAATGGATCCTCGTTAAGGGATTTAGATTGTACTCATTCCAATTACCAGACTCGAAAAGCCCGGTATTGTTATTTATTGTCACTACCTCCCCGTGTCAGGATTGGGTAATTTGCGCGCCTGCTGCCTTCCTTGGATGTGGTAGCCATTTCTCAGGCTCCCTCTCCAGAATTGAACCCTAATTCTCCGTCACCCATCACCACCGTAGTAGGCCACTATCCTACCGACGAAAGTTGATAGGGCTGAAATTTGAATGATGTGTCATTGGTACAAAGGCAATACAATCCATCGAGTTATCATGAATTATCAGAGCAATGGGCAGAGCCGCCCGCATCGACCTTTTATCTAATAAATGCATCCCTTCCAAAAGTCAGGGTTTGGTGCATGTATTAGCTCTAGAATTACTATGGTTATCCGAGTAGCTAATACCATCAAAAAAACTATAACTGATTTAATGAGCCATTCGCAGTTTCACAGTCTGAATTAGTTCATACTTACACATGCATGGCTTAATCTTTGAGACAAGCATATGACTACTGGCAGGAACAACTAGGTAACTTTCCTTCTCGATGCCAAAGCACTGCATGAACCACATCCCCAATTGTGCAATTGGTGATGCTACTCCATACATTAATGGTTGTCTATCGTTCTTGTGCAACGAGTCGCAACTAAAGGATTCAAGAGGACATATGCATCGTAGAGTACAAACAGTGCACATGCACCACTGACACAAAGAAAGTGGACATATGCATCGTATGCCAAGCCACCTCACACCAACCATGAGGGCAGGCAAGAGGGATGAAATGAGAGTGAAGGGGCAGCATCTTTCCATCCAACTAGGTAAGCAACACAGGAACCATTTTCATGCTCTTGACAAAGACAATATTGGCCCATCGCAACCCATAGAGGTATTTGTGCATAGTGGTTCAATACACAAGCAAAGAGCCCACAACCACAAGAAAAACAATAGCCACTCACGTGCATTACGTCCACTACCGACACAATCCACCACCAAACCTACTACAATGTAATAAGGATTTGGTAGAAGAAAAATCAATAGCCCCGCTAAGCACGAAAATCTCAACAATCAACAAAGGTCGAGGGACACGGGATCTATCTCCACCTACAAGCTTGCAACCTACATTCTCCAGAGACCCACGTTAATGTCGTATTATAACACTTGCGGCAGGAGACATGCAAACACCTCCGCACCTAGGCGCGACTTAGAAACGTACTTCACCAAATAGCAAAGGCCACAAGACCGAGTATAAGAAAGCTCTTGCAAGCAACATACCCACAATAATGTAAATTTTTTAAAAGAATAAGGGGAGGGGGGAAGGGACATGTGATTTTTCTCCACTTGCAAGCTTGCAACCTATGTTCATCTGAGACCTACGTTAATGTCATATTATAACACTTGCGGCAAGAGGCATGCAAACACCTCTGCACCTAGGCGCAACTTAGAAACGTATTTCTCCAAATACCATAAGGCCACAAAACCGAGCATGAGAAAACTCTTGCAAGCAACAAACCCACGAGAATGCAATTTTCTTTTTAAAAACAAAAAGGGGGGAGGGGGAGGGACTTGTGATCTGTCTCCACCTGTAAGCTTGTAAACCTATGTTCTCCAATGACCCATGTTAATGTCATATTATAACACTTGCGGCAAGAGGCATGCAAACACCTCCGCACCTAGGCGTGACTTAGAAATGCATTCCTCGAAATAGCAGAGGCCACAAAATTGAGCATGACAGAACTCTTGCAAGCAACATACCCATGAGAATGGAAATTTTTTTAAAAAGCAAGGAGGGGGGAGGGACTCATGATCTATCTCCACCTGCAAGCTTGCAACCTATGTTCTCCAGAGACCCACGTTAATGTCGTATTATAACACTGGCAGCAAAAGGTATGCAAACACCTCCACACCTAGGCACGACTTAGAAACTCACTTCTCCAAATAGCATAGGCCACAAAGCCGAGCATGAAAAAACACTTGCAAGCAACAAACCCACGATAATGCAATTTAAAGAAAAACAATGGGATGGGGGGGAGGGACCACCCAAATATTTGTTGAGCACATTGACTCGACCAATGATTTCGTGAAACCCATTCATTGGGCATGTCACTGTAAACAACAGCCCACCCCTTGCACCATGACCTACATATGACGACAAGCCAAAGAGCACAGAGGGGTGGAAATGCATGAATATGGCCACGCTCGCAAAAAGTGGCACTAGCACAACTGCACATGGTAGGAAGCAAAGTGCGTCAAACTGCCACGGTGCCTAGATGAGATTAATCAATGGGGCCAATCAGTCATTTCCACATTTTTCACATACCATGACTCTCTTGGGCATGCTGTACAGAGACTAGCAAAAGTGGCAGTAGGCTGCAGTGAGGGTGTAGGTGCAGTGTGCAGATAGCTATGCAAACACACCAGCACGCATTGGCCGGCCAAGGTGCAAAACAAGGGGCTAATCATCTGGACCATCATGCCATGTTGCTGTCCTTCACATGCCATGCAGCAACTCTTGGGCATTTTGTGTGGCTACCAGCGTATGTGGCAGTAGCTATGCAGGCACCCATGCACGCCCAGCAGCACGCCATGGCAGGCCACAGTACACAACAAAGGCAGTCATCGGAACCAACGTGCCTTGATGGTGATTTTCATATGCCAGGCCTATCTTGGGCATGCCATGTGGCTATGGACGCATCTGGCAACAACTATGGGGGCATGGTAGCACAAGCCAGGAACCCTTACACACCCAACAACCCAGGATGGCAGGCAGTGATGCGCGGCAGAGGGGCTGAACATCGGGACGTATTGGCCATTTACTTGTTTTCAAATGCCATGCCTCTTGAAAATGCTGTGCAACTACGAACACATGTGGCAGTAACTGTGGGGGCATGGCAATGGAAGGTAGGGAGCCATGCACGCCTAGTAACACACAGTTGTAGGCAGTTGTGTGTGGGAGATGGGCTGACCATCTAGACAGACGAGCCATGTATACTTGTTTTCACATACATGCCAAGCCTTTGTTGGGCTTTCTATGCAGCTATGAGCATAGGTGGCAACAAATATCGAGGCATAGCGGTATATAATATGCAACCATGAGGGTCGAGCAACACGCCATGGTAGGCCGCAACGTACATAAAGGGCCAAATCATCAAAATCGACATACCATGCAGGTGTTTTACACATGCCATGCCACTCTTAGGCATGCTGTATGGCGACAGACGCATGTGGTAGTAGATTTGGAGGCATGGTAGCTTAGGGTAGGTAGCCATACGTGCCCAGCAGCACACAATGGCAGGCAACTGTGTGCGACAGAGGGGCTGACCAATGGGACGGACGGGCCATGTACATGTTTTCACACGCCATACCTTCGTTGGGCATGCTGTGAGTCGACGGGCACACGTGGCAACAAAAGTGAGGGTGTGGCAGCACATGGTAGGAATCCATGTGTGCCCAGCAGCCCATGGTGGCAGGTAACACTGTGCGGCAGAAGGGGGTGGCGTTGTACGACTGAAGGGCTAACCATTCGCAAGGATGTGCACCTTCGTTGGGCATGCTGTGCGGCAACTGGCACATGTGATAGCAGCTGTGGGGTCATGGCATGTAAGGCAGGCAGCCATGCGCGTCTAGCCACACGCAGTGGCAAGCCTCGACGCACACCAAGGGCCAACTCATCCAAACCGACGTGCCATTTAACTTTTTTTCCCATGCCATAGGTCTTTTGGGTTTGCCTACCATGTCCGCTCATTGTCTGGTGCCCCGCTGTGCGGCACCTCAGAAATCTCCCGGGGAGAGTGGCACCCCCCTCTCTCAAGGTAGCCCTTATGCTTTTTGCCCCTTTTCAGAAGGAGATATGACCCCCCCAAAAAAATATATCGGACTATTTTTTGAGCTTCAAATATCCAAATCAAATGAAACATCGTATAAAATTAGCGAAAACTCCAAAGATTATTTTCATATAAAAATCATAGTTTTCTGATAAATATTTATTTTTTTATTAATTTTTTAATATTAAAAAACATCTTAAATTTAAAAAACTATGAAAAATTCATTTTAATGTATTTTTCTGAAAACTAAATTTTGGATTTCTTCCAAAGGTTGATAGAATGTTTTGAAAAGATTATTAGACCATTCCAACATATTTTGATATTTTCTAATATTTTATGATTGAAACATTACAAAAAATACCCAAAAAAAAGGAAATGCGGGGTTTAAGTGAAAATGATTGTACTTTGAGTGCCAAATAGCCAATTGCAAGGCTTTTCTAACCCAAAGGGATGTTTTGCACAACATGATTTAAAGACCCAAACTATGTTGTGCGGGCATGGCCTTGACGTGTACAGTCGGTGCCTCGTGTGCAGCCGAAGGCCGCAAAGGAGCCTCTGT
Source organism: Macadamia integrifolia (assembly GCF_013358625.1). Taxonomy (NCBI): domain Eukaryota; kingdom Viridiplantae; phylum Streptophyta; class Magnoliopsida; order Proteales; family Proteaceae; genus Macadamia; species Macadamia integrifolia. The sequence continues at coordinate 9,383,425 of NC_056570.1, forward strand.
TGCATGGGCCATGGGGACTACGGTAGCACCCATGTGTGATCCATGTGCGTGAGGCTATGTGCACGGTGGACTGCAGACGTGGGCATGGAAGTGCAGTAATGCTTGCAACCTTCCGCGCTCCATGTGCTGAAATTCCCGTGGCATGTGCGGCCATGCCAGCCATGCCTGTGAACTTACGCGTGGTAGTGCAGCCATGAGCATGACATGTGGGACCACGTAACGAAACCTTACATGCGGCGGTGCAGCCGTGCCTGGAACCTCGTGTGCGGCACATCTGGTAACTCCCAAAACCAAGCGCGCGGCAAGGCAGCGATGGGCGTGGCACATGCAGCCATGCATGCAACCTGGAGGGCAATGTGCAGCAACGCACGCAACCTTGCGAGTGGTAGGGCAGCCAAGGGCATGGCATGTGCGGCGAGGAACGTGACCTTGGGCACGGCTGTGCAGCCATCTATGTGTCATGTGCGGCCATGCTTGCAACCTTGCTTGCGGCTTGTTTGGCCACACTCACAATATTGTGCAGGGCATGTGCAGCTATGGTCGCAGCCATGTGCATGGAAGTGCGGCATGGGTAGTAGCCCAGTGCGCGCAGCTTACACCATTGCCCACAGTCATGTGTGGCTGTGCCTGCCACCTTGAGTGCGGTTGTGCACCCTTTCCTGCAGCAATGTCCATTGTTGCCTGCCACCTTACGCGTGTTGGTGCACCCTTGCCCCCAACCATGTGCACGCGGTAGCCTACATCGATGCTTATGATAGTGGAGCCTTACCTGCATCTGTGCGAGAGGTGGCATGCAACTATGTGTGCGGTATTGCAGCGACACCTGCATCCATGTGCGCGGTAGCCTGTCGCCACGCCAGCAGCCTTGCGTGAGCTAGTGCAACCTTGCCCGCAGCGATGCCTACACCTTGTGCGGCCATGCCAGCTGCCTTCCGTGTGGTAGTGCAGCCATGCCTGCACACATGCACGATATCCAGCATCCATGTGCGTGCGGCACAGCCTTGCTTGCGGCCACGTAAGCGGTAGCCTACACCTTGTTAGGCCATGCCAGCCACATGCGCGCTCGGTAGTGCAGCCATGTGCAAGACAGCCTGCCATCATGCACATGACATGTGCAACCATGCTTGCATCCATGTGCGCAATAGTGCAGCCTTGCCCACAGTCGTGTGTGCACTGGCTTGCAACCTTGTGCGGGGTAGCACAGTCATGCTTGCACCCGTGCGCCCGACAGCTTGCATCCATGTCCGTACGGTAAGGCCTTGATTGTGGCCAAGTGCGCGGTAGCCTGCCGCCATGCATGCACCTTGTGCGGCCGTGCGTGCGGTACAACTACCTTGTGCACTGCCTTCATATGCACTTAGGCACACTTAGGGGGGCACGCGTAGGCATAGTCATTGGCACGTATATATGCACACTTGTGGCATTCAAGAGCACATTTAGGCAATATTTGGGGCATTCAAGAGCACAATTAGGTGACACTTGGGCTACATATAGGTGCACGCCTAGACACACTTATTCAACACTTAGGAGCACATATAGGCACACTTAAGACAACACTTGGGGCATTCAAGAGCACGCACAGGCACACTTGGGTGCACACTTAGGCAACAGTTGTGGGCACGCATGGGCACAGTTAGACAACACTTGGGCCATTCAATGTGCACGTGTAGTCAACACTTGGGGTGTTATGTGGCCATTCAATGTGCACACATGGGCACATGTAGTCAACACTTGGGGGCATGCATAGGCACACACTTGGGCCATTCAAGAGCACGTTGTCACAGCTTTAGACCTTTCCAAGCAACCACACCGGCACTTAGCACTTCCACTAGTACTAAGTTAACCTAACCCACCCTCCTTAAGGGACTTCGGAAGAGAAGAAGTGAACACAAGAGTGAGTTTGAGAAGAACGAACTTGTATTGCACTAGAGAACTCTTGAGTACAAGGCTTGAGAACTCACTTGCTTGGTTGAATACTCTTGGTTGGTCCTTGGTGAATGCCTTTGCCAAATGAGACAACACCTATTTATAGGCACCCAAATTTGCAATGGATGGCTAAGATATTTACAAATGTCCTCCATCCAACGGTCAGGGAGGAAACTAGAAGCTTCCCACCTCCTTAGTGGAGCTCTAGAAATCTCTCCCAACATATCTCCTATAAATATCTTCTATAAATATCTACAATAAAATATCTAGAGTTACTACACCTTTGTAGAAAACTCTAGAACTTGGACCTTAGCCCAATGGCCTAAGTCCATGGGCTTGGTGAGCTAGGCCTGTGGGCTTATGTTGGGCAGGTCGTGACACTCTCCCCCACTAAATCTGTGATGCCCTCGTCGCAACCTCCTTGTGGCACTTTTATTCACGAGCCCTTAGCATGCCAGTTGTCTCCCATCTCATCTCGCTTTCTGGTCGCCCCTTCCACTTGACTAAATACTCTACATAAGCAGATAGTTTGTGTCTCTGAATGATTGGATCAGAAACCAAATTAGCCTCCCTCTCGCAAGGAGTAACGTCTATTGGGGTTCTTGTTGTAGTCACATAACTTGAGCCTCCTACAACGTCGTCGGGTTGTCTCCGTTCTCTCAATAGGGCACTAAGAGGTTTCCTCCTGGGGCAATCCTTAAACGAATGTAGCTCATCACATAGGAATCACTTGTCTCTAGGCTTGAACCGATTCCTCTTATCACGCCTGTGCCTTAGTGCCTCTCCTTTAGACATGTCATGAGAGGTAGTGGCTTCCCTCGCTGCTGTCCTCCTACTCTTCCCATACTTCTTCTCCAATTGAGCTTCCACCTTATCCAACCCCTTTGCATACTTGAGCCTTGAAGGTGGCAACTATCTCCTCTTGGTTACTTACTATGGTGTTGAGAGCACCTTGTAGGGACCCCTTTAGCTCCCCCATCTGGCAATCAAGCTCCTCCCTGAGCTCCACATGGCCTTTGAGCTCCTCCCCACTTTGCTCGTAACATTGAGGCACCACTTTGCCTTAGCCAATACTTGCTCCCCTTGAGCTAAGCAAGGCCCCATAGCAACGCCAAAGTTGACGGACTTGCCTTCGCTCCTTCTTTGCTCTTCTCTAGCCATAGAACCATCCTTTTATTGCATTTACTTTCAGTCATTTACTTTGCCTCCCTTCTCCTAAAGCTAAGTAGAGCAGCCCTTGTAAGAGTCACTCTCTGGTCAAGTAGGGAAGCTCATATTATTTATGATGCATCCCTCGGGCTAAGTAGAGACGCCTACTTGTATGCCTCTTTCTACCTTTGTCCCCTTTATTTGCACATTTATTTACTTTTCAGAACTTTTTATTTTAGCACTTTTACTTTCAGTTATTTGCTTTTTAATTGCATGGTTTGAGTATTTAAATTCCCAGATGACGAATAGTTGGGGTTAGATGTGAATGGTTAAGTCGTTCAATTTTTTTTGCAATTTCAATTCCAACTTCCGTAGTTGTGTTGGTAATGACGTTTTTAGTTGCATTTGTTTTAGGTCGGTAGTTAGAAGTTGATCACCATAATTAATCGGTACACTTTCACGTTACTAAAAGAAGCTAAAATAAAGTGGCTGCTCTCCTTGTGTTTGACCCATTAGCTACATTGATCTGTACGCTTGCGGTTACTTTTAAATCTCTAACAAGTTTTTGGTGCCATTGCCGGGGAGATAGTTCCATGTTATTTTTTACCTTCTTTTGATAAATCAGAGTGCTTTGTTTTCTTTTTCTTTTATCATTTATTAAATTCCTAAGAAGAACAACTTGCAATAATAGTTGTATCGGTGGAGGTCGCCAAGCCTCACAGTATGATAAATACAGGTTTTACCCTATAGTAGTACATTAGGAATTGAGCAACCCTAGATCCCTGCTGGTAAGCTTGTAAAAAGCAAAATAAATAAATAAATAAATAAAATAAATAATCAAAAAAATTAAAAAAAAATATTCCATTCTTTTGTGTTTGTGGTAGTCTTATTCTAGCTGTAGGTAGTGTTCTATTGCATGAGTGCTGGGTGGGTACGTAATACTATGAATCGGTTAGAAGGGAGAAATCCAACAGTAGGGATCCTATACGTATTCTCTCATCAATACCTTTCATTATGGGAGACTAAGCTACCCTACTAGAACAAGCCAATCGAGACCAACACCAGAACCTGCCACCACAACCCCCTCCTCTAAAAGATAGGTTCTATCCTGCTAGAGCAACCCAACCTTCCTGTATAGTTCTACCACAAGCCCAGGGCAATAATTATGAGCTCAAATCTCAATTCATTACTATGTTTCCCCACTTCTATGGGCTAACCTCTGAAGATGCATACCAATTCCTCAGGGAATTTGAAGAGGTATGTTTTTTAATTAAGATCCATCAGCTATTTGATGATTCTGTTAAGCTTAGGTTCATCACTTTTGCATTGAAAGACCAAGCTAAGAAGTGGTTGTATGGGTTACCCACAAATTCCATAACCATATGGGAACACTTCACAATTGTCTTCCTCAAGACTTTTTCCCAACTCACAAGATCAATAAGCTTAGAAGTGATATCCTTCAGCTTAGGCAAAAGCCTAGTGAGTCATTTTCCAAATTTATGGAGAGATTCAAGGATCTACTCCAAGAATGCCCTCACCATGGCCTAGACTTATGACATTTATGCCAAATAATTTATGAGGGTATTGATTACCCAACTAAAAAAATGAGAGTCTATGTGCCTTGGGGGATTCACATCCTTTACAGATGAAGGAAAGGCATGAGAATTCTTACTTAACTTAGTTGGCAAAACCCATGAGTGGAAATCAAGCCAAAAAAATGAAAGAACCATAGGAGAGAAATGATATGTTGTGTATGGGATAGTAGCCAAGGAAGCCTACTTAGATAGCCTAATCAAAAGGATTGAGGCCAAGGATTAAAGTATCGATATCGGTCATCGTATCGGTCGGTCAAAATTCAGATACGTATCCGAGGGTATCGTATCGTATCGAAGATACACTAAGATACGCTAAAGATACACACATAAATGGATAGGAAACATTTTTTTAAACACTTTTGCATAAAGAATTTGTTAAAAAAAGCTATTGATAACATGTATTATGCATAAACACTAAATTGAGGGTATCGTACTAAGAATTCAAGGTCTGTAGTTGTCCCATAAATGTAAAATCCTTGTTCCCAACCTTGATTTCCACTTTAGTTAGAGAAAAAATATGGCTGACAACAACTTTGGAACAAAAACCCTTCAAAAATCGTTTTTTTTCTGAAAAATTACCCATATTGGTCATTATATGACCGTAGCGCTGATACGTATCGATACTCGCCGATACGTACCGATATATATATCGATACTCACCGATACGTGTTGATATATACCGATACATACCGATCGATACATACCGATACTCACCGATACGTACCAATACATACAAAAACGTACATTTTACCTCAATTTTATATTTTTCATAGAGTCGTATCGAGGCATGTCGTATCGTATCGATGTGTATTAGTGGTGTATTGATGCATATCGGTATGTATTGTAGGATATATATTGATACGAAATGATTTTAAAAATGCAATGTATCGTATCGGTGTGTATCGTATCAGTCGACTAAATTTAAGATACATATCGGAGGGTATCGTATGGGTATCGGAGATACTTAAAACCATGCATATATACATTGACTGAATTTAAAAAACTATATACACTAAAACAAGGTCAATATAAAGTCTACATTTTTCTAATTCTGTTGAGAAATTATACCTGAGCTTGACCCCTATTTCGGGTCAAGAGGGGTAGACCCCCTGGTTGATACTAGTACGAACTTTCCTGTTGATTCTCCTAGCTTAGGGGAAGATGGTATGACCTCTAACTTCCTTTCTCAAGAGATGCTGACTTGATGATATTCGAACAGAGTTCCAGCTAGGAACGGTTACTTTCAAATTTTAGCTGAGGTGGCACTTTGGTAGAGCTTTCGCTAAAGATAAGCTATAGGAGGGCTAAGCTGAGGTGGCACTCCGACAGAGCTTCTGTTGGGGATAGGCTATGGGAGGGCTAGGCTTAGATGGCACTCCGACAGAGCTTCCGCTTAGGATCTGCTATGGGATGGTTAGGATGAGGTGGCACTCGAGCAGAGCTTCTACTAGGAATGGGCTGAAACCTAAATGGTTGAAGAACTTTGAAGGCCCGAAGAACACTTCAAAGATTTGAAGGAATCTTACAAAGATCTCCCCGAAGACTTGAAAAACCTCAAAATGGGGTGGGAAACTAAGGGAAAACTTTTCCTACACAAAATCTCACTCAAATAAGGTAAGGGATTGAAGAGTTTCGAAGGCCCGAAGAACACTTCGAATCTTATGAAGATCACCTCGAAGACTTGAAAAACCTCAAGGGGGTTAAGGGGAGGAGAGAGGGCAGAGCTTCACTACTATGGGATGCTCACTAGGAGGCTTGGATTGTTGTTTGTTTGCATCTAAAACCAAAGGGAGGGGGGTATTTATAGAATTTTTAGACCAATAGGGAGGAGAGAGAAAATTCTTAACCAATGGTGGTGAAAAGTAATTTCTCTAAACCAATGGGGTGAAAGTCAAAAATTTTGGACCAATGGGGTAGAGAGTAATTTTCTTTAGCCAATGGGGGAAAGGTAATTTTTTTGTACCAATAGGATAAAAGGATTCCTTTATGGACCAATGGGAGGCTAGCGGGGTAGTGTAGGGTACACAAGCGGGTGAAGAGGGAATTTCTTCTCCAAATAGATCGTCGGAAGGGGAATTCCAATCCATGGCGGGGCTGTCGAAGGTTTCGGCAGGGGTGCAGGAGCTTCAGTAGGGGTGATGGAGCTCCAGAAAGGGGGGCTCCGATATGGGTGCTGGGGCTCTGGTATGGGTGCAGGGACTCTGGCATGGGTGTTGGAACTCTGGTAGGTATGCACGGGGCTTGGTTGGGTATGCGCGGGGCTTGACCAGGTATACACAGGGCTTGGTCGGGTATGCGCGGGGCTTGGTCAAGTGCACGCAGGGCTTGGTCGGGCACACGCGGGGTGCGGGTGGGGTGCAAGGCAAGGCATGGGGCCTTGCATGGGCGGGGTTTGGGCACTCAAGGCAAGGTATGGGTGCTCGCATGGGCAGGGTTTGGGCACTCAGGGCAAAGCATGGGTGCTCATATAGGCGGGGTTTGGGCACTTAAGGCAAGGCGTGAGTGCTCGCATGGGCAGGGTTTGGGTGTTCATAGAGTAACTTCTGGGAATGATTGCGGGGGAGATCTGATGGTCCAATTTTGACATACGATATATCGTTGGAATCATGATTCTGAGTACTATGCATATGTATAGTCATTTAGGACCGAATTCCTTCGTATATGATGTCATAATTGGACCCTTATTTTCTCTCACATGGGTCTTCTGGGGATTTTGGTGAGTATGGAGTGCTTCTGGGAATAGTTACCTCAGTCAGTTGTCATCTCTGTCGATCGGAAGTGAAAGATCGCGTCCAAGATCCATAAGTCATCATAGCCAGGGGAGGGTGACAAAATTGGGTGTCTACAGGTAGTAGGCTTTTGGTGAAAAATAAGGAGGATAAAAGGAAGAGAAGTTATCAAAATTTATAAGCAAAAGAAGTTTCTAGAATCAACAGATGTTTCACATGCATTTACCAAAATAACCTTGTAGTACATTCACTTGACAACCTAACCATTTATTAAATAGCTATATGTATCAATATATGGCCATTAAGACCAGCTAGATTTGTAAGTTGGTGTGGCCCAAGATTGCCACATCAACACTCATCCATAAACTAGTCGTTAGGATTTGAGCATTCGATGTTGATAATTGTATTCGATGAAACGGACATTAAGAATTGTAACACCACATCAATACTTATGGAATTTGAATGTTCGATGTTGATAATTGTAACCGATGAAATGGGTATTAAGAATTGTAACCCATATAAACACTTATCCATAAACTAGTCGTTGGCATTTGAAACTTTTGATATTGATGATTTTTTTTTTCTATTAACCAAGGTGTCCGGGCCAGCTTACGTACACCTTGACTAATCCTCGGGGAGACTAGCACAATAACCCACTACCACGATCTCTACTTAAATGGCAAATGCACAGATGGGGAATCGAACCTGGGACCGTGCACCATTTTTTGATACAATCCCCAATTTGCCCTAACCATCTGGGCAACCCACTGATGGGTATTCGATGTTGATGATTGTAACCCATAAAACATGCATTAAGAATTGTAACCACCGAACCTTAGGTGTGAAAGATTTGTAACTGCCCCATATTTCAAAATGGAAGAAATAGATTCCACATCCTCTGCAGTCGATGCAATGTTGTACTGAGCATATGGCGGCTAGAAGCATTTGGGCACACACCCCAAGGGATTCCCAGCCACTGGTTGCTCACTACATGTACCTTTGTTGTGGCTGTAGAGGGATGTGAGGCGAAGAAAGTAGGAGTGGGATAAATACCACAAGGGTCTTAGTGTCGATAAGAGAAGTATATGATTGTTTTCCATTATTGTAGTCTCTATTTTCTGCTATTGGCCATAGTAATTACACCTCTTATTAAGCAAGGTTAATATTGTAATTTCTTCTCCTTCCTATTTCTTTCTTTTAGTATTTAGAATTGGACCGAACTCCCCCTTGAGTTTTTGCATGTGCAGTCAGAGGATGCCAATTGTCCTTGCAGTAGTAAGGATCTAAACGGATCCAATTCAGCTCGGATTCACTACTATCTGAATTCAAATCCATTTACCAAATAACATATCCAAATCCAATCCGATATCCAATGGAATTTAGAAAACTAATATTATATCTGAATTTGGGAATTTATTGGATATCTGAATATTATCAGATCCGATAAACAATCCGATTAGTAAACCAATTTGAGCTATATCAATTACGGAATTTCGACTCTGATTACTTATTTCATTGGAAATAAATTATTGTCATACTCGTTAGGATTATGGACTATTTGGATTAGGACTTTAGGATTGGTATATTAATAAAATATACTTATATTATGGGTAATATAGTAAAATATCATATGTTTTAAAAAAAAAAAATAGTAAATTAATCAAATTTTACAATCGGATAGTTAATTACCCAATATTATCTTATCCGAAATGGAAACATCCAAATCTAAATCTGATTTATTTCGAACAGATTCGGATCTTGTATGGAAACCAAAATTTTGGATTCGAAAATCATGGATTGCATATGGATTTTCAGTTACCCGTTTACATCCCTACTTACTAGGGATGAGATCAAATGTAGTTCCACATGGCATGAACTACATGTGAAAATTATGTGTTTGAAAAAACTATTTGGAAAAATCCGGCAGCGTAACTACATGACCAGGGTTTTGAAAATGCACATGCATATATAACATATATCATATATATTATACTGATTTAACATGGTAACGACATACATAATAATTGATTATGACAATGGCAATAGTAGACAGTTCAAAATGATAGAAAGGGGGCCCTCGGGTTTAGAATAGAAACCCTAACATGGGTACTTGAGCAGTCTAATTATCAACCATTAATTAGATTAATCAAGTAAAGGGACTAAAATGTACATAAGGGAGGAGAGAGAAAATACATTTTGGTGACTAAAAGGGCTTATCAACACAGTTCTATAGATTTTTCGTGCTCCCCCTTCGATCCTGATGAAATTTTGACCTTTAGGGGTGTTTTGAGAATTTTTGGATCTTTTAAGATTTTTCAATCATACAGAGATTTTTCTGGGATTCCCTTAGTTTCAAGCCTTCCCCAGGTTTTCAGAGGGATTTTGGATTTCCAACGGAAAGGGCTCTTGAGGGGTTAAAAGGGAGGAGAAGGGGGAGTGTAGAGGTGTGAAATGAACTGGTGAGAAAATGTGGAGGGGCTTCCAATTTATGAAAGACCCATGGTAGACTCCAAAGGGCATGCCATCTGGGAGAGCTAATTTTGTGGGGTGATTTTCTGACAATGAACTTAGAATATTCTTGTCAGATTTTGATGTTCCATATATCTTCAACAAGATAGTTTTTAGTATTATCTAACGACGTAAAGATTCACCACATCCTTTCTCAAGAACACAGTCAAACTACACCCAAAGCAACAGTCCCACAGAAAAAGCACCTTGATGAACTAATGGCCATTCAATGTTGTCTTTGCATCATAGTCTAGAATTAGCCTTTTTTATAATGAAAGAGTATTATCCTGAAAGTTTTAGGAAAATTTGATGAGGCCTGGACACCGATTCATTCTAGGAAATTTTCTATATAAGAAAATTTTAGGGAAATTTTGATTAGTTCTAGCCCCCTTTTTTATTGGAGTCTAGATTTGGTCTTTTGTACCACAATGATTCTTATACGATGTTTGATCCACACTTGAACTCCATTCAAAATAAAAAACCAATTAAAGAAGAGAGATTAACTGGAGTCTAAGTGAATGAAACACCAAACGAGAATGAGGACCTGATCCATACTCCTTTGTATGTCTATCTTTTGAGACACTCATCTTTTGGGTTCTCTTGGAGTGTTTCCAAATGGCATGTCTCCTCTATATATAGATGACGCCCCCAGAACTTGGAAAACAATTCTAAATGTTATTCTTCCTCTGTTTCAAGTTCTTCTATTGTGTGTTTGTAGTTTCACAGAGCATTCCTCTGTTTTCTCTGTTCTATTGTCTCTCTTTAAAGTTTTCTTTGAGTCCAAGCGCAACTTTGTTGAACTCGAAGGAACGCAGTAGGAGAGTGTACTACTCGCTATAGAGAGAGAGAGAGAGAGAGAGAGAGAGAGAGATAAAATCAAAGAAGGCTACTGCTAATAACCACTTTCATTACAAAGAGCAATACAAAGCGGCTCCCTACTTAGTTCACTTGCAGAAAAGAGTTTCTTTTCCCCTAGCTCACTCTTTGCATACATAGCATATTAGTGATAAATGAGATACATCTCCACCTCTCACCAAATACACCTTGTTCCCAGCACGCCCCAAGCCAATACTGGTCCTTTCTCTCTCTCATCCCCTCTAAACCCTGCTAGCCCCAATAATGGTGAACTTTTCTTTAGTTTCATTTTCTTCAGTCACCAAATCTCATCTACTTAAGCTTGGATTTCAACAGGCCATTTGTATATCTCCTCCTCAGGAACCGGGATGGTCAAAGTAAGTAGTCCAGTCTCAGGGTTGTAGCTGAATTCAGTGGGCGTTGTGATGAGTAGGCACCAAACCGGCCACATCCCCCGAGGACCACGGTTGTAGTTGGAGACCTGTTCTCACCGAGCGAAATTGGAAGCTCGGATGAAACTTCACCATCAAACAGTTCTTATTTCTTGCCAGTAGAATTCTGAACTTCTTATTGCTCCACAGAACCACTGGAGTTGAACATGTCGAGCAGTCCTATAGGTGCAAAGGAGATTTTGGATGCGATTTCCTGCATCACAGAAGAGCATGGAAGGGGAGAAGAATGTAATTAGCTGAAGCATTTCTGCTAGCGTTGGCATATATGCAATTGGCCAACTAAGAATCAAGATCACCATTGATGGAGATAAAACTCATCAAGAACGAAGAACCATTAAGGGCTCAACTTGAGAGGATAAGAAGTGGTAGAGTTCACACTCCAGGACCTTGAGGGTCACAGGCAGTGAAGCACCCTTTGGTAGCCGAATCAACTCCCCTGCAATGGAGAAAAATGCATCATTATTACCATAAGAAAGTCTCCCTATTACCATGTAAGAGCTTTTGTTTGATACCACATATTTGGTACCTACACATCCAGAAGGCTTTACTCACCTGATTTATGGGCATGGACACTGGTTTCGCTGTTCCAATCAGGTCCAGCAATTTCATCTATTACTTCAACATCAGTAGCACGGACAAAGCCAGAGAGAGTTCAACAGGATGCATCGTGAATATGTGTCTTCTTGGCTATCTTACACCATCCAGCGCCTTGGCAGTTGAAGACAGCCACCACGTAAGAGCATTTGTTTGTTTTCCATATCTTCAGCAAGCTGCATATCACATTTACAACTCATAAAATTCAGCACATCCACTTAGTTGCAAGTCTTCAAGGGTTACTATGATTACTTGATTAGTTATTTCTTTGATAAGAAGCAGAAGATGAGAATGGACAGCATACCTGGTTCCTTCTCTAGCAGGGTCCACAAAAAGACAGTCTGCAGGTAGGCCGGCCAGGGAGTTTGGGCATGCAGTACAGGACCATCAGGGAGAACCAGCTTCTTCAAGGCAAGTTGTGGTTGCCTGGCTTATCACTTGTTGAGGCAAAATAAACAAAAATCCTCCAGTAAGACTCAATTGACTAGAGCTCTAAAGGAATAATAGAAGACAAGCCAAAGAATACTTTATAACCAGCATCTTGCAACCCAAACAAAAGCTATCTAAAATGCTTAATACAAGGCAATTTATACCTGACATAGATAGCGCATCTTTGAATGTTTCAAGCTACCAAGCAACTAGTGCACATATACCTTATGGCTAGAATCAAATAATAAAAATAAAGAAGTTGATGTTTGATGATAATTTACATGGAACATATCCCAATCGGGTTGCATGAATTCACCAAGGACAAGAGTGTTGTATGCCACTGAGGAGATATGGATAGTGTGAAATGCTGGGTCTCGGGGGTAGAAGTCATTAGAAGCTCTCACCACAGCTGTCTGCTTGGCACAGTACATCCCATCAGTGTTGTGGCACATGCAAGCAATGCATCCATTGTCGGAGAAGTTGCAAGCGATGGAGGCATGTCTCCCCTACTGTTTAGGATTTCAACATTAGCCTAACTTTCCTCCTTAATGGCTTGGTCATCTGATATTGTCTGTGGATCTATAGTCCTTCCATCAGACCCTTCATCAGGAGAGCAGATCAGGTCTTTGTACAAGAACGTTCTCATACGAGCCTGTGATGAACATATGGATTCCACTAAATCCATAGAATAATACAATTAAGGGAGAGAGGTAGTGGAGTCCACGAGTTCATCATAGGCCCATATGAGAATGTTCACGTACGAGGACTTGATCCGAACTCCTTCATCAGTGGCAGTTTCCCACTTCACCAAACTTAAATCATTCTCTTCTTCTTTCCTTTCAAATGATTTAACATCATCAATCTCAGTAGCATCCATGTTTCCACAGTCTTGAATGACATCACTGCTATAACCCGTCAATCACTGAGAGGAGGGTGAATCAGTGAGTCTAATTCCGATCCCTAAAACTTGTTTGATATCTGACACGAAAAACCCTGATACACCTATCCCTGTTTACACACAGTCTTATGCACACTTAGCCTCTCATAGGCATTTCCAAGTGTGTACACTCATTCCGTATTCTATACACTTCAATATAAAATACAAACAAGCACCCACAACACAGGATTTTTATGAGGTTCGGCAATTTTCCTACATCCCCGGAGTAGTACTTATAAAGGCTCCGTACCCACTCAATACACTACTTTTCTCTGCATCTACAGTCAAGTGCATCCACACCCAATTTTCTCAAGCCGAAGCTGAGATGGCACTCCTAGTACCAGTACAATGTGTAGCACCTACTACATGGGAGCACCCACTCCCAGTGCTTAGCACCCACTAAGCACTCAATAAAGGATACAGTAAATTTGGGCTTATATCAATGCCCTACAGTCAAGCCCTACCTAGCATATACATCCACAACATGCTAGCATACTTACAGTTCATCCACAACTAACCTAGCATGTATACATTCATCCATAACTAACCCTAGCACACATACATGTATATAATGGAAATCAAAGGTTAGGGAATCTCACAACCAGTTGCCTGGGATGACTGGAAACTTGCAATGACAAGCTTGGTACTCATACTTTCTCTACTATTTGACTTCTTGCTCTTCAGAGTAACCATAAGGAAACTCTCATTTGGTTTCTTCTCTTCCTCTTTGGCTTTGAATCAATGCATCATTAACAGACATTAATCACCTCCTCAAACCCTCATTAATGGAGTAACTCCCATTGAGCAACAAAACCCAGTCATGGTTCTACCAACAAAGGGGAAGCTCCTCTCTTCATTCTTCTTCTTCCCTTAGCTTAGAAATAAGATACCATCAATACCACCCAACTACCCTTCTAAACCACCATTGATGGAGTCTAAAACAACTCACATGAAGCCTTCATGCTTTTTAACGGTCAACAATGGTGGGAGGAGATTCACACACAAAAATCGTAGCCTTACAATCTCTAAAACCCTTATTTCTCTCTGCCAATGTGTAGAGCTCAGAGAGGTGAATCTGCAATTTGGCTCACCCAAATCGGAGTTGAAATGAGGGAGATATGGCCATTTGAAGTTGGAGCAATGAGATAGCCTGAAATGGAATCTTCGTAAGAGTGGCATAGGCTACACCGGCGGCTGTCCGTAGATCTCATCAAAAGGAATCTCATAATCTGAACCGTCTGATTTAAATAACGGACAGTAAATACAAGCCATAGATCTAGAATCCGATGATGTCATGCTGATTCATGATGTCAACGCTTGCATCAGCGGTCAGAATTATTGTCGACATCCCATTGGTTTGATCAGCGTGATTCACGATGGATTTTCGGGTACATCTCATAAAGTAAGGTCTGCTGCCAACCCTTGGATCAAGATCCTTTGATCTGGGTAAAACCAGATCTCATGAGAATATAGAAAATGGCATCTATCCATGCCCCTTTTTGCATGTGCGTAACACCGTAGTGCATGTTGATCCTACGGTATGCCAGCATATGGTTCTTTATAGATCCAATCAATGGTAGACCTCGTGCAAGCATATTAAGCAACGATCCATCACCAAATCGTGAGCACTCTCAGATGGGAATTAAGCCTATGTGGCTCACTCTGAGCCGTCCATTAAGGATCTATCTGATTCTTTTATATACACATAAGCCCCTGCCTTCATATTTCCAGTGCTAAACACCCTTTATATACTCAGACCATCAAAATCTTGAAATTACACAAAAGTGTCTCAAATTTCAAAATTAAAATCTGGAAAATCCACCCAACACCGAGAGCAACTGTTGATATTCCTGTTTTGATTTTCGAACCAGATTCACAGAAACACATGTAACTTTTTCATACGATATTTGATCGAGATGAAACGAAGTGTGTTGGAACCACAACTAGACGTTCTGTGACTTTTCAGAAGACCTGATCATCTGACTCAGCCATGTAAAAAGACCAAAATGCCCCTTAGCCTTTCTAATTATGCATCTTCCTCATACAGAATCAGAACTCGATGAAATTAGAACCGTTGGAAAGATTGAATTTTTATCGTATAGTTACATGGATAACACTTCTTTTAAAAAAATCATCTTCAATGCTGAAATTATCCCCGACTACCGTAAATACCGTAACTTCTTCATACGGTATCGGAATATGACAAAATCAAATGCACTGGATTAAATAATTTACAATCTATCTTTTTTATGAAGAAATGGTATTCCAAAAATGTTATTTTCATTACTGAAAATGCCCCCAAGCATAAATAGGCTAATTTTACCAATTTTGACCTAGAAACCCACACCACTTACCATGGATAAATCAAACCTCTCTATGCACACAATGTGGCTATGTTATCTCATCGGTGACATTGAACGCTACCATGTCATCACTTTCAGCCATGTCACCCAAACTGGCCACATCATCACCACCACATGGCCTGGTTGCCAATAAGGATAATCATACAACAACAATCTCCCCCTTTGGAGTTGTTGGCCACCACCTCATCACCAATACACTCCAAGGCTCTGATGAGTAACTCTCTCCCCCTTTGAGAACAAGTACGAAGGGTAGAATCAATGGACTCCCCCTAAGCCCAATATGGGGGTAGCAACATCAAGCAACTTGCTCCCCCTCTCCCAATGGCTCTAGTACTTGGGAAGAACAATCACTCCCAATTTATATTTGAGGAACTCAAACTGATCTTTGGGAAGTGATTTAGTAAAGATGTCAGCCACTTGCTCTGCTGTGGGAATAAACTCTATCCTTACTTCACCTTCCATCACCTTATCTCTCAATAAATGATACCGGATGGCAATGTGCTTTGTTCTAAAATGCATCACCAGATTCTTGAAAATATTGATAGCACTCGTATTATCACAATACAGTGGCACTGCCTGCTCAACCTCCACAATCAGATCTTTCAACATCTACTTTATCCACAACACTTGTGTACAATAAGATGTAGCTGCAATGTACTATGCCTCTGTAGTTGAAAGAGAGACTGACTCTTATTTTTTACTATGCCATGCCACCAAGCTGCTCCCCAAATAGAATGCACCACCACTGGTGCTCTTCCTGTCATCCACACATCTGGGCTAATCTACATCTGAAAAAGCTGACAAAATGAAGCTCTTGACTTTCGGATACCATAACCCAAACTCACTAGTCCCCTTCAGATATCTGAAAATTCTCTTCACTGCTGCCACGTGTGTCTCCTTTGGTCCTGCTTGGAATCTGGCTACCATGCACACAGCTGTAAGAAGTCTAACCTACTAGCTGTTACATATAATAGGCTACCAATCATTGACCTATACGAGGTGTGGTCAACTAATGAGAGCCATCTTCCTTGCTCAACTTCCACCCAGTCATCATAGGTGTACTAACTAGCTTGTAATCCTCCATGGTGAATCTCTTCAACATCTCCCTCATATACTTGGACTGAGATATGAAGATATCTTCCTTCTGACTGATCTACAAACCCAAGAAGAATGACAATTCACCCAACATAGACATCTCAAACTCATCTTGCGTCCTCATTGCAAAATCTCTACGCAACTCATCTTTATAACCTCCAAAGATGATGTCATCTACATACAAAACCACCACAAGTTGACTGCTTTCTTCAGTTCTGATGTAGAGATTATTGTCCACTAGGCAGGCCTTTCTTGAAACCTAACTTTCACAAGTAAGAGTCCAATCTGGAGTACCATACCCTTGGAGCTTGTTTCAAACCATACAATGCCTTCTTCAATCTACACACAAAAGTGGGGTCCTCACTCAGCTGAAACCCATCAGACTGCTCTATATAAACCTCCTATTCTAAGTTTCCATTCAGAAAGGCTGATTTAACATCCATCTAATGGACCTTGAACCCCTTGTACACTGACAAAGCCAAGAACATTCTGATAGCCTCAAGCTTGCCACTGGAGCAAAAGTTTCCTCAAAGTCAATGCCTTCCACTTGAGCATACCCCTTGCATACAAGTCTTACTTTGTTCCTCACCACTTGACCATCTTCATTGAGTTTGTTTCTGAAAATCCATTTAGTACCAATCACATTTTTGTCAACTGGCCTAGGGACTATATCCCAAGTGTGATTCCTCTTTATCTGATTAAGTTCTTCATTCATGGCCTTCATCCAACTCTCATACGGTCCATCTCCGCCTAGATATCGACATTCTAAAACTCATAGGATAAGGTCCTGGGAGGATAGTAGGCTAACTCCCCTATATTGGATATCCTCAAAATCTCTGCTAGCTCCACCATATTGAAGGAGATGTTGACCCCCCTTCACCCTCGAGATAATCCTCATGTTCTCAGTGCCACGATTCTCATACCGAAGGTTACAATAGAAGTATCTCATGACTCGGGGATAATATAGCCTATCTGACTTTAGAATGTGGAACCAACCAGGGGCATCAAATCGTTGATGGATACGGAACTGTTGAAAGTCCTTCACATATACATACTTGCCGAGGTCGACGTTTTGTCTTCAAAGGAATCCAACGGTTTTGCTCAACCATATACTAGAACCAATAATGGTTGTACCATTCCTCTGGTGGGAAAGCACCTTGTTACTATGCGGCAGCACGACGGGGAAGAGCTTGGCTTCCTGACAATGTTGCAAAGAGTGAATAACTAGGGTTTTGGAGATAAAAACCTAGGTTAGGGAATGAGAACATAGCCAAAAATCTAAAAACCTAGGTTAGAAATCAATAACTTGCTATAAATGCGTAGATGACGGCGATCAAGGGAGAAAACATGTGCAAATGGTGGGGTAACTCCTTGGCTGTTTCCTCTTGTTTTCCACAAGAGGAAATAGGATTTTGTGAGAAGAAAGAGACCCCTGAACCTATATATCCTATGTTTTAGTCCACCGGAAACATTGGGCTGAATACGGTGACTATTTTTTTTTTTTTTTTTTTTTAGATTTGAGCCTCTGTTTTGTCCACCAGAAACAAGACTGATATTTCCATTGGATTTGTCCTGTTTCCGATGAACATTTCCCCCTGTTTTCTATGAATATTACAGTGTGGGCTAAATTTTATTTTATTATTAATTTTGCATGTGTCTTACTCCTATGCATGCTCAACCATAATATGTTAATTGTATATGTGTGTGACTAATGGGAATTCCTTAATAGGAATTATGTCACGCCAGAACACCTGATCCAACTCCAATGAGTTGCCTCCTGCTTCCCCTACCTAGATCCGGGGCAGGCCACCTAATGTACCATTGGCCCCACCCATCCTTACTCCACAAGACATTGCGGCTATAATGGAAAATATAATGCAAGGTATGGAACAAAGGCAAGAGAAGTTTATGGTTAGAATCAATACCGGAGCCAATAATGGTTGTACTATTCCTTTGGTGGGAAAGCATCTTGTTGCTGCATGGCAGCACGATGGGGAAGAGCTCAGCTTCCAGATATTGTTGCAAAGAGTGAAAAACCAGGGTTTTGGAGATCAAAGCCCAGGTTAGGGAATGAGAAAATAGCCAAAAATCTCAAAAACCTAGGTTAGAAACGAAATAACTCACCATGAACACATAGACAATAAAGGTTGAGTGAGAAAACACATGCAAATGGTGGGGAATGGCTGGGGCAACCTTCCTTAGCCATTTTTGCTCCACAAGAGGAAATATGATTTAGTGAGGAGAAAGAGACCCTCGCACCTACATATCCCGTGTTTTGGTCCATTGGAGACATTGGGTTGAATATGGTGACTATTTTCGGTGATTTTTTTTTTAGATTTTAACCTTTGTTTTGTCCACCTTAAACAAGAATGATATTTCCAGCGGATTTGTCCTGCTTCCGGTGAACATTTCCCCCTATTTTCTATGAACATTATAGTGTGGGTTAAAATTTTATTTTATTATTAATTGTGCATATGCCTTATTATGCTTCCATGTGGGCCCTCCTATGCATGCCTAACCATAATATGCTAATTGCATATGTGTGTGGCTAATGGGAATTCCTTAACAGGAATTATGTCACGCCAGAACACCCGGTCCAATTCCAATGCGTTGCCTCCTACTTCCCCTACCCAGAACGGGGGTAGGCCACCTGATGAGCACATTTATGTGTGAAATCTTAGGTCATAAACCATGCATTTTACATACTTAGAATGGAGCTACCTTGGGGTTTTCTTTCTTTTTGTAGGTTTTTTTATTTAAAAGGTCTTATCTCCAATTTTACATTGGGTGCCATATCTCCAATTTTACACGTAAAGAGATCCTGCTTCTTTCCATGGCTATGAAGAGGATGAAATTCTGAGCAAGATGGATGCATCGCATTAAAAGTACACATTCGTTTTGGCACCCGTACATGTGATTATTCTTTTCAGGCAAAAATAAAAGAATAATGGACTAGAACAGAACCGAGATGCAGGCCCAGTCCGTTTGCAATTGTCCCAGGGGTATAAGAGATAGTCTAGATGCCAACATAAGGGACCCACCTTGGATGTTATTTTCTCTCTTCCCCCTTGGACGATTTTGAAGATTCTTATCTTTTTGGAGATTTTTTTTTTTAAGATCTTCTCATATCACCTACTTTCCACTTAAAATCAAGGGCATGGATGGAATTTTCACTTAAATTAGAAGATTTTCCAAATCAGAAAAATCTTCCAAGAGAGGAGGTGTGCAAGTTTGAAGAAGAAAGAGAAAAAATGGAAAAAAAAAGGAAAAAAAAAGGAAAAAAAAAAAGAGAGAAATAAGAATCTTTCCTATTTTATCTCCTAATCTAGACCAAATTGAAAACCCACCAATCAAATCATTCTCTTGACTTTTCTCCCCTACTTTCTCTCCTTTTTTCTCCTCTCTCCTACCCTCCACCTCATCACAAACAATCCAAGAGGGACCCACACTTGGACGTTCTCCTTTTTTCCCTACTTTCTCTCGTTCTTCCTTTGGTCCTCTTATCCTTCACTTCTTCTCTTTTCTAGTCTTCATTGTTCTCTCTCTCTCCTTCTAGTTTTAGTTCTTTGTTTTAGCTTTAAACACTTTTATATTGGGTTTTATTTAATTAATGCAATGTCTTTTACTTTTATTGGTTATGCTATTCAAGTTATTCAAGTTGTAATAATTTTATTTCTCTAGTTCAAGGCTTAGACCTAGATGACAAGAACCAAGCTTTGGAGTATCTCTTTTCAAGTGCAAGTTTCTCTTTCAGATTTATTTTCTCCAGGCCCAGCAATTTTAGATTTGGTTTATTCTAGATCTGATTTTAGGGTTGGTAGTATCTCAAATTAACCAAGTTTTAATTCAAGGATTGAAGTTTAGGTAGGTAGGCTTCTACATTAGTCTTTTCACCCCCTTCTCATTCTCTCTTCTTGCTACCCATTCATTCTTAACTTAGAATTTTAATTTTCAGTTTTACTTTGATGCTTTCCCTTTCCCCCAAGGTCCTTGGCTAGACAATGTTTTGGCTTTGCCTCTCTCTAGCCATAGAACCATCCTTTTACTTTTATTATTTATATTGCATCTTTTTCATAAAGCAAAGTAGAAAAGCCCTTGTAAGAGTACTCTCTGATCAAGTAGGGAAGCTCATACTATTTATGGTGCATCCCTCGGGTTAAGTAGAGATACCTACTTGTGTGTCTCTCTTTAGCTTTATTCCCCTTTTATTTTATTTATTTTGTTTAAGCTCTTTTCTTTTCTTTTACTTTATTGCTTTTTATTATTTGCTCTGAGTATTTTAAATTCCTCGATGATGAATGGTTAGGGTTAGATGTGAATGGTTAGGTTTTTAACTTCAATTGTAATTCCAATTTCTGTAGTTGTGTTGGTTAGGACATTCTTTTAGATGCAAGTGTTTTAGGACAGTAGTTAGAAATAGATCACACGCATCAATCCATACACTTTCCCATTACTAGAAGAAGCTAAAAATAAAGTGGCTGCCTCCTTGTGTTTGGCCTGTAGCTACAATGATCCGTATGCTTGCAGTTACTTTTAAATCTCAAACACCACCTAATTTACCATTGGCCCCAACCATCCTTACCGCACAAGATGTTGCGGATAATGGGAAATATAATGCAAGGTATGGAACAAAGGCAAGCATAGTTTATGGTCAAAATCGATATCTGGATCCAGGTTGCCATAGAGGCTCGGAGCACACCTTTCGTACCTCCCACTCCACCGATACTAGCACCAGCACCCGTTGGCCTTGCTACCCCACCTACACCCCAAATTTGGGCCTGCCAGCACACCCTCAAAATTGGCTTATCAGGGGAAGGTAGGGCTTTGTCATTTAAGCATAGAAGGGGCATCCAAACTGGGCAATGTGAGACTAAACCGTGGATCGCACAGGATAGACACGTATATTTTTTTTCCAGGGCCGACAGTCTCTGATACCAAATATCAAAAGACCATTGAGAGAACCATTGAGCCCATCGAAGAAGTTGTGCATGTGGGAGAATCTTTTGTGGTGAGAAGTCTTCTTGGTAGCACAATCACAAGATTTGTCACCTTTGCACTTGATTTTAAGATAAGAAGTATTACAAGCAGAGGAGACTGTATCAGAATGATCTTGTAAATCTTTCCAAACTTTTTTAATGTTGCAAAGCTTATCAAGGGTAGTGAGGGCATAGCTGTAAAGAGAACCAATAGTCCATGAAGCCAATGGAATTTTCTAGTTCTTCAAAAACTGCTGTGTAACAGCTGGTGGTATTTATTAACCAGTCATTGTGGGCATACCTTCCCTTGATAAGCCGGTTTTGAGGGTGTGCTGGCAGGCCCAAATTTGGTATCAGAGCCGGTCGGCCCTGGGGAAAAAATGTGGGTGTCTATCCTGTGCGATCCACGGTTTAGTCCCACATCGTCCAGTTGGGAAAGACAACCATTTTGCTAAAAATTATCCTATGTCTCGCAAGAAAGATAAGGCCATGCACATGTTATCCTCTCTTCACCATGAAGATCTTCAGGATGCAGACCTTGATACTTTATATTCTCTTAATGAAGCACCTACCGATCTTTCTCTATTTGCAATTGATTTCCCTGACACAGACTCAGACCTAGAGTCTTCTCTCTCCGAGTCCAAGGAATCTGATCCCCTCTACTAAGTGATCCCTTTCCTTTCTCCTACTCAGACTAGTGTTCAACCCCTTCTTCTTCAAAGCCAGTCAGTTTCTCTTCCTCATGTCTCAGTCCAAATAATTCCTGAACTCTATGTTAAACCTATCACCCTTATTGCCTTCTTAGACACAGGAGCTGCTACAACAATTCTAAACCCAAAAGTTCTTCCCAAACCTTTTTAAAAAACTCAGGATCCACCCCTACCTTTCCTTGTAGCTAATAGTGAAATCTTCCATACCACCCTAGTGTCTAGACAATCTATAAAAATCTAGCTTTTTCCCACCTTGTCTGTTACCCATACAGTTCTAGGAACCCATTTTCCAGGAAAAGACCTCATCATAGGTTTTGATGTCCTCAGCCATCTCCCTCTCCGATGGACTCCCCAAGGTCTCATCTATAAACAACAGCTTCTTCCTTGGTCCCCTATTTCTAACCTCTTTTTTGTAGGTTCCTCTATGTTTGAAGAACTCAAAGTACACATCCTCACCACATCTTGTGTGGAATCTCATTGGGATTTTCTTACCAAGTGTTCTCAGCCTTTTTGGCAGAACCCTGACTTCTTCATCACATTGCCATTTAAGAAAAATGAAGATGTCAATCCGACAAAAGCCAGCCATCCAGGCCTAAATCCAGATCTTCTTTTTTTGGCTATTCAAGAGATTTAGCAACTACAGTCCCAAGGTCTTTTGGAACCGACTCTTTTTTCATAGACATGCCAGGCATTTTATGTCAACAAATGAGCAGAACAAGTTTCTGAAAAGTTGAGAATGGTGATCAATTATCGACCGTTAAACTTCTTTTCGGTTGATGAGAAATTTCCTTTTCCAACTCGTCCAGCTTTACTTCTCCAGTTAGCCCATGCCACTGTGTTCTCCAAGTTTGACCTGAAAGCAGGATTTTGGAAACTTGGAATTGTCCCAGAAGATAGACCAAAGATAGCTTTTTGCATTCCAGGCTATCATATGCAATAGACAGTCATGCCTTTTGGTCTCAAAACAGCACCATCTCTGTTCCAAAGAGCCATGATGAAGATCTTTGCTCCCATCCAAGACCATGCTCATATATATTGATGATATTCTCCTCTTCTCCAAAGATGACACAAATCATCTTCGACTTCTCCAACAATTTCATCAAATTGTTTAGAAATATGGTCTTATGCTCTCTCCTAAGAAGATGCAAATTGGCATCCCTTCTATTGATTTTCTCGATGTGACCAACTCCAAAGGGAAATATCATCTGCAACCACATATTGCAACCTCTTTACAGTTATTTCCAGATGGCCCTCTCACCAAAAATCAGGTTCAACAGTTCCTCGGGATAGTCAATTATATGATAGAGTTTCTTCCCCAACAGATCATACATACTTCTCTACTACACCAGCTTTTGAGTAAAAAAGCTCCTCCATGGTCTGCTGCTCACACATCAGCTATACAAGCTTTAAAAAAGCTTTCTGAGAACCTCCCCACACTCCAGATTCCATCTACTGGAAATAGAATTTCACAAACAGATGCCAGTGATACTCATTGGGGTGCAGTCCTACTTGAAGAACAGACTCCTGACACTACAAGAACTGTCTGTGGATACAAAAGTGGATCTTTCAAGCCTTCTGAGGCCCATTATCATTCTACTTTCAAAGAAATCCTAGCAGTCAAGCGTGGCATAGAAAAATTCCAATTTCATCTAATTGGTCATCAGTTCCTCGTTGAACTTGATAGGTCCAGTTTCCCACGCATGCTTGAATTTCGCCAGAAGATTCTCCCCCATGCAAAACTTCTCCAATGGGCTCAATGGTTCTTTCAATGGTCTTTTGATGTTAAAACATAAAAGGAAAAGAAAATGTATTGGCAGACTTTCTCTCCCGACCTACCTCAACCTTTGCCATCATACCTTTACTTTTCCCCATAACCCTTGGAACCTCTACTTCTCAGACACCACCACCACCTAGTCATAACCTCTACTGTTCCCTTCCACCATGCCTTCCCCCATAAATTATCCAAGATTTAACCCAAAGAAAAGTCATTTCTTACAGTAAGACTACAACCATCCAACTTCTCATGATTGCTCTTCGTCGTGAAGGATTAGTTTTACCAGGAAGTTCTTTTCACCCAGATTATCCATATCTTACCCTCTTCTCTTTTACCACCTTATAAGAACTCCAAGATCTCCCTCTCATTTACAAATGTATCTTTTGGCATCTCTGTTCAGCCTACACCATTTCCCTAAGCCTCCCTTTAAGCACCATCCACTGGTTTACCACTCGCTGGATGTTTCCTAGTCCAGGATGTTCTCGGCCTAACCTAACAATCCTCCACTTCTTGCAACTCTTTGCCCCTATTCCTCACTGGTTCCATCTTTTTTCCTCCCATCTTCCACATGAGGATGACCCAAATCCACACTATATTACCATCCTGTTCCACCGACCTCCTCTCATCCACCAAACCTTTGACCAGTAACAATCCTGCCATTACATCCATTACACTCCTAATTTTCACATATTAAACATCAGGACTTATGAACTCTATACCAATCGAGTCCAGCACCGGAATGAATGGAGATCCTTTCTGGCTACCATGTGCG
Source organism: Macadamia integrifolia (assembly GCF_013358625.1). NCBI lineage: Eukaryota > Viridiplantae > Streptophyta > Magnoliopsida > Proteales > Proteaceae > Macadamia > Macadamia integrifolia. The sequence goes on from NC_056570.1 coordinate 9,408,289, forward strand.
CTGCTAATGATGTTCTCCCACATCAGGTCCCAGCCCCACTTCTCCTCTGACTTGATACTGCATGGGAACTTCATCAAACTGGCATGCCCACAATGATTAGTTAATAGATACCGCCAGCTAGTACATAGCCAATAGTTCTAACAGCACAGATAGCAGTTAATGGTTGGTCCCCCACTTATCTTATGTATGGTTTATCATCTTGGGTTTTGTTAAAGAAAAAGTAGTGTGTTGTGTAGTGTGTGTCATAATGGCAATGTACTGTTGAGTTGTGTGTGTCATGATGTATAGGGTCCACATATCTGTGGAATCCTAAGTCCTCTTATCTTTTGTATTGCACTCTATATATAGGGATTATGAATGAATGAAAGACATCAAAAGTGTTCGTGTGTGAAAATCTTCTAAAATGGCTTAGGATTTTGGCAACTTGGAATTGTCCCAGAAGATAGACCAAAGACAGCTTTTTACATTTCAAACTATCATATGCAATGGACAATCATGCCTTTTGGTCTCAAAATAGCACCATCTATCTTCCAGAGAGCCACGTTTCTTATTCTCCGGCTAAACTCCTTCTTCTGGCTATCACTCTTGTCTGGATTGAACCTGTTATAGCTAAAGATACAGTCTAGGCCACGCCCTTTTGCATGTAATCCTTGCTTATGGTTCCTCCTAGCAGAAAAAGACCCATGAGCATTGTGGGCTTTCAAGCTAAGGATGCCGTTTAGTGCCCTGTTTGGCTCGGGTTGCATTGCCATTAAGTACTATGATCAGAGGGGTTCTTGATCGGCCTTGACTAGCTGTGTCTTTACCTATTCCAGTTTCTCCAGCAGGTAGTGATGGTTCAGATTTGGATTTTTCTAACTTCCTTTTGTTGATTTAATGGCTTCGCCTTCTTCCTCTTTGTTTTCTTCTCCTCGCCGCTCTTCTTCCCGATCTTCTTCTTCTACTTTAGATTATCTTTATGAGCTTTCTTATGTTCCTGATGATCAAGTTATCCCTGCTACCTCTACACCTCTTCTAAATCCATATACTATTTTCCCTAAAAATCCAACACCGTCAAAATGGACTACTCTTCTTAAACCCAATAAGACTCCTCCCTTGAAAGAATTGGTACAGGCCTCTTGCTTTGATCAATTCTAGGTTCCTGCTACTGAAAAAGAACAGATTTTCACTCTTGAGATCCCTTTGGAGCTCATCCCTCAATAGATCCAACAAGGTTATACTCATCTCCACTTAGGAGTCATCAAGTTTTCTCTCTTTTTCCATGGTAGAAAAGGACTCCCGGTGGTCTCTCGAGTTGCCTTGCTTGACAGTCGGTTTTTACGGTACCAACATGCCGTGATTGCCACTGTTTAGACAACTTTGAATGCTGGAACAGTGTTTTTAACTCTGTATCTTAATTTTAATATTCCACTGCCTAACCCTCTGCTCCCCACTACCCTAAAATTCTAGATCCAAATTACTGGTGTTCCCCAGAATTTTATTGCTAAGGCTGCTACTTTGCACTATCAGATGGCTTACTGCTTGCAAAACCATGCATTTGATCTTCTTATAGGCCATTCTGAAGATGCGTTGTTCATCACTATGGACTCTAACCAAGTCCCCCCGACAAATATCCAGAGATGAACTTCTTTGTCTCCTTCCCACTTCTTGGGTTACAGCTTCTAAACAACAAGTCTCAGCCTCTCAGCCACAAACCCCTCCAAAACTAGTTCAGTCTACAGATCTGAAATATATCACCCATCCTAATGGAGAAGTAGAAATTCGGTTTCCTCCTCCTAGACCCCGTCCTTCTCCGTTTGCCACCTCCTTTGGTATGATCCAAGAAAAAATTCCTATTAAGTCTTTTGATTCTAAGGGTGATCTGATTTACTTCTTCCAAGATCCAGTTACTGGTCATAAATACTTTGACCTCTGTGACTGTGATGATTGTCTACAAGACTCTGAAGATAATTTCCCTCCTTCTCGTCATTCTTCTAGATGAAAGTCTACCCAACATCAGTTACAAGAATGCTATGAGGTAGGTGATTCTTCTGTTGGTCTCCTTAGTACTGAATCAAATTATCCTTTCTTTGTTAAGTATGGAAACCCCAAGGTTGCCAAGGTTCCTTCTAATCCTTCTCCTTACAAACCTCCTCCAAAACCTGATATACCCTCTCCAATCATTCCTCCCTGTTGTATATATACTCCAGGTGCTTCTTCTTCTTCTCCCCTTAAACCCCTTTCTTTGACTCCATGATTCTGGTCCCGATGTTCATGGTATCCGTCAAATTTGGAAAGTTAAACCATCCGTTCAGGCCACTAGTCGATCTGAACCAATATCTCCTGCTGAAGCAGCTTTGAATTGGCAGGTAGAAAATGCTACTGTACAGAACCAATATCTTGAGCGTATATTGGTCCAAACTCAACAAACTCATGGCACTTTATCCCATCATGATCATCTTCTCCAATCTCTCCGTAGAGAAATTGATCAGGTCCACACTGAACTTGCTGGAATTGCCTCTAGTGTTGCTAATACTACTACAGCTTTTGCCCATATTGGCCAGAAGGAAAAGCATCTCAGGTACCTTGAAGCCCAACTTTAACAGATGCAACAACCACAACCTCCTTCTTTTGCCTCCTCTCGTCACAGACAACAGCAACCACTTTCAAAAATAGTTTCCAGCTTTGTTCCACAAGATCCTTTTGCTATGTATGTCTCTCCTGCACCACCTGTCATCTCTTCTTCAAGGACTTTTCCTACTGAAGAACTGAAAGAACTTCAAAGACAACAATATGCTCTTCCCAAAAGAACATGAGCAGCCAGAGGACGTGCTCGCAGTAAACTCCCACCAGTATGGACATCTACTATTGCCCTGATGGATCTTAGTGATTATGAGGATGAATTTACAGATGCCCTACCAACACCACCTCCATTTACCCCTTATCCTATGCCTATCCTATATCCTACACCACCACCTCCTGAACCACATCGGTCAACCCCACCAGTTCCTCCATCACCTACCCCTGTGTCTACTACTCCTCCTAAAACTATCCATACTATCGTGTCCCCCTTAGAAAATACTTTATCTGAGTTCCTCACAACCCTGACCATCCCAGATCCTCTCCCCCTTCCTTCTTTTATGAATGAAGGACCACCGCCTGCTGCACCTCATGTTTTTGAAATGGATGATGATCCTGAAGTCTAGAATCCTAAGGAAACACCCAAACAACCCCCTGTCCCACCCACTCCTTTTAACCCATATCAAAACCAGGACCCCAAGTAATTTTTTTCCCTGGATGATATTCCTGTTCCTAAATGGGGGTCTCAAATTTCTGATTTTCATGCATGGATTAATGCTGAACTACTTCATGAAGGAGCGTCAACTGTCACTGTCTTGTCCAAATTTGTTGCAAGACTCTAAGGAAAACTTAGGGAATGGTATTTAGCTCTTGGTCCTTACAGACAACTGCAACTTGTGCAACTTACTGAGAGCCAGTTTGTTACCACTCTCTATCAAGAGTTTCTTGGCCCCGTATTAAATGATCTTTCAAAGGCCCATGATGAATTTCTTCAAATGAAGTGTTGTTCTCTTCTTTGATCAGATCTTGACAAACATTTCTCCAGAATGACCAACCGATTCCATAAAATCGGTGGTATTGATTATGAAAACTTAAAGCAAGTTTTCTTGAACTCTCTTCCAGAACCTCTTGGAGCAGATACACAGCAGTTGTTGAAGAACCAGAATACTCCATTGGCTTCATGTACTGTTGGTTCTCTTTACAGCTATGCCTTCACTGTCCTTGATAAGCTTTGCAACATCAAAAAAGTCTGGAAAGATTTGCAAGATCGTTCTGATTAAGTCTCCTCTGCTTGTAATACTTCTTATCTTAAAATCAAGTGCAAAGGTGACAAATCTTGTGATTGTGCTACCAAGAAGACTTCTCACCATAGAAGGTTTCCCCTTTCTCTCAGCATCAAAAATGGAAGCCAAGGAGCAAAAGGAAATTCTCCTTCCCTTCTCCAAAGAAAAAATGGAGATTTCTCAAGAAAAAGCAATATAGAGGAAAGAACAAGTCCACTGCTCTAGAGGCTCTGACCCCCGTACTTCTCTAATTCTGGCCAAGACCAACTTTTGCTATTAAAATGGGTCGGAGGCATGGAGAAGGTCTTCATGTGATGGGATGTAATGATGAACAAAAGATATTATGTGCGGTTACCAACTCCAGAATGAAGCGGATGGTTGGTGGAGGTCCACTAAACCTATCCCGAGGGCCTACTAATCCCATCCCTACTTGGGAGGACTTTAAGGAAATGTTCTTTAGAAATTACTTCCTCGATAGTTACAGGGATAAAAGGGAGAATGAGTTTTTAAACTTGGTGCAAAGGTCCTGATAGGTATTGGAGTAACAATAGAGGTTCCAGGAGTTGTATTACTTTTCTCTTGAAAATATCAGGAATGATCTGGCCAAGGTCAAAAATTTTGAGAAAGCATTGAGGCCTAGCATTAGTTTGATGATGGTTGGACTAAGATTGCAAACCTATGTTGAGGTTGTGTAAGTGGCTAAATCCATTGAGGATTAGCACAAAGACAACTTCACGGCACAGTAAGGAATGGAAAAAAGACTGATGGGGTCAACTGATTCTAGGGAACTTAGCAAGCTTTCTAGACGGCCATATCTTAACCCAGCTGTAGTTCAGTTTAGGAAACCGGAAGCAAGCCAAACCTCCCAATCTTTCAGTCTAGTGGTGTGTCTCAGTCATTGAGGTCAAACCCTCGATGTTTTCACTGCGATCAGTCAGGTCACTTGGCCAAGACATGCGCCCACCATCGGCGGGTGATGCACCCAACACACTACCTCTTAGGCCCCAGTAGACTCACCCAGCCAACAGGGCCAGAGGCCACAAAGACGAGTGTTTTCTATAACGATAGAGGATGTCGAGACAGCTCCAACTGTGGTAACAAGTACCCTATTGTTTTCATTATTGCCTGCCCATATGTTGTTTGACTCAATAGCCTCTCATTCATTTGTGTTATCGACATTTGCGAGAAAGATGGGAATTCCACCAAAGAGATTAACTTAATGCTTAGTAGTTAGTACACCCATAGGAAGTGTGGTGGGTTTAGATTATGTATATGAACCATGTCCGGTGACTATTGGTGGAAATGACTTAAATGCACACCTAATCGAGTTGGGCATAATCGACTTCGATGTGATTTTAGGGATGGATTGGTTGTTGGCATACAGAGCCAGTGTGCTATGTGCAGAGAAGATGATAATCTGTAGACCCCGTGATGAGGGAGAATTCACCTTTGTGGAAGATAAACCCAAAAAACACAAGAGGATTATTGTATCTGCCCTCCAGATGATGAAGCTACTGGATCGAGGGTGTTAGGGCTACTTAGCATCTATGACGGATACTGAAATAGAGGTCAAGCCATTGACCAAGTTGGATGTGGTAAGGAAATTTCTCGATGTGTTTCTAAATGATTTGATGAGATTGCCCTCAGACCAAGAAATAGAGTTTGTCATAGACTTACTCCCAATATCGACACATGTGTTAAAAGCCCCCTACCACATGGCCCCCACAGATTTGAATGAATTACAAATATAGCTTCAAGATCTTCTGAAGTAGGGATTCATTAGATCTAGTGTGTCCCTGGGGGAGCACTTGTATTGTTCGTCAATAAGATGGACAGAAGTATGAGATTATGCATTGATTACCGAGAGCTTAGCAAGCTAACAATCAAGAACCAATATCCTTTGCCAAGGATTGATGATCTGTTTGATCAGTTGTACTGTGCTAAAGTATTTTCCAAGATTGAACTTAGGTCAGGCTACCACCAACTCAGGATCAAAGATAGTGATGTCAGCAAGACAACCTTTAGATCTCAGTATGAACTAAGGATTTAAGGGATGGTTTTGGGTATCAGTCTATTTTACCTTTGATTTTTATAAAAGCTACTATTCTTTTACTGTTTTACCCCTGAAAAGATTCGGATAACCGATTTGGATTGGTATCGAATTAAGGATCGATCTCAGTCGAAATTGATCTGATACAGTCGATACGATTGATCCTAGACCGATACTTGAAACCATGGTATGAACACTATGAGTTCTTCATAATGTCATTTTGGTTAACCAACGCAATAGCTACATTCATAGACTTAATGAACTAGGTATTCCAGGATGTGTTGGACAAGTTTGTGATTGTGTTCATTGGTGACATCTTGGTGTATTCCAAGAATACAGAGGAACATGCTACCCACCTAAGACTGGTTCGACAACATTTGAGAGAGAAGAAGCTTTACGCCAAGTTAAGCAAGTGTGAATTTTTGCTTCCACAAGTGGCATTCCTAGGCAACATTGTCTCAAATAGGGGTATAAAAGTAGACCTAGGGAAGGTGAAAGCAGTTCTAGAGTGGGACACTCCCAAGAATGTGGCAGACATTCATAGTTTCTAGGATTGGTCGGACACTACAAGAGGTTTGTTGAGAAATTCTCCAGCATTTTTTTACCAATGACCTGACTCACACGAAAAAGTGTGAAATTTGAGTGGTCTGATGCTTGTGAAAAAAGCTTCAGAGAACTAGACACAGGTTGATATCGGCTCTAATCTTAACTATTACAACCAGTACAGCTAGTATGGTTGTGTATAGTGATGCTTCCAAACTATGCCTAGGTTGTGTGTTAATGCAGAATGGGAAAGTCATTGCTTATCTATCCTGTCAGTTGAAGGAATATAAGAAGAACTATCCTAACCATAACTTAGACCCGGCAGTTGTGATTTTTACCTTGAAGATTTGGCGGCACTACTTGTATGGTGAGAAGAGTGAGATATATAGTGACCATAAGAGCCTTAAGTACTTCTTCACCGAGAAGGAATGCAACATGAGGCAGAGGCGTTGGTTAGAATTGATGAAGGATTATGACTGTATTGTCCACTACCATCCAAGAAAGGCTAATGTAGTAGCTGATGCACTTAGTCAGAAATCATAGGCCCTAACTCTTGCGTCATTGACCACAAATGAGCATCTTATCGAAGAGGCCGGGAAAATGGATTTGGAACTACTAGTGGAAGGTGTCACCTTGTCACTATCGGCATTGGTAGTGCAGCCTAGGGGTGCAATAGGGCCAGGTTGGGCTGGGCTTCTTAAAATCATAGCCCAACCCTATGTCCCCTTAACTAGGCCCAAACCTGCCTTGATCCTATCAGGGCCACAAAAACTTCAACCCAGGCCCAACCCTTCAGGGTTAAACCCAACCCTTACCCGCCTTGATTGGCCCTGATTTTCAAAGTTAGGCCGAGATGACTCTGATTGACCCTAACCCTGACCCTGATTGACCATGGTTTGCCATCAACGGTTGGGTATACCCTAATCCTAACCCTGCAAAATATGAAATAACAAAAAATAAAAAATATTCATAATAAAGAGAAGAAAAAAACACAAAGTCATAAATTAGTGAATTACTTGTCATGAGGACATCCTAATGCAAACATTCAAACAATATAAATAACTCCAACTATTAAGGTAAACAAAGAGGAGATTATCCTAACAAAGCAAATAATCTAAAAAAAATTCAGTTATTTGTTATGATAAACAAAGAGATCATCTTAATAAGGCAAACAATCTGAAGATCTCAAAACTCTTGTCATATTAAACAAAGAGGAGAACATCCTAAGAAAACAAAAAATCCAAAGTCAACATTAGAGGCAAAAACCAGGGCCGAGTCGGGCCAAAATCAGGGCCAAAAGTCTGTGTAAAAAAATCAAGGTTGGGTTCAATGCGGGCTGGGCGGCCAAAGACATCAACCCTTACCTACCCTGACCCTAACTCAGGGTCAAAAATTTTAGGGTCGGGCCGGCCCTCAGGGCTAAATTTTTTAGGTCGGTTCTTGTTTTGGATCGAGGGTGGGCCAAGTGTGGGTTCAAGCCATCAGGGCCAAACTTGCACCCCTAGTGTAGCCTAGCCTAGTAGAAAAAATTACTGTAACTCGAGTTACTGATGAAGAGTAAGAAAAATTGATAGTAGACCATAAAGAAGGGAAACAGAAGGACCATGATTTCTCCTTAAAGAATACTCAAGTTCAAGGGAAGGTTGTGCGTACCCAGTGATGGTGACTTGAGAGATACTATTTTGAGAGAGGCACGCAGCTCTCTATAGTCCATTCACATGGCAGCACCAAAATGTACAAGGACCTAAAAGCCTCCTACTAGTGGAAGGGGGTGAAACATGATGTAGCCACACATGTGTCTAGGTGCTTCACTTACTAGCAAGGCAAGGCAGAAAGACAAAGACCCCATGGTTTACTACAGTCACTACCTATTCCGGAGTGGAAATGGGAGAATATCACCATGGACTTTATCACGGGACTGCCCCGCACTAATAAGGGCATGGATGCGATTTGGATAGTTGTTAGCCTCTTGACTAAGGCAGCTCACTTCATCCCAATTAAAGTCACCTTTTCCTTGGACAAGTTGACCAAGTTGTGCATTAACAACATCGTGCGACTACATGGTGTACCAGTTAGCATTATCTCTGATCAAGATCTCAAATTTAATTCTAAGTTTTGAACATGTGTACAGAAGGCTATGGGTACACAGCTGAATTTCAGCACAACATTTCACCCATAAACCAATGGACAGTCAGAGAGGACTATCCAGACTTTAAAGGACATGCTCCAGGCATATGCTCTCTATATGAGTTATAGTTGGGATGAGCACATTTCGCTTATTGAGTTCTCCTACAACAACATTTATGAGGCCACCATCGGTATGTCTCTATTTAAAGCACAGTATGGTCAAAAATGCCAAACCCCACTCTAATGATACATCCTAGGTACGGATTTGATACAGGCCACTAGTGAGAAAGTAGGTGTGATCAGAGAGAGAATTAAGGCAGCTCAGTCTAGAGAAAAGAGTTATGAGGTTGTCAGTAGGAAACATCTAGAATTTTATGTGGGAGACAAAGTGTTCTAGTGGATCTCCCCAATAAAAGGGTGATGTGGTTCAACAAGAAAGGAAAGTTGAGTCCTAGGTATATGGGACCCTATGATATATTAGAAAGGATAGGGTTGGTGGCTTACAGGATAGCTCTACCACCAGAATTGGAAGGCACCCATAATGTCTTCCATGTATCAATGCTGAGGAAGTACATACCTCACCCAACTCATGTTCTGACATACATACCACATGAGTTGGATGAGGATTATGCCTACATAAAGTTTTTGGAGAAGATTGTTGACTGGAAGGATCATATCCTCTGCAATCGTATTGTTTTATTTGTCAATGTGAAGTAGATGAACCATCCAGAACAAGAAGCCTCCTGGGAGCGAAAACATGAAATGAAGAAGCAGTACCCCAGGTTATTTGACTTACCAGGTTTGTCCAAATTTAGAAGATGAAATTCTTGTAAGGTGGGCAGAATGTTACACCCGTTCCCTAACCTGATCGAATTTGAACCTTTGTGATAGATCTTGGACTAGAGATATAGAGTACCAACGGGTTTTGGCTTATGGCAACCCACTGCAAAGGGGAAGGAATGATCCTAATTGCTTATGCATTTCATGCTAGTCCAACCGGAGAGGATTCAAACCTTCCGATCGCAAGCAGTATGTGAATTCACATATGTACACCTAAGATCCGAAACATACTAGAATTGCTGAAAGACCTTGCCCATAACCTAGGGAAACCCCCTATGGAGTGACCAAGAGGGGACAGCAAGCAATCAAGACACGACACTATCTTGACCACTGGAATCAAGGCCACCGGAAGCACCTGGGCAGAATTCGGTGGCCTATTGTGCTGCTGGTTGTGTTCTAATGCCCATGGACCCTGTCTCCTGCATCGTGGCCAGCCCCGATTGACCTCCCACACTCCCTCACACTCTTCTCCATTACTTGTACACCCTATGAGTCTAAGGAGGTGGACCCATGTGTCCAAACTGACGAATTAACCTACTTGAAACAATGGAAACAACCACCAAAAACACCTGAGCAGGATCCGATGGCATATTTTCAGTGAACCCCAAGCCCTTAGGAACCCTCTGCCAAGGCCACCAGAAACACCACTGATATTTTTGGTGGATTTTTCCTATTTCTGGTGACCTTCACTATGCTATCAAATTTGACAGTGTATATACCCTTTGGAGCAACCCTTGTGGGTCCCCCTCCTATGTTTCTGACACCCGCAAACTTCCATCTACCCTTGTATATAGGACAAAGGTAATCATGTACAACGAGACTGAACATGAGTTGATACCAGTTGATATACTTGGAACTTCATCCATCCAAGCTACAACCACGGTGAGTGGTGGTTGGCTTTAATTTTGGAGTGTTTAATATTTTAGAATTGCTCACATGTTTTAGAAATTCTGGAATGATTATTTAATTGTTTAATTGATTATGTTAATCACATGACATGCTATGTATATGAATTGTGTTACGTTTTGTAGACTTGTGTTACGTTTTGTAGAATTGGAAATTTGATATATGATGCATATGGTGTGTCGGGACCCTTTGTGGCCGAGGTTGTTCTGTTACTGTGATCGTTGTGTGGATGTCGCATTCATTTATTATGTCTGCATTAGATTTAGATATAGTTGTGAATTGCACTTTGTGGTTGATGGTGATTCCGATATCGTGCATTCCAGGACTATACTTGGAAATGGGTATGCTTTGTGGCTGATGGTAATTCCGGTATCACGTATCCCATACTCAACTGCTTGTATGCTAGATTGGTTTGGATATGGATGCGATGTGGCCGATGGTTGATTCTAGTAACCTATTTTAAACTACCTGGTGACTAATAGATGCCAGAGGCGGAAGAGAATGACTCGGATTGTGCATGTGACACTTGTGCATATGCAACACCCTGAGACGAGTGGTTGTCTTTTGTTATTTTGATACCAAACTATGAATGGTATTTTTTTGGGATAGTTATATGTAAGTCCTATGTAGATGTAGATGAAATAACTTGGTTATATAATACTTTAACATTAGATATTATCCCCGCTAACTTATTGATTCGCTATTATATACTTTGATTCCGATCTATTTATGTGTTGGTTTGGTGTTACGTGATTGTGATGGTTAAGGTACTGATATTAGAGATCATGGTAGAGTTGTGAGATGGGTAAGCATCTTTCTCACACCGCTAGTATCCTATTTCGGAGAGTGGGGTGTAACAAGAAAAAGTACAAAAATTAGGAATATCTCTTTGTGCTTGGCATGTCCTGATCCAAGAGAAGATTCATTCTTCGAATTTCAAAATTCCCCTTGGGAATTGTGAAGTTTTCGTTTGCTCCAAAAAAAAATTCTTACCAAAAACACAAGAAATCATTAGAAAATACAAAATCTTTTCTTTTCTTTTCTTCTCTTCTAATGGTAACCAAACATACATAACTTTTTTTTTTCCTCACCATTTCATGTCTTTTCTTCTCTTCTCTTTTCCTTTCTTTTCTAGATTCTTTTTTCTTTTATTTTCTTTTCATTTCTTCTCTTGGCTACCAAACATAGCCTCAGGACATGCCAAGCACTAAAAGAATTTCTTAGACCAAGAAAAAAGTTTTTGTACTTTTTCTTTTCTTTTCTTTTCTTCTCTTGGCTACCAAACGCAGCCTAATGGTAGCCAAACATTCATACTTTTTCTATTTTCTTACCATTTTGATTTCTTTTCTATTCTTTTCATTTCTTCTCTTTTCTATATCTTTTTTCTTTTCTTTTCTTGGCTACCAAACACAGCCCTATGGTCTTACCCCTAACTCATTATGTTAATTGATCTAGTATTGATATCAGCCTCAGTTGATATCAATTTAATACAGTTGATATCAATTTATTACAGTTGATATGGCAGATCCAATACCGATACCAATACTTAGATCCAAATACCAATACCAATACCAATACTAAAGTCCATTCAAGATTCCTTCTAGTTACAACTTTGATTAAATTCAATTGGCTTAGATTGAACTGTTGGGTTCAATCGAGGGGAGATGAGGGGGGTGGGGCAGAACCAAATCTTCAGATTACAACTTCAATTTAACAAACATTTCTTATTTGCAAAATTCTTATCTGAATCCTTCTACCCAGAATGGAGGTATGAAGTTTTTTGTAGGTCTTTGCTGGGTCAAAGGGTAGATGAGGGGTGGGACAGGGGTTGCAGAAAGGGTGTGGGGCGAGGGTTGCAGAGAGGAATGGCTCACGATAGAAGGGAAGGCTGGGTGAGAGGTGGTGCTGAGGTAGGAGTAGGGTATCAACAGTGGGAGGAGAGGGAGGAAAGTAGGGTTAATTTAGGGATTAAGAATTAGCAAGGAAGAAATTTAATTTTAAGTTTGATTTTCTTTATTAAAAAAAAAAAAAAAGAGTTTGCTTTCTAGGGTTATCATAAACAAAACTTTGAGTAGGAGAGTTTAAATATAAGGTAAAGCAGAAAGAAAGCTACCAGCTAGTGTTGTGTACGTTGAGACACATGGGGAAGTGGAGCTGGGGCATGGGTGTCTCTCACAGTCAGTTTCCACTTCCCTATGTGTCTAGACGTATGCAACACTATCGGTAACTTCCTTTTTCCCATAAGGTAGATAAATTGCAATAACAATAGAAATTTCCATTGAAATATATGTTAATGAATGAATGAAAGAATGAATGAATGAATGAATGAAGTATAAAAAAATCCTTGAATTATGCATGTATATACAGCTTTTTGTTTTTTTTTTTGGTAGAAGTATGTAACTTGTTTTTTGGTGAGGTCTAACCATCCTTTTTTGATCCCTTGATACCATATGGACCCCCACCTCCTCCTAGATCGAGAGTCTTTACTTTGAAGCGCCCAAGAGGGGTCCGAGGTGAATCTACGCTCAAGCTCCTCTGCAACATCCCAGCCTTCATCTGATTCTGTTTGGTCTGCTTTAAGATTCTGGAGATTCTCTTCTTGCCTACCTCCAGAGAAACTTTTCTTTTGGGAGCGTTTTTCTGCTTCTTCAACAAATGATCTTTTTTTTTCTTAAGAAATACCTTCCTGTACAGATCCCGTAAATACTCCAATGCTACGTTCAGCAGCGTATCTATGTGTTCTTCTTCTTCCACTGCTGATGAGGGTGGAGAAGACTCATTGGTAGGGAAGGTAGGCTTAGATTCCGGCCAAGGCTGAGCAACAGGTATATGGTCCTCCCAGGACTCGGAATCTGTCATGGTCGAGTTAATGGTTTCCTTCTTGTTCATTGCCGCTGCCTTTGCTTTTGGTCCATCAACTGCATCAGAAGGTGAACTAATAATGTAGGCATATGCGTAGTTTCTAGTCAAGAAGGAAGAAGAGGGATTAGATGGAGGCAGCTCCAGCATCCTATCAGACACTTGGAATTGCACAGACATGTTATGATTTCTTTCTATGAATCTTCGGGGATTGAATGGAGATTGAAGAGGGGGATGAATAGATGATGGCTTGCACTTGAAGATGGAACAAAAGTGGAACATGTTGTTTGCTTTCAGCTTCTTTTGCGTTGGGGGTATGTGGGATTTGCTGCTTTGGCTTCCTTTCAGATATTTATAGATAGCGACAAGGAGATGGATTTTGGTGGTTCCAGCCGCCACCGTTTTATGTACAGTCCTGCACCTGTCAGTCAGAGGTTTGCTACAGCGGGTTGTTATTAATATCCTGTTGACTTAGAATAAAAAAATAGAGATGTGGATTTTTATGGTAGACTTTGGAAGAGGTCAAACATCTGATCAAACTTGTAATTAGCAAAACGAGTTCATGATTCTTGACTTCGATGGAAAATGTGTTCTTGATTCGTGGATGGAAACGTGATGGATGTCAAGACGCGTACAAAAGGGTGGGCGGTTTTCCTCCACCCCAACACAAAAGGGGTTACAGGATAATTACCAACTGGGCACGTATCCCAAGTTCCATCAGCTGTTGGATGTGCATTCGGCGCGGAGAAGATTTGGTTCTTTCCCTATATTGTACAATAGGGGTTTGGATAATTATGACTTGAAGTCTTTGATTATTATTCAATGGAAATAAAATACTCATAAATTTTTTTATTCTTTGACATTTTATATCCATATATTCTGCATGTTTTTAATTACGGATAAGACTGAGTTGTTATTGTATTCTATATTTTTCTTTTTTATTATTTATGCATACTCATTATTTTAAAAAAGAGATAAGCATGACATGCTGGCCCCATTGGTAATTGAAATTGATATTGAAATGACTCTATTTGAACTGTCTAACGACAGGTTAGGGTTCATGTCAGCTTATAGTGCAAGGAAGGGGTTAGGCACGTTGGTCCACCTAATAAAAACTAGAGTTCAACCTAGGTTGATACACAAATTATAAAGTACGTACAAGCAACAATATCACACATGGATTAAAAGGAAAAATTGACCAAAAATAAAAGGGAAATTTCAAATTTACATATCTATATAGCAAACATGATGTATAGTTTTGAAATCAAGACAAAACTAGCCCCAACATTCATCTCACGAAATATGGTGCAAGCAACATTGGGGATATAAGGATGGGGATCAACGTATACAACCACCATCATGCACACAGATTTATAAAATAATTGTAATAAAAAAATTATTGAGAACAAAGTGTTAGACTTTTTTTTTTGGCTAAAAGATGATTCTATTAAGAAGAAAAAAATAAAAAATACAACAAAAAAATCCTGGACAAGGCTGAAACCACTAGAGCAACTTACTAACTCCACCTTTGGTATGGCCATTAGCAGAGAGAGCAAGCAGCGCCCTAGCAGAATCTAAATCAATGCCTATCCATAGCATCATTCTCCAAATCAACCTAAATATGCCTAAAAAAGGCCACCGAGTAGTCAGATGTTCCTGACTTTGACGCCTTCTTCGCAAGATTGTAGGCTAATGGGGTTAGCTTCACAGAAACAATGGATGATCTTCCAAGGGATAGACTCTAGGAATGAGAGGGCAAATACCCATCTTTGAAGAATAAACCAAGGAATCTAATTCTTATGGATCGCCAACACCACCATGGCCGAATCAGATTCAATCCATAACCCCCTGGCATTCATGGATTTCGCCATCAAAATTCCTTCCATTATAGCCTCAAACTCCACCTCATATATTTTCTTTATGCCCAGAAATATTCTAAAAGAGTTGCAGACCTGACCTTCACTATCACAAAGAAAACCACTCGGCCCTACCCTGCCTGGATTGCCCAGGGAACTGCCGTCAACATTGACTTTAATCCAGGTTATTGGGGGCTTGCACCAATGCACTTCCAGAGGTAGAGAAAATTTGGGATTTTCTATCGCCAACCCCAACTTCCTGCAACACAAGACATCAATAATAGATTTCACCTCACCCTTAGAATTCCCTAAGCAGAGGCTAAGCTCCCGATGAATATATTCAAAAGAAGTCGCAGGTCTTTCTTTTTTCTCATTCTGCCTTCTATTTCTCTCCCACCAAATGTGAGCAGCAGTAATGGTAAACCCCATCAACTAGGGAATCTTTAAATTAATACTCATCACCTTCCTCTTCCACCACTTAATCAATTCTTCAACCGACTGCTGCACAGACCAAGTGATGAGCACATTTATATGTGAAATCTTAGGATGTAAGCCTATATTTTTACATACTTAGAATGGAGCTACCTTAGGTTTTACTCTCTTTTTGCGGGTTTTGTATTTTAAAGGCCTTAAGGACTATCGGGCGACATATCTTCAATTTTACACGTAAAGTGATCCAGTTTCTTTTCATGGTTGCGAAGAGGATGAAATTTTGAGGAAGACGTGTTGCATTAAAATTATACATTCGTTTAGACACCCGAACACTCCATCAGTCTTTTCGGGCCAGAAAAAGAATAATGGACCAGAAGAGAACCAAGATGCATGCCCAACCCTTCTGCAATTGTCCCATGGGTACAAGAGAATATTCCAGATGCCAACAAAGCAAGAGGGACCCACCTTGGACGACACACTCTCCCCCCTTGTGTTTTGAAGACTTTCTCTCCTATTATTTAGGAGATTTGTTGAAGATCTCTTATTTTCCACCTACTTAAAGCGCAAGGGGCATGGACGGAATTTTCATTACAAATTAGACGAATGTCCAAGTCATAGAAATTCGGCCAAGAGGGCTTTTGTGCACAAGTTTGAAGAGAGAAAAAATAGGAAAAAAAATCGTTGGAGACTCCTTTTCTCTCTTCTCTCTCCTCTCTCCTCCACCTTATCAAAACCCAATTCGGTTGGACTCCTATCTCCATTCTATCCTACGACTCTCTCCCTTTCTCTCTTCTCTCTCATCTACATCATCACCTTAGACCTAAAAAAAAACCCTAACTAGGAAACCCTAATCATTGGACTCCCTCTCCCCTATTTCCTATAAATAAAAATCATATAAAAGGGGAGAGGGGGCACTTCACTTTTAGGGTTTTCTTTTCTCTAGTTCTTCTTCTAGTCTTCTTCTTACTTTTTGGTTTAAGCACTTATTTAATGGATGTTTATTTAATGAATGCAAGTCTCTTTCTTTGTTAATGCAAGTTTTTTTTTTTGCTAAGAGACAGCAAGTATATTATATTATAATAGGAGAAAGAATACATTTACAAAAAAATAGTAATAATCCACTAAACCCCTAATCCACCTTCGGCATTGCCATCAACAGAGAAGGAGAACAACCACAGACAGAAAAAAACTAAATCTTTGATTTTAGTGATGAAATACTATTCCACCTTTGGCATTGCCATCAACATAATAGTAAGTCAAAATAAAATCAACACTATTATGAAAACTTTATCTCGGCCTTAGCTCAGCATCCCATGTTATATCATTCATTGTGAAAGTGGGAGGAGAATGCCATATTGATTCAGTTTGTACTAGAGCTGCTTGTTTTGCGAACTTATCTGCAACACTATGTGCTTCCCTGAAGCAATGGGTTACTGACCATGTAGTGGTGTCTAAGTAAGCCTTGTAGCTTCGCTAATGTTGTTGAAAGAACCATGGACTGGTGCGATTTTTGATATAGGTTACCACTGGCTATGAATCACACTCCACCCACAAGCTCTCCCAATTCCAGGTTTTGGCCACCCTTATTCCCATAAAGAACACTTCCAACTCTGCAAAAAAATTTGTTGTGATTCCTAGTCCACTTGTGAAGCTTAGGATATGATTCCCAGTATGGTCACGGAAAACCCCCTGCTCCTGACCGCCCTGGGTTTCCCAAAGAGCATCCATCTATATTTAGCTTAATGGTCCCTTCTCTGGGCAGAGTCCAAAATACCTCGCTGATATTTTGTGTCTTCTTTGGAGATATTTTGATGTGTAACTGCCTGGATAAGATCAATTCCTGCACTCCATTTATCGAAATGGCACCCATCGTTGAAAATTCTTCTAGATCATGAAGAATTCTTTTGAGAACAATTTTAACATTCGAATTACCATTATCATGTCTTCTCAGGTTCCTTTCTTTCCAAAGATGAAAAGGAATAAATATTAGAAGGGCCAACCAAGTAGTTGATAGCTGGACAACATTTGATTTCCTCTTCCACCATGAAAAAAGCTCCTCAATTGAAGGGAAGCTCCTCCATTGGACCTGGGGAAAATACAGAATATCTCTCCACACATTATTACTAAAATTGCAGTCTAGAAATAGGGGGTTTAATTTTTATTTTTTTATGCAACTGAAGTTGTAAGTTTAATTTCTAGTTTTAGGCTTAGTTCTAAGTGACAAGAACCAAGTGTTAAGCATCTCTTTCCAAGTTTAGATTTGTCTTTTCTTGTCCTAGCAATTTCAGATTTGGTTTATTCCAGATCTGGTTTTTAGGGCTGGTAGTATTTCAAATCTCAACCAAGTTTTCAAGTTCAAATATTAAAATTCAGGTAGGTAGGCTTCTACATAAGTATTCTCACCCCCTCTCACTCCCTCTTCTCGCTACCCATTTATTCTTAACTTAGGTTTTTAATTTCAGTTTTACTTTACTGTTTTTCCTTTCCCCCAAGATCCTTGGCTAGACGATGCATTGGCTTTGCACCTATCTAGCTATGAAACCATCCTTTTATTGCCTTTGCTTTCAGTTATTTACTTTGCCTCCCTTTTCCTAAAACTAAGTAGTGAAGCCCTTGTAAGATTTACTCTCTAGTCAAGTAGGGAAGCTTGCATTATTTACGGTGCATCCTTCGGGCTAAGTAGAGAAACCTACTTGTGTGCCTCTCTCTAGCTTTATTCCCCTTTTTATTTTATTTATTTTATTTCAGCACTTTTACTTTATTGCCTTTTATTTCAGCTCTTTTACTTTCAATTTTTTACTTTTTATCTGCGTGGTTTAAAGTATTTAAATTCCTAGATGTGTTGGTTAGGATGCTTTTAGATGCATTTATTATTGGGCGGTAGTTAGAAATACATCACCATTATTAATCGATACATTTTTGCATTACTAAAAGAAGCCAAAAATAAAGTGGCTGCTCTCCTTGTGTTCGACCCGTAGCTACATTGATCCGTACGTTTGCGATTACTTTTAAATCTCAAATAAGTTTTTCGCACCATTGCCGGGGAGACAGTTCCATGTTATTTTCGCTTTCTTTTGGTAAATCGGAGTGCTTTATTTTTCTTTTTCTTTCATCATTTATTCCTGAGAAGAACAACTTGCAATAATAGTTATATCAGTGGAGGTCACCAAGCCTCACAGTATGGTAAATACAAGGTTCGTCCTGTAGCAATACCTCAAGAATTGAGCAACCTTTGGATCCCTACTGGTAAGCTCCCAAAAATCCAAAAAAATAAAAAACAAATTCCGTTCTTTTGTGGTTGTCTCTAGTTATGGGTAGTTTTCTGTTGCATGAGTGCTAGGTGGGTACTAAGAATAGGTTAGAAAGAAGAGATCCAACAAGTAATGACCTTATACATATACTCTCATCAATACTTTTTAAAATGGGAGACCAACAGCAAAACCCTCCACCTAAATCTCTGAAAGATAGGTTCTATCCTACTGAGTAGCCCAACCTTCTTGCATAGTTCTACCATAAGCCTAGGGCAATAATTTTGAGCTTAAATCTTAGTACATCACTATGTTGCCCCACTTCCATGGGCTGACTTCTGAGGATGCATACCTATTTCTAAGGGAATTTGAAGAGGTATGTGTTCTAATTAAGATTCAATAGCTTTCTGATGATGCTATTAAGCTTAGGTTCATCACTTTTGCATTGAAAGACCAAGCTAAGATGTGATTGTATGGGTTACCCACAAATTCCATAACCACATGGGAACAATGCACAATAGTCTTCCTTAAAATGTTTTTCCCAATTCATAAGATCAATAAACTTAGAAGCGATATCCTTCAGTTTAGGCAAAAGCCTAGTGAGTCCTTTTCTAAACTTATGGAGAGATTCAAGGATCTACTCCGCGAATGCCCTCACCGTGGCCTAGACTTATGGCATTTATGCTAAATAATTTATGAGGGTATTGGTTACCCAACTAAACAAGTGATAGACCCTATGTGCCCTGAGGGATTCACATCCTTTACAAATGAAGGAAAGGAATGAGAATTCTTACTTGACTTATCTAACAAAACCCATGAGTGGGAATCAACCCAAGAAAATAAAAGAACCATAAGAGGGAAAAAATATTTTGTGGATAGGATTGTAGAGCCCTACTTTCTAAACCAAGTTTATTGACCGATTGGTTTGGTTTGGTCTTACAGGATCAGAACCGGTAAGGGTCGATGCTGGTACCCTATAGTGCATAACTACAAGGGTGATGTCAAATGTGGGGTGGCCGGACAAAATTGAGCCAGTAACTAAGGTGGTTCACATGCCTAAGCCGTGCCATTGCACATATCACAAAGCCATGTACGAATAGGAAAGGTACGTTATGGCATTGAATGATGAGAATTTAGTTTGCAATACGTGGCGAGAGCGAGATATGCGTTAAAATCCCGTTTCCCACCAAAATACAGCAAGGTTGGCCTTATTTCGGCCAACTGGTGGGTGGTCACTAGTAGGTGCGAGACCTACCAATGTGACCCACCTGTAGGGGTAACGTGGGCCCCAGCAAGCCCAACTTGGGTGGGCACGTGTATTTCAGACTCCTCATCATAATGAGGTCTTGTATGCCTGATAATGTCAGTTATTTCACCCAAAATCGTGATTTAATGTGTTTTGGTCCATGAAGGGGCAAAATCAAATAGGCCTTAGAAGATATTTATTAACAATAGTATAAATAGAATTTTTGTTTCTCTCTCTCTCTCATTTATGATTTCAGCAAGTTTGGTGAGAGGAGTAAAGAGGAGGGAGAAAAGAGGAAGAAGAAGAGAAGGAAGAAGGAAGAAGGAAGAAGGAAGAAGGAAGAAGGAAGAAGGTTTCCCCTTGGATTCTAGAGCCCCGACTTACCTTTTCGTCACCGGTGCCTTCAGATCTATGTTTTGAGGTATGTAACACCATAAACCCTTAAGATGTAATGAAACCCTTTTGTGTGTGGTCAAATCAAAGGTGTCATGGAAACCTTGTGTGATTTCTTTGAAGCTTTGAGGAAAGGAAAACTAAGATTTGGAGGTATTGGGGTGACATTTTGAGTTTGGAAAGAAGAACTTAAGTTTTGGGGTTTTTTAGCTAAGGTATAATTTCATTCCCCAAAACCTTGATGTTAACTTAGATATATGGAATAATCAAGTAAATGAAGCTTAAAATGTGTGGAAAATGAAGTGGGAACAACCCCCTTGGATTCCTAAGAGGTGGAATGAAGGAGAGAAGAAGTTCACCAAAAACCGCAGAACACTAGTGCATAGCACTGGCGGGTCGTCAGACCTACCAGTGTGACCCCCCAGTCTGACCTGGGCTTCTGATCCAAAAGGTGGGTAAGACCGGCAGCTGTTATGACCCACTAGTCTCTTCTAGGCCTATTGGCGGGCAGGACTAGTGGGTACCAGACCCACTGGTGTAACCCATCGATCTCACCAATGTTTTTAGGTATATCGACGAGCAGGACCGGTGGGTACCAGACCTATCGGTAGCACCCACCGGTTTTCTCTAGACCTATGGGAGGGTACCAAACCCATCGATGTAACCCACCAGTCTCGCCAGTGCTTCTAGGCATACCGGCAGGTAGGACCGATGGGTACCAGACCCATCGGTTTGACCTACTGGTCTGTGTCTGTGTGCTATCTGCCTGGGTAGTTTGCACAGGTGGGTTCTCCTACCCACCTGTATGACCTACCTATAGCCCAAATGAGCTCCAATGGAACTCAAACTCACCGACAACCTTCTTCATGCTATTAAACGCATCATGACCATATTTTACGTCTTTTTATAATTCTGAAATAGACGTATTCTAAATTCCTATCTGTGTTAGGTTTTGAGACATTCGTCTTCACTCTGGATCTTACCCATACCACAAGTGCATATTCTCCTACAAAAATAAGTAAGTGCATATTCTCCTACAAAAATAAGTAAGTGGGGAGAGGACTTTGACCTTATTTTGGGAGTGTTTTTGGCATCTTGTTCATTCATATACCATTTTGACATTACGAATGCCATTCTCATGCATATGCTTGACTGCTATTGAATGCATTTAGAAATGAACATGTTGTATCTATAAATTTCCAATTGTTCGTTATTTGTTGAGAATTTTTTAGCATAAATTTATTGATGAATGGAGTATGATGAGAATTTACCAAATATGTATGTGATTCCTAGAATAGATGTTGTAGTCAGCTTGGAAACGAATGCATTGATACACCGTGGAATGGGACGAGAAAGTACTATGCAGTCATACTATCTCATGTAGGAGCATGTGGTTCGGTTTTCATATTCCCTCGTGCTATAACCCTTCCAAACAAGGGTTCACATGTTAGGTTATCACTGGGGGAAAGCACCAATTACGGACCGTTGTGGCAGTTAGAAGTATGCCCGGTTGATCATTAGGGCAGTCAACAACTTTGGTGATATATTCAGAGGGCTAATTATACTACTTTTATTTTCTGCTATGGTTCGGCCATGATTTATATTTCTGCTGTGGTTCGGCCATGATTTAGTTTTCTAAGTGCTCACGGTTGGTCTTCTCCAACAACCCTATAGGCAAATCGTGGGACAGGGCATACACACATTGTGGTTGTGAATAATATGTAACCTATGACCTAGCAAATGTTGCTTAGGTGAAATAGGATTAAAATGAATTGCATGCATTTAGTATCATTTGATTACAACTCTTATGTGAGTCTTTGTTTCCATTTACTGAGCTAGTGAGCTCACCTCTCGTGTACACATTTTTTTTAGATGATTGTGTAAGCTACTCGGTAGAGGAACCTGTGTCGGATCCCACCGATAAAACCCCAGTGGGGATTGGTGAAGCATAGAACGATTACACCATGGTGATGGTTGCCCATGCAAGAATTGTGTTATAGGGCAACAGTAGTAGACTCTAGTAATTGTTCTCATTTTTTATTCTTTTGGTATACACCCCTTTTGTGCTCTTGATAATTAAATTGTTATTTCCTGTGTAAATATTATGCCTACGGATCCACATGTAATTATACTTTGTATAACAAATTGGGTATCAAGTGTATGGGGATTTACAGATATTTATACATGACAAGACTTTCGCTGAAACTACATTATTATATACATGTGGCTTGCTGTGTTGTGGTTACTGCATCAAATGATCCTGGCCATTTTGAGTTACCCAGAGGGAACCCGGTCACTGGTTTGGTTCTATGGGAATGGGGCATGACAAGGATAGTAGCCAAGGAAGCCCATTTGGATAGCCTAATCAAAAGAATTAAGGCTATTGTTCCTAGAGAGCCATCATCAGTCAATATAGTTAAGATGTGTGCTTGGTGCCAGTCCCCTAGACATATTATAGAAGAATGCCCCATACCTCTGGAGGCACTTCTAATGATAGTGTTAATGCCTTATATCAAAATAATCCACATAGTAACACTTACAATCTAGGGTGGAGGAATCACCCAAATTTTTCTTGGAATCAGGGGCCACCAAGCAGGGCCTCCCAATTTCCATATTCATAATCAGCCTAGATCCTAAAGGTCTCAATAGCCTTTTGCCCCAAATACTTTTCCTAGGCCAAATGTAGGGCCTCAAGCTAGTTTCCCTAGGCCCCCTCTCCTCTCATCTTATCCGTAACCCCCTGAGTTTACCAACACTTGAGAGGCCAGTAGAATAAGTGACTTGGAAAAGAATATGGCCCTCCTCATGACAAGCCATCAAAATCTTACAAAAGAATCCACCCAAGTTGTCTCAATTTGATGTGAGAGGGAGAAAGGAATATTGCCCAGTCAACTAGAGCCTAATCCTAGGCATCAGCCTATTAGTTCACAAGCACCCACTAATGCATCACTGAATGTGGTACAAGGTCAGACCCAACAAGGGCCCTTTGACCAATGTCATATTGTTTATACCCTTAGGAGTGGTAGAGAGGATTAACAATGTTCCTAAATCTTTCCCATCTATTACTCCTATTAACTCTCCTTCTGTTGAAGACATGAGTGTGCCTCTTATTTCAAGTTCATCTGATGAACCTAAAGCAACTAAAGATGATTTGGTTGAGGAAACCAAACATGATTCTTCTAAAAAAGAATAAAAACCCTAACAATCCTTATGTTTCCCCTGTCCCCTTTCCTAATCGGTTGTTAAATAAAAAGAAGATTGTTTCCATGGACAAGATTTTAGAAGTCTTTAAAAAGGTCGAAGTGAACATCCCTTTTTTGGATGCCATATCCCAGATCCCCGCCTATGCAAAGGTCCTGAAAGATTTATGTACTCCCAAACGTATTATGAGTGTGCCCAAAAAGACGTTCTTTGCATGTAATATTAGTTTCATAATTACTCAGCCTATAGTAGCCAAGTATAAGGATCCAGGTAGCCCTACCATAGCTTGTGTCATAGGCAACTCCTACATTAAGCATGCCTTACTTGACCTTAGCGTAAGTGTGAATCTTTTTCCTTACCATGTGTATAAGCAACTAGGATTGGGAGAATTGAAAGCCACTGGAATTCCTCTTCAGTTGACAAAATAGGTCCGTTAAGATTCCTAAAAGGATGGTTGATGATGTCTTACTTAACGTGGGAGAACTTATTTTTCCTATTAATTTCATTATGTTAGATACCAAGCCCTTCTCAACCAAGAATGAGATCCCAATAATTCTAGGAAGACCATTCCTGGCTACCAATAATACATTAATCAATTACCGGAATAGTTTCCTAAGGATATCTTTTGGCAACCAAACTGTTGAGTTTAATATGTTTAGGATAGGAAAGAAACCACATATGGAAGAAGAGATCAATATGCTTGAGGATTTTTTAGATTTTTGTGATGATTTAATTACCAACTTTGATATTGATTTTGATTCAGAATTCCAAGAATGTATGGATAAGTTAGAAGATGATAGTAAAATTTTTTTTCTGAAGTCTGACGTCTTGAGTCTTCACACACTTGTGGAACCCTTAGGACCCCTTTCCAATTCCATTCCCAAACCATCCATATTTGAGCCCCCTAAGCTAGATCTTAAGGAGTTACCATCTAATTTGAGGCTTGCTTTCTTAAGGCCTGATCAGACTCTTCCTGTAATAATTTCTCCAGATTTGACATCTAGCCAGGAAGAGGAGTTACTAAAAGGTAAAAATACAATAAAGAAGCCCTAAGTTGGACCATGTCTGACATCAAGGGTATAAGCCATTTTATTGTGCAACATCATATATATCTTATGGTGGATTCCAAACCATCCACGGAAGCCCCAAACAAGAGCTAATTCAGTGATGATGGAAGCCATTAAGAAAGAGATCCTACAGTGCTTGGATCATGGAATAATTTATTCTATTTCTGATAGCCAACGGGTAAGCCCAGTTCATGTAGTGCCCAAGAAATTTGGTGTTACTTTAGTTCCCAATGCTAATAATGAACTAATTCCAACCCGTGTCCAATCAGAGTGGAAAGTATGCATAGACTACAGGAAACTTAATGCGGCAATCTAGAAGGACCACTTCCCATTGCCATTCATTGACCAGATGCTAAAGAGGTTAGCTGGACATGAATACTATTATTTTCTTGATGGATCTTCTGCCTATAACTAGATCTCAATTGCTGTAGAGGACTAATATAAGACCACTTTTATATGCCCATATGGAACATTTACTTACAGGCATATGTCCTTTAGGCTTTACAATGCCCCTGCTATGTTCCAACAATGCATGATGAGCATATTTTATGACAGAGTCAAAATTCTTAGAGGTATTTATGGATGACTTTTTGATTCACGAGAATACCTATTCTGATTGTCTTGACCATCTTTCCCTATTTTGAAAATGTGCATATCTAAGAATTTAGTTTTGAATTGTGAGAAATACCATTTTATAGTTAAATCTGGTATAGTTTTAGGCCATGTAGTATCGAAGGAGGGAATTTAGGTAGATAGAGCCAGAGTGGATTTAATTAATAATTTACCATCTCCCCTATTTGTTAAGGACGTCTGATCTTTTCTGGGCCATGCTGGTTTCTATAGAAGGTTCATCAAGGACTTTAGTCAGTTAGCCCGACCTCTCACTACACTCCTTGCGAAAGATCACACTTTTGAGTTTTCTAAAGAGTGCTTAGAATCCTTCAAGCAACTTAAGAAGGAGTTGAACAATGCACCATTGTTCAACCACCTGTTTGGCCTGAACTTTTTAAACTGATGTGTGATGCTTCAGATTTTTCCATAGGAGTGGTTTTGGGTCAAAAGATTAATAAGCTGCCCACTATCATTTA
Source organism: Macadamia integrifolia (assembly GCF_013358625.1). Taxonomy (NCBI): domain Eukaryota; kingdom Viridiplantae; phylum Streptophyta; class Magnoliopsida; order Proteales; family Proteaceae; genus Macadamia; species Macadamia integrifolia. Next base: position 9,433,987 of record NC_056570.1, read on the forward strand.
CTATGATAGTAGGACCCTAAATGATGCACAACTCAACTATACAACCACTGAAAAGGAATTTTTAGCTATTGTATTTGCACTAGAAAAGTTTTGGTCTTACTTAGTTGGTTCACATGTGGTGTATACTGACCATTCTACTCTTAGATACCTTGTTCAGAAGAAGGATGCCAAAGCCAGTCTCATTAGGTGGGTTTTACTTTTGTAAGAGTTTGATTTAGAAATTAGGGATAAGAACGAAAGTGAAAACCTAGTTGCAGACCATTTATCCCAGCTTCCCAATTCCTTGACTATCGATTCTTCAGTCAATGAGCATTTTCCAGATGAACAGTTACTTGCAGTATCCAGTGAGCCATGGTTTGTTGACATTGTCAACTTCTTAGCCTTGGGTGTGACTCTGGATCATTGGGCTACCAAAGATAGGTATCGATTCTTTTCCCAAGTTAAGCATTTCTTTTGGGACAATCCTTATCTTTTCAAAGTTTCTCCTGACCAAATTATCAATCATTGTGTGTCTGATCATAAGCAGCACTCAATCCTATATTTTTGCCATGATTATGCATGTGGTAGACATTTTGGACCTAAGAAGACTGTAGCAAAGGTTCTCCAATCTGGATTTTATAAACCCACTCTTTTTAGAGATGCTTTTGATTTTTATAAGGCTTGTCCCACTTGCCAGTCTTTTGGCTATATCAATAAGAGAATCATAATACCCCTTAACCCTATTTTGATAGTTAAGATCTTTGATGTGTGGGGCATCGATTTTATGGGACCATTCCCTAACTTCTTTAGGAATTTGTACATACTTTTGGCCATTGATTATGTTTCTAAATGGATAAAGGTCATACCTTGTAAATCTAATTACCACAAAATGGTGGTCTAGTTTCTCAAAGAGAATATTTTTTCCCGCTTTGGTATACCATGTGCTATAATTAGTGATAGGGGTATTCATTTTTATAATCGGATTTTTGAGGCCTTGATGAAAAAGTATGGGATCATCCATAAGTTAGCTATCCTTTATCAGCCCCAAACTAGTGACCAAGTGGAGATGTCTAATAGGCAGATCAAACAAATTTTGGAGAAAATTGTTAATTTCAACTGTAAGGATTAATCCCTTAGGCTCATTGATCTCTTGTGGGCCCATCGGACTGCATTTAAGACTAACCTTGGTTAGTCTCCCTACTGTTTGGTGTATGAGAAAGCATGTCACTTACTAGTTGAATTGGAGCATAAGGCCTTTTAGGCCATCAAGAAGCTCAACTTTGATTTGTCTGATGCTGGTATTCATCGTAGGCTCTAACTATCTGAGTTAGAGGAACTTAGGAATGATGCCTATGAAAGTTCTAGGATTTACAAGGAAAAGACGAAAACGTTCCATGATAAGCATATTCTATTCAAATCTTTTGCACTTGGTGATAAGGTCTTATTGTCCAACTCTCAATTGCATCTTTTCCCTGGTAAGCTTAAATCTCAATGGGATGGCCCGTTCATTGTCCATAATATATATCTCCATGAGACTGTGGAGATTCTAAATCTAGGAATAGGGGTAATTTCGAAGGTTAATGGTCAACGTTTAAAACCATTCCTTGAGCTTCCTACTACTGCTAGTGAGGAGGTCATGGATCTCCATGAACCTCTTTACACAGATGACTAACTCTTTCCCAGGTATGATCCCCTTGCACTGTGTATGCTTTTAATTCTTTCCATGCATTGAGGACATTGCATGACTTAAGTGTGAGAGAGGGAAACCAGTTTATTTTTGTTTTTTCTTTTTTCCTTTGTTTTGTGTTTGCTTTTCATTTTGTTTTTGAGCTTGTGAAGGATAAAGTCCTACTTTGGCTTTTGGCTAATGATCATACCATTCGGTTGCTTAATGTATGAAAGTAATAATTTTGATTAAGGTACCCATCTTGAACACATAAAAATCCTATTGAGAATAAAGAAACAAGCTTATGTCTTAAGGTGGGACTCTCTTTTGAAAAATAAGAGACCCTTGTTTTTCAGTGTTGGACCATATGTAAGTATGTGGGTTCCTTGTACTCTTGATTTAGGGTTGAGACTTTCTTTTTAGATTGGCATGAGTTGAAAAATACATAATTTTAAATGAAGTGTGGAAAGTGATATAAAAGTTAATTTCTTTGGAAATAAACAGGGCATTGTGCCTCAGGAAGCATGGTGTCTTGATCGAAACTCTTAAAGAATAAATTTCTGAAAGAACTCTAATATCACTGTCTATGTGGTCATATGTAAAAAAAGAAACTACATAGTAACTTAGGTGTCTGGTGTTTGCTCCACCATGTCATTCAGGCCAATAGTAGTGGAGTAGGATAGAGTTTATTATGAAAAAAAAAGAAAAAAGAAAGAAAACCACACAACAGGAAAGTATGTGCAAATGTCATCAATGCCTTAGTAACATGTTTGGTAAAAAACACTCTACGGCTTATTCCTTGGTTCCCTATTACTTACAAGTGGTCTTGCCTTAAGATAAGGATATTTTGGAAGAGATAGGATGAGTTCTAAATTAAGAAATATGCTGGTCCATAGAATCAATATGGGGTAATAAAAATTCAAGTGTGGGGTTCCCTAGATCAAGTGTAAGAGGAATTATCTTTGCTCCGGATCAGTAAGGCCCTTACCTTTAGCCAAGGTGGGGATTTTTTTTTTTAAATTTTGGGTGTATATTCACCGCAAACACCCACGAGACACAACTCTTTCACTAGGGGTGACCTAGGGGTTTAAAGGCTTGTTGCACATGCTAAGTGCAACCGTGATTCCTACGAAAGTGAGTTAGGTTTTTTGTGGTTTACCTTTAATTCTATTTGTTTTGCTTGAGGACTAGCAAAGTCTAACTGTGGAGGAATTTTTTAAGCACATTTATGTGAGAAATCTTAGGATATAAGCATCCATTTTTACATATTTAGAATGGAGCTACCTTAGGTTTTACTCTCTTTTTGCGGGTTTTGTATTTTAAAACCCTTAGGGACTATCGGGTGCCATATCTTCAACTTTAAATATAAAGAGATCCTTTTTTTTTTCATGGTTGCAAAGAGGATGAAATTCTAAGCAAGATAAGCATATTGCATTAAAAGTACATATTCATTTACACACTCGTACACGTGATTATTCTTTTTGGATCCGAAAAAGAATAATGGACTAAAAAAGAATTTGAGATGCAGGCCCAGCCCTTCTATAATTGTCCCAGAGGTAAGAATATTTCAGATGCCAACAAAGCAAGAGGGTCCCACCTTGGACCACACACTCTCCCCCCTTGTGTGTTGAAGACTTTCTCTCTCCTATTTTTTAAGAGATTTTGTTGAAGATCTCTTATTTTCCACCTACTTAAAGCACAAGGGGCATGGACGAAATTTCCAATATAAATTAGAAGAATATCCAAGTCAAAGAAATTTGGCCAAGAGGGGTTTTGTGCGCAAGTTTAAAGAGAAAGAAAAGAAAGAAAAAAAAAAAAAGAAAATCATTTTTTCTCTTCTCTGTTCTCTCTCCTCCACCTCATCAAAACCCAATTCGGTTGGACTACTATCTCCTTTCTATCCTACGACTCTCTCCCTTTCTCTCGTCTCTCTCATCCACATCATCACCTTAGACCTAAAAAAAATCCCTAATTAGGAAACCCAATTCATTGGAGACTCTCTCTCCCCTACCTCCTACGATCCTCTCACCTTTCTCTCTTCTCTCTCTTCCACCTCATCAAAACCCTAATGGTTGGACTCCCTCTCCCCTATTTCCTATGAATAAAAATCATGCAAGAGGGAAGAGGGGGCACTTCACTTTATGATTTTCTTTTCTCTAGGTTTTCTCTAGTTCTTCTTCTAGTCTTTATCTTACTTTTTGGTTTAAGCACATATGTAATGGATGTTTATTTAGTGAATGCAAGTCTCTCTCTTTGTTAATGCAAGTTTTTATTTTTATTGTTTTATGCAATTGAAGTTGTAAGTTTAATTTCTAGTTCTAGGCTTAGTTCTGAGTGACAAGAACCAAGAGTGGAGCATCTCTTTTCAAGTTCAGATTTGTCTTCTCTAGTCCTAGCAATTTCAGATTTGATTTATTCCATATCTGATTTTTATGGCTGATAGTATTTCAAATCTAAACCAAGTTTTCAATTTCAAGTATTGAAGTTCAGGTAGGTAGGCTTCTACATAAGTCTTCTCACCCCATTCCCTCTTCTTACTATCCGTTCATTCTTAACTTAGGTTTTTAATTTTTGTTTTACTTTATTGTTTTCCCTTTCCCCCCAAGGTCCTTGGCTCGACGATGCATTGGCTTTGCCCCTATCTAGCTATGGAACCATCCTTTTATTGCCTTTACTTTTAGTTATTTACTTTGCCTCCATTTTCCTAAAGCTAAGAAGTGAAGCCCTTATAAGAGTTACTCTCTAGTCAAGTAGGGAAGCTTGCATTATTTGCGGTGCATCCCTCGGGCTAAGTAGAGAAACCTACTTATGTGTCTCTCTCTAACTTTATTCTTCTTCTTATTTTATTTATTTTATTTCAGCACTTTTACTTTATTGCTTTTTATTTCAGCACTTTTACTTTCAGTTATTTACTTTTTATCTGCATGGTTTGAAGTATCTAAATTCCTAGATGTGTTGGTTATGACGCTTTTAAATGCATTCGTTTTAGGACGGTAGTTAGAAGAAGATCACCATAATTAATTGATACACTTTCACGTTACTAGAAGAAGCCAAAAATAAAGTGGTTGCTCTCCTTGTGTTCAACCCATAGCTACACTGATCTGTACGCTTACAGTTACTTTTAAATCTCAAACACTAAGCAAAGCTGAAGCAGTTTGAGACTTTTTCCCATATCTCCACCGAATAGGGACAATTGAGAAAAATATAGTCCATACTCTCCTCCACTCTATCATAGAGAGAGTCTTTAGAAGCTAACTGAACCCCATTTTTTCTAACTATTTCATCAATAGGAAGCCTCCCATGAGCTAATCGCCACCCTAAAGTAGAATATTTAGGGGGGAGCCCTTTACACCAAATCACAGAGCATCAATACATCGATGAAGACTTTCTCCTAATATCCTCCTATGCAGAAGTTATCGAGAAAGAGCCCGACGGAGTCAGTTACCAGGCATATACATCTTCCGATAAACCATTGGGAAGCTTGATCTCCTTAATAACCTTAAAAATATTACTAAGGAGATTAGAGTTGACATCCGGGAGATCCCAATCACTGTTCCTAATAAAGGCACTCACATTGGCCAAATTAGTGAGAGAGGAAAGGGTATCAAAGTTAATTTCTTCCACCACAAATTTCGGACCCCACACTTGACCTTCCAGAAATTAGCTAAGTTGCCATTTCTAATAACCCATCTCTTATTATTCTCCACAAAATCCCACATCTTGCTAACACCCAAAGCTATAGAAGAAGGCTGACAACCCTTATTAAAATTCACTTCCTTCTTAAAAAAAGAGCCCTTAGGAAAGAGCATGCCACCGACTTCTTATGCTTGATTCTCCAGACCAACTTACTTAGCATAGCCTTATTCGAATCTCTGAGTCTCCTGATCCCTAACCCCTCTTCTTCCTTAGGCTTACAAAGGTGATCCCACTTCACCGTGATTTATCTCATGGTATCCACCTCCTTTGTCAAGATAAAGTTCCTCATCCATCTCTCAATTGTAGCAAGAAGGGAAGAAGGCCACCAATATACTACAAAACTATGATTAGGAATGCCAGAGATCACAGACTCAACCAGCTTCACTCCACCTACCATCGATAGGAGCTTTCATTTCCATCCTACTAACCGACCCTTCACCCTATCCATCACAGGCAGCAGAGTGTCCTTCTTCACTCTTCCCTTGAAGATCTCCACACCAAGGTATCTCGTAGAGAAGTTAAATATTGGAATTCCCAAGGTCACAGAGATGGACTGCTTTCGGCTTAAAGCAATATTCCTAAGGAATAACTTGCTTTTGTCAAAATTAATACACTGACCAGAGAACTCTTGATACTTTAACAAAAAATCTTTCAAATTTTGAACATACCTTGACGAAGCATTTGAGAAGATGAAAATGTCATCCGCAAAGAGAATATGGCCAGGGGGAGGGGCACCTCTAGGACCTTTAATCAGCTTCAGCTTGTTGGACTGGACCAGCTTCGATAGACCTCTGGTTAGGACTTCTCCTGCTATTATGAACAACATAGGGGAAATGGGGTCTCCTTGTTTCATCCACTACTCCACAGAAAAGAACCCCTGAGGACCTCCATTAACAAGGATTGATATCTTAGTTGATATCAAAATCTGATGAAGCGAGATTATCCACCTTTCCGAAAAACCAAATCTTCGCATCACCAGAAAAGGAAAAGACTAAGAAATGGTATCGTAGGCGTTCTGATGTCTATTTTCAGACCCAACCCCCCTCCTCTAGTGGAAGAAAACAATAGATTAGCTAGCTCGGATGCCACACTGACATTGTTATGAATTAACTTCCCCTTTTGAAAGGCACCCTACTCTTTAGAGATAATTCTAGGGAGAAGAGGCTCAAAACGCATTGCCATCACCTTAGATATAATTTTTCAGAAAAAGTTACCCATGCACAAGGGGCAGAATTTATCCAGAGTCTCAACCCCATCCACCTTAGGAATTAGAATAAGGAAGTTACTGTTAACTCCTCTGGGCAACCAACTCGTACTGAAGAAGTACCTCACACCATTGCACACCTCCCTTTCCACTATCTGCCAACAGTACCTATAAAAAGCACCTGAGAAGCTATCAGGGCTAGGGGAGCTATCTGGGTCTCGTTGCCACACTGCCTTTCTAATCTCTGCATCCCCAGGAAGAAAATCAAGGCAGAACACATCTGCTTGTTGCAAGATCGATGGAATGCTGTCCAACAAGACCACATGATCAATGGTTGGCACAACTTTGTGAAAATCCTCATAAAAGTCTACTATGTACTCCCCCAAGTCACTCTGCCCTTCAAAAACTGTCCCATCCTGCTTTTTGAGAGATCTAATAGTATTTTTGTTTCTTCACATTTTAGCTGACAAATGGAAGAACTTACAGTTCCTATCACCATGCTTTATCCACCTGATCCTTGCCTTCTCAGCCCAGAGCTTTTCATGATTTTCCAGAGCCTTCACCAGGGCAGTCTTTGCATCTTCCTCCATAGCAAAGAGCTAATCATCCATCCCATTAGTCACAATCATTTCCTCCACTTAAGAGCGATTTTTTTTGCATCTTGCAGGGCTCTAACAAAGTGGGGAAAAGAAGATATTGCCCAACTTTTTAAAGCCCCTTTAAGTCATTTCAACTTGTTCATGAGGACAAAAATTAGCATCCCTGAGCACCATTCAGCCCATGAGGAAGCCACCATGTTACTAAAGTCCTCATGGTCCATCCAAATTTTTTTGATGTGAAATGGACAATTATAGGGGAAAGCAAGAAATTCACTCCTCTTTACAAAAACTCCTATCCAAGATCGCACAAACATTGCCTTTGCTAACCATTGCGTAAGCATCAACCATGGCCCCAAATTCTGCCTAGTGAATTTTCTACCAAGAGATGGCACCTGAACCATGGCGCAAGCATCAACCATGGCCCCAAATTCTGCAATCGGCCCCAGAGTAAAGTTCTCAGGACCACGTTTTTCGTGGGTCTACAAAGTGGCATTAAAATCCCCTAGAATAGTCCGCAGGGTAGGAGATTAAGGGGAATCTTCCACCGAACTCATCCATAAAGACCTCTTGTCCACTCTAAAACTGCTAGCATGAACAAAAAATACTTGGACCTGATGAAGGCCCTAAAGCAAAGAAATCGTGACATGTTGCTTAGATTCAGAGATAACCATCGAAAAACTCAAATTATTTCTCCACAAAATCCATAAATTAAGAGTCCTACCCTCACGGTTATTATGAATAAAATCATAATAAAATCCTAATTTATTGAAAAATAATTTAGGAAAAGTACTCACATCCACCATGGGTTTAGCAATGCAAACAAGCTCTAGATCCTTCTTCGTTGGCGCGTCTCCCAACCGCCTTCTTCATTCCTCTAATGTTCTAGAAGAGGATCTTCATAAAATCACTTTTTAGTGATAGCATGACGAGCAGACTTTGAAGTCTACCCTATCGCTGCAGTGTATTTTTCCTTTCTTTTAACTTGACCCTCTGCACGGCTGATAGCATTGTTTAGGGCAGCCACTTCTTGCTTTGAATGATCATTCTACCTCCCACAATCTACGATAAGGATAAACCAAATATAATGTGCTCTACTCCCCCCCATTCTTGGCCATGACCGCTTTTGCCACCCCAAGCCTGACCATAACCACCAACATAGACAACTTTGGGTTTACGCGGACGCAAGGTACGGAACATAAGAGATCATCCTTCAGCTCCCAACGTTCCCATGTCACCTTCCTCTGTGCTGACCTATAACTCCTCATCTCTGGAATTTTGAGACCGGTCCAACTCGTAATCAGAGTCCACTGGGTTAGATCCATAAATACTTTCCCCGAGTGGGTTATCCACCATAAATGTATCCTGAGTGATCCGATTCTGAGCGTTACTTATTGGGAGAAGAACTTCCAAATTAACATTGTCCAAGTTGTCATGAGACCCATTCAAAGAAGCAACCGAATTTTTCCTTCCATTCTGATTGGTTTTAGGAGTGGCAGTTTCCACAAAAGATGGAGAAGAGGGATTTCCTACCATCCGAGGACCTCTAGCATTGAGACACCTTAGTTGTTTCCTCCTCCGGCCTATCAGGATCTCTGCCCAAGTGCTCTTCTCCCCTCTTGTTTGCTTCTCTCATCTCTGTCATTGTCTTCTCTTTACAATCAAAAGAGGAGTGGCCCAATATTTTACAGAATCGGCATTGCCCAATATCATCTTCATAGGTGATTCTTTGTTTAAACCAAAAAAGAGTATCCTTCCTTGGCTGTCTCCTTGCCACTTGTATCTCCTCCAGCCAACTCCATCTCCACTAGAACTAGAGCAAAATTCCCTATAGAACTTGTTAAAGTTCTTCTATGAATCGCAACAGGCCGTCCCGATGCTGTTGCCATAGAGAGCAGAATTTTCTCATGCTAATACTCCATTGGCAACTTAGGGTAACAGATCCAGACAGCTTGGTCTGAATGTGATCTTCGTGGATGTTAAACTCCAGCCGCCAATGTTGAAATCGTATGACTTGCCCCTTCACCTTGACCAGCCCTCTTTTCCACATGGAGGCCATATCCCCTTCAAGTTCAAACCGGAACAAAATATAGACTTTACCCAGTGGAGCCAGATTGACCTTTCCTCTTAAATTCTAGGCTTCCTTTGAGTTGCTTCGCACACCATCCATTGACATGAACCAAAAGTTCCCCACCCTACCAATCAGGGCAAAATTAAAAGTTTGAAGCTTCTCTTCATATGCCTCCTATGGTATAACCACCTTGGTGAGTGATCCAATATGAATCGGATCAGGCAAGTCCTCTACATCCGGCAAGGTTCTACGAGCAATCGTAGCATAGGATTGTTTCTAACCTCCAACCTTATTCTTCTCATTCCTACCTGAGTTATCTATTGGAGCTAGCTTTTCCATAGGCTGAGCAGTCTCCACCGTCGTCGGGACATTCGCAGGGGAATCCACTAGATCATTCCTATTTGTAGATGCAAGAGAAGGGTAACTCTACGAACAAAGAACAGGCCTCTAGAAATCAGTAATCCTTTTTTGTTTTCCTCAATCGGGTGGTTGGTCACCATGAGGGGTAGAACCACCGCCCAAAGTCCTATCCACCTGGCTCAGAGCTTCTCTCTCCTAAAACACTCATTTCAAGTTCGATGAAGTGTTAGAGTGCTTAATAGAATAGAATGCATACAAATATGTTGAAAAAGAGGAACTTGACTGTTGAGAACCATCGGTAGATAATAAAATAAAAATTACAGAAATCACAAAAAATCAAGTTAAATATATATATATATATAAAATAATAAAAAAAAAATTAGTAGGCCTGTAATGTAAGATTCCATTGAAGGGAAATCTCAAATTTTGCATAGACCAACAAGGAAATAAATCAGAAAAAAATAATAAAATAAATCCTAAAATTATGAAAATTGAACAATAAATAGATAATGACTTAAATATAAAACTATGAACAAGGAACTTCGTGAAAATCCCTACTAAAAACCATGTAAATGATAACACTTCATTGTTGCTTTATTAAGACAACTGTGAGTGTGTTCAATAGAAGTATAATAATTGAAAGCACATAACTCGAAATGCAAAAACATTAAAAGAAAAAGAAGGAAGACTTACCCCCTAAAACTTTCATGAATGATGTACTATGATTGGATTGGTGTGGGCTCAAGTGTTGTTAGTAACAGCTAAAACTGATGTGAAGTACAACAAACAACTCTTACGATTTAAGTGCGTGAATCTAGGCAGCTAGAACTATGGTGGGATTATTGGGTCATGTGTAGGATACGTGTGTGTGGGGATCCCCAAAACATAAGAGGGATCATATATTTATAGCTTGGAGACCTCCTGGCCAACCAAGGAAGGTGTAGAAATACTTCCAAATAGGGTGTGATCTCTTCCCTCCTTGGAGAGAGACATTGGATCTATATATGGGAAATGCAAATTCTCAAGAGGTGTGGAGAAATTACACATTTTTTACATGGATTTATAGAGTCTTCTAGATATCCTAGAGGTTTTAGTCTGTGTCTAGGTGCATGACTTAGGCTGTAAGTAAAAGAATGGAACGAGCTATGGCCAAGGATTCACCAAATCCTACTACTTTGTAGACCCCGCACAAATGTCTCTGGCAAACATAATTGGTAGTTGGTTGACGTCATCTTGGATGCAAATGGCGTCGGTCTGAGTCAATGCAAGTCTGGCCCAAGTTGACTTAGGGAATCTGGTCCAATTCAGTTTTTGGCTCAATGTAGGACCGGCCCATGGTTTGTTGGGTGGTATTGGTCAATTCTAAATGTGGAAAAGCCATTAAACATTGTTGCAAATATTTTTCCTCGATTCATTAACCATCCTACGCCAGTATAAAAGCATTGATACACTGCTTATGTCTGAGAGAAATCTTAACCGTAAATACATGATCACTACCTGTCTCAGGGGGTTCCCAACTCATCATTGTTTAACTCTTCTGGAGGTGACAATGTGGTGTCTAGAGAATGCCTCTTCTTTGATTGAGGCTGTGAAACAGTCGAAAGTTAAATAAGTGATTCTTGGACAGGACACTTCATCAGGTGAGAAAAAAGTTTTCAGTACGTGCTTAGGGGTTCTGATGGTAAACATGGTAAAATATAAAAAATAACACCATGTTTGTTAAAACATCATCGAAATCAAAACCAAGTGAGATTTAAAACATATAGGGCGTGTTAGTTGGAAACCAAGAGTCCTTGGAGATGATCATGTTGAAAATCCCTAATGGCAGCCATAAAGCTTTGAAACTTTATGATATTGAATAAAAATGTTGAACATCCCTAATGGCAGCCGTTTATGTCTTCGAAACGTTACGTTTTTGAAAATTCCCATCGGCAGTTGTATGGATTTGGAACCTCGGGATTTGATTATTGTGAGGTCATACCAACACAAGGCCTTCTCTTGAACACTTCAATATGGGGATTGAATCCTTCTGTTGTCGTTTCCTGGGCTACTTGAGTTGCACCTACTATCTTATCAGTATCTTCACTGGGTATTGCACTTGGTCATTGCTTGGTGCACTTGTCTATCATTGTGGCTGTAGTTGTTAGATCTCCCTATGGGGTTCGAATTTAAAACCCAAATTGAAGAAACCACACAGAGAAATAAGAACACGAATCTAATAAAATTATAGAGGATCTAATTGTACCTTTCACCAAGTATGTTGAAGAAGATTGATATTGATCACTCCCACTTTCGCTCTCTTGGCTTGATCTATAACCCCTTAAACCTCCTTAGTTCTCTCACTTTAGTGGTAAAGTGGGGAAGAGTGTATAATAGTTGTAGGGACCCAAAACCTAGTATTTATAATACTGTCCTGCACCCAAAACCCTAAACCATAATGGGTTGGGCCAGCATATCTCTAAACTTGAGAGTGGACCGAACCGGTTTATGCAATTTGACGCTCACCCATTTAATCAACCCAAATAATTAATTTAGCCCATAAATCCAACAATCTCCCACTTGGGTTACATTAATTATAAGGATGTCTTTTAAATTGGTATGGCCATAAAATCTTATTACATTAACCACTCTTACAGTGATTCAGTTGAAAAAACACTCACATCGAATAACAGCAGAAGATGCACATCAATATACAGCATACAACTTTCTGTTATTACAAACATAAGTAAGTTTCTCAATACAAATCTATATGGGATACTATCATAGAAACATTGACATATCCTCAAATTACACTGTTGTCATTCCATGTAGGTCCTTAACTGTGATATTAACCTTCACTGTGGTAAATCGCCTTTGATCTGTGGTTAATATCTAACTGTGGCTTTCCACCTATAAACTATGGCAAATATTGCCTATGAACTGTGACAAATACTATCTTAAAATGTGGCACACATTACCTTTTGAACTGTGACAAAATGTTACCTATAACTAAGACAATTACTACCTATAAAAACATTCTCAAATGAAATCATAAACTAAATAATAAAAGAAATAACTGTGCATAATGTAAATGCTAAAACTTTATCATAATTCATCAAACTGTGCCCCAAAACATACAGGCTAAGGTTCAAAACATAAACAAATACTAAACAAAACCAGAGCTCCCACTAATCAAGCATTTCAAATAGCTGTATGTAAAGAAATCCTAACTACTTGATGGGACCAATTTTTACTTGCTCTCAATTGCTGGTGATCAGTTTACCTCACCCTTTCTTGGTATCATCCTGCTTATCAGCCTCAGAATTCTTCCTCTTCTCTAACCATTTCTTGAAAATAAAGCAGTCCTTCTTCACATGTCCTTTCTTATGGCACCAGAAACACTCTACGTTGTTAGTCTTCTCTTCATCCTGAGCCTTTTGAGATGTGTCAAATTCTTGAGAGCTATCAGTCCTGTCATATGGCTTGACGCTTCCTCTGTTTGAAAAATTCTTATTCCTTCTGCTTGGTCCACCAGAAGATCCTTTATGGAAAGTTGCATGTGCACTCTCAAACCTAATTTGTTTCAATTTTTCTTCCTCTTGAGTGCAAATGAAAATGAGCTCATTTAGGCTCCAATCATCATTCAGTGCAATATATACAATATATTCTTCATCGATCTGTATTCCAAGATCCTTAAGTTTACCAGCATCAGTAGCTACACCTAAATTATATTCTCTAACACTCCCACATCCATCATACCTTGTATTCATTAGTCTGGTCATCAATGTGGTTTTCTCAGCTTTCTTGTTATGTTGAAACTTGGCTTTAATAACATCCAAGAATTCTTTTATAGTGTCTTTGATCTCTATGTTCCCATGTATAATTTTAGGAACTGCCTTGTTTTAAAACCAGTATGCACTTTCTATTTGCTTTAGTCCATTTCTTAAACTTGGTCCTTTCAGCACTTCTGCTCGAGTCTGTGAGAGGCTCAGGTTGAGTCTCCCTAAGTGCCAAGTCTAAGTCAAGAAGACCTACATGCAATTCTAATTCCTCCACCCACTTTTGATAGTTGTTACCAGTGAGCATTGGGATGGAAGATACATAACTTGAGGGAATGACCATCCTACTACAATAGTAACAACAACACAATACATGCCAAATTTCAAAATATAAATCATAATATAAAAGCATGTAATACCATCAATATATTTTAAATAAGAGTTACAACTAAAACTGTATCCCTATCCTTTGGGACAGGAATTAGCTGATGCTCTTATATTCTTCTTTTAACTGTGAAAACAACACTAACTTCGGAATTCAATCACCTTTGGGTAAAAGAACTCCTAATTCAATGTCCCTTTCTGAAACGTGGATAATTATCCTCAAACCTTGATGATACCTTTGAGAAAGTATCACCTTTATTATTGGGGAAGATACAATCGAACTGAATGTACCACTTTGGTGGGTTTCACTCAGTTCTATCATATCTTTTCCATTGAAGATATATATCTTTATGTTCAAAACATACATTTAAATGTCATTAGGACATCAATAACCATACAAGAGTCACAACCGTTACTACATTCCAATCCTTTTGACTAAGAATGCACTGGTCCTCTTGTAAATCCATATTTACTGTGAAAAGAACAATAACTTTTGAAATTCCCTCACCTTCGGACTTAGGAACCTCTAAGTTATTGTTATTTTCTTAACTTTGGTGACATCATCTTTGGGCAAATGTCACCTACATTGCTGCCTTGTGAAAAACCATGAAAGAATAAGATGTGCCACTTTAGTGGATTCCACCTCACCCTTTCATGGTTTTCTAATAAAAAAAATTACTTTGTAGCTAAAAATGAGTGGAATCTTACACCCTTTTCCATATTAACACATCTCAATTTAAAAATCGTTCCCAATCTCATGGTAACCATTAACATATAACATTGATCAATGTCTTCTTATTTCAATAATTAAACAAACAACAATTATAACATAAAATTTCAATTAACATGTCATATAACAAATTAGATCATTAAATGTGGCCTGTAATAAGGAACCCAACGCAAATAATGGATCTCAATTTGGCCTTAAAATGACCTTTAAAATGGAATTTAAAGTGGTTTAAAATAAAAACCCAAAAGAACAAAAAACCAAACAATACCTTTAAGTTTATTTTTTTTTTTTAATACATTCCAGTCAAAACCGGTCAATGCTGGAAAATTCATCGCCGACGACTTTCCCTGACAAGTTTTTCCATTGATCCACCGAAAAACCCAAGTGGGTCAAAAGGTTGGGTTATTGGGTTGGTTTTGGGTCGAGCCGACCTGGATGTTTCGATTTATCCTAAATCGATTCGATCATATTCAGATTATTTGGTTCGGTTCGGTTCGATTGAACCCTTTCTCTTTGATTGAACCATATTAATCAATTAATCCTTTTAATGGATCAAACCAGTGGACCTTAGTCCATTGAATATTACTTAAAGTTTTAAAACAAAACATATGGGCTTAGCCTAATGGATTTAAGTTTAAATTTTAAACAAAAATAAAAATTAAACCAAACCATTTTACCATGGGCTCAACCCATTAGTCCCTTTTACGTTTAAAACAAAGACTTTGATAGACCACATCAACCACGATTTGCCCTATACCTTTTCTAAACCTAAATTACAGCAGTCGCCGTTGCCGCTACCGATCATGGAGTTGTGTATAATGTTTTGCTTTTGCAATCATTATCTCTCTAGGTTAGAGGCCTTAATAATATGCCAAAGATATGCATCTGTTTCTTTGACTATAAGTAGAAGATAAGAAACAGCGGGTTCAATTCAAAACACCCAAAGTCCCTCTTCATGAAAACCCGATTTCAAACCAAAATCGGATAGAATAAATTCTTGATCTTACAACTAGTGATGTAAGTGTTAATCAAAACCCCATATGAAAAAAAAAAACAGATTTAAATTCAAAATAACTCAATGCCAATATTCAGTTTATTTATTTTATTTTAAATGAGATAATCACAACCATTATCAATCATCACAATCAATTCTCTTGTCCCATGTGATCGGCTCTGATACCACTTGTTAGATCTCCCTATGGGGTTCGAATTCAAAACCCCAATTGAAGAAACCACACAGAGAAATAAGAACACGAATCTAATAAAATTATAGAGGATCTAATTGTACCTTTCACCAAGTATGTTGAAGAAGATTGATATTGGTCACTCCCACTTTCGCTCTCTTGGCTTGGCTATGGATCTTCTATAGCCCCTTAAACCTCCTTAGTCCTCTCACTTTAGTGGTAAAGTGGGGAAGAGTGAATAATAGCTGTAGGGACCCAAAATCTAGTATTTATAATACTGTCCTGCACCCAAAACCCTAAACCACAATGGGTTGGGCCAGGATATCCCTAAACTTGAGAGTGGACCAAACCGGTTCATGCAATTTGACTCTCATCCATTTAATCAACCCGAATAATTAATTTAGCCCATAAATCCAACAATAGTTGCTTCACGAGGGATGTGTATTGTATTCCATTTCTAAGTTCTTCCAATGTTTGGTTGAACTGTGATCTGATAGGGAGTGTGTATCTATTATTGTTGGTTGTGTCCAATGGTGATTACGGGAATATGGTCCTACTACTTAGGGAATGGATACTCTGAATTATCATGTCATGGAGATCACTAGGTATAGAAAATGTATCCACCCCTTTTTTATTTTTCCTTTTATATTTGAAATTAGTTGTGATTAGCCAACATCCGCTAGGCTTTTGCTGACGTCAGCATATGGCATGGGCTGTTGGACAGGGTGCAAATAGCATTGGGTTTTCGGAAGAACCTTGGACTTCTTCGTGGGTTTAAGTGGGTCCAAGGGATTTTGAACCTCATTTTTTTCTTTCGATCTTAGTCATGTGAGTTCTGGAGTGTGAGCCCTTGTTCCATTTCTTGAAGTTACCAAGATTCCTTAGATTTGGATCACTTTTATGGATTTTCTTTCCTTACCTTGTTGCGCTTTTAACTACTTCCATGTTTGGTGCATAATTTCTCTATTGATTGGGGAATTTAGGGTGTAAATTTTGTAGAGTTAAGGTCATTTTTGGTAGATGAGTTTGTATAAGAAGGGCTTAGGGGTCTTGCTTGAACTCACTCACTTCCTTCTTCTTGTATAAACCTTGAAACCATAGGTCTCCTTTAGTGTTTGAGCCATGCCACCAAAGAACAAGGGAAAACGACCAATGGTTTGGGAGAGTCCTCTAACTAGGAGAATCCAGCCATGTGGGAGTGCCATTACTATCTTTGAGGCACAAAACACTATGAGGGAGGCAATACCGGAGGCATAATCATCTTCCCAATCGAGCTCCGAGGACGTGGAGGCCTTATTTGGTGATGACCATTAGATAGACGATGAGCACAAGCACAATGAACATGCTTGATGGTACATGGGGAAGCACCTGAGGAATACGTACGGCTACCCACATCTGCAACCAGGTTTGGACACCCAACATTGTAATTACTTTATCTTTTTAACTTATTTTTTCTGTGGAGCCCCATGTATAGGGTTTATATGGTTGTATCATTCAGGATTCTATTTAGAATTTCATTGGAATTTTTCTCTTTTTATCACCATCTTTTATGGATAATAATGTCTGGCCTTGTATTGCTCTGTATTGAACTGACTTTTCTTAGCTGACTCTCTTGTGGAAGGTTCACTATATGAAGAACTATAAGTCACTAGACTACATACTTCAGTAGTACAATGACCAATGTCTGGTCGTCCAGAAGAATATTAGGGATATGGATTTCGATGACTTTTCACAATTGCAGGTTTGCAACTGGGACCTCAATTTGTAGCAGATCCTGATGGAGAGGTGGTGGCCGAAGATTCACCAAATCCGTACTATTTCACATAACCCGACACAAAATGCTCTATGGCTGACATAGATGGTAATTGGACAACATTGGACTGGATGCAAATGGTGTCGGGCCCTGGCTTGAGTCAATACAACTTTGGCTCGAGTTAACTCAGAGGGTCCAAGCTAATTGGGTTTTGGCTCATTTTAGGACCCATCCATGGTTTGTTAAGTGGTCTTGGTCAATTCTAAATGTGTCAAAGCCATTAACCAATGTTGAAAACATTTTTTCTTGATTAATTAACCATCCTATTCCAGCATGGAAGAACGGATACATTGCTTAGGTCTGAGAGAAGATCTTGAGTATAAATACATTATCACATTGAATCTCAGGGGTATACCAACTCTTCATTGCTCAACCCTTCCAAGAGTGACAAAATTTGGAGTCTACAAAGCCCAATTCCGATTAGAGATCTAAGCTTGAATTTTAACTTTATAAATGGTCACTTTTAGACGTACAGGTCTATGTCAGGTTATAGGGGTTGGAAAGTGCTAGGCACGCACCTCACCCTCTTAAACTGGTCATTTGGTCATATGCTTGTATTTAAATATTATCTCCTAAATTTAATGATCCTTGACAAAAATATATACTATATTTAATTGACTATACTATCATGAATAGCATAACAGCTAGATATCATGCTATATTATTCTAAAATATGGTAAAAATGAATTCTACATCTTGCCGGCTAGGGTTAGAAGATTACTTGTGCTCGGTATGAACATCTGACAAAGGCTGACAAGCTGAAGGTGCTCTGCACAGACATGGATTTTTTATGAATTCCCCTCGACTCAAGGGCAAGGACTTCGCCTTATCACTTTTTTTTACTAGAAACAGATATCCAAAAATTAAGTGGAACTTTTGTGATCCTTGACTTTTTATTGAATTCTAGGATTCCAACAAATGTTTGGCTCTTTTTTGGATTCTCCAAGGAATCCTATAAAAAATTTGGGCTCCCTAAGAAGGAAATTTTTTGGATATTTTGGGTATTTATGGAGTTTTAAAAGAATTTCGGCTGAATTCTAAGATTCCATGAGACTTTTGGGAATTTGTGTAGAACTTCGGGGCTTTTGGGATTTCTAAAAAAAGGGATTTGTTTTTTGGAATTTTCTCCATATTGCTTCCATTTTTTTTTCCTTGAAAAATTTATCTATTTTAGGGTTTAGGGGTAAGGACATAGAAGAAATTAAGGAAGTTCCCTAAGGAGGGAAGAGCGGCCCAAGCATTTGGGCGGATCTGCCCAGCTTGTGCAGATTCTCCACTTAATTGCATGTCTAAATGCCACATCATCCAAGAGTGGGTTTAGATGATGCATTGTTTGGGAGAGAAGCAGATGCAAAAACGGCATACTTGAAGGCATTGTTTGATCATGAGAATTATAGGCTGAAAAATCAAGAATTAGATGGTTAAGACAAGGGGATAGAAATTCCAAGTTCTTTCATCTAGCTACAAAAATCCGAAGGGCTAAGAATACTATCAGGAGAGTGAGGAAGGCAAATGGAGTTGTGGTTGTTGACAGGGAAGGAATGGCTGCTTATATGTCTTCATACTTTGAGTACTTCCATAAAAGTATGCCGGTGGCGGAGCATGGGGAGTTGATGGACTATATTCCCCAGGTAATCGATGATGTGGACTTGTTGACCTTAGACATGATCCAAGTACCTGCAGAAATTAAAAAAAAAAGCTATGGGGGATTTAGATCCTGACAGCTCTCTGGGTCCAGATGGGTTTTGGGGTGCTTTTTTTAGGCAGGAAGTGGTGGATGTTGATCTCGTCAGTGTTGTCATAGAGTTTTTCCACTTAGGAAGAATGCCCAGAGCTATGAATAATAACTTCTTAGTTTCAATACCAAAAGTTACTGGTGCAGAGTCTCTGGATAAGTTTAGGCCTTTATACATAAGCAATTTTTTTTTTTTTTTTTTTAAGTTTTATCTTAGATTCTTGTGACTAGGTTGTCCCATTTATTACCTAGATTAATATCTGAGGAACAGGGGGCTTTTTAGAGAGGGAAAGGCATTCATACTAATATTCGTCTAGCGTCGGAGATGGCTAATATTATGCATGAATCTATAAGAGGGGGAGGACTTGGGGTTAAGATTGATATCAAAAAGGCCTTTGATGCCTTGTCTTGGAGTTTTATTTTTCAGGTTCCGAAAAAATCTGGGTTCACAAATACTTGGGTTTGTTGGATTCGTCAAATACTGAGTTCCTCAAAAATTTCAATACTATTGAATGGAGATCCAGTCAGATTTTTTGGTGTTGAGAGGTGTCTTCGGCAAGGGGTCCTATATCCCCCCTTCTGTTTATTCTTGCAGAGGAGGTTTTTTATAGGGGGATGAGTAAGATAGTGAGAATTGGGAAGACCAAGGCACTAAAGGGCCCCAAGGAGTGAGCATTCCATCACACTTGATATTTACTGATGATATCTTTGTGTTTTTAAATGCTTCTATGACTTATGTGAAGAACCTCAATGATTTCTTATCTCAATATCAGGAGTACTCAGGACAATTTATAAGTCTTGAGAAGAGTAAGATGTTTATGGGGGAGATCCCTGGGGAGAGAAATCAAAGAATGTTTGGGTGTTCTTAGAGTTGAAGTTTATTTCCTGATACCATGCTCATAGTAGTATTCTTCAAATTCATCCCAACTGTACTCACCTCCTCTGTCATATCTCAGACTCTTTATCTTCTTCCCTATCTGATTCTCAACTTGCTTTTTAAAGATCTTAAATCTTTTCAAAGCCTCTGACTTATGTTTCAAGAACATTACCCACACCATTCTTGAATGTTCATCAACAAACAACATGATGTATCTCTCTCCTGAGGTGTTAGGTGTCCTCATAGGACCACATAGATCTGTGCGAATCAACTCCAATGGTGAGCTGGAATAGTACTCCTTAGACTTGTAGGAGATTCTAGTTTGCTTTCCCTTCTGATAAGATGCACATATAGGATTGGAGACCTTTTTGAACTCAGGAACATCTCTCACTGCCTTCTTCGAAGAAATTTAGGCAAGGTTCTTGAAACCAATATGCCCAAGTCTTTTGTACCACAACCATGTCTCCTCATTTATGCTGACCATGCAAGAATCTTTCTCAACTCTGTTAAGGTGTACAGGTTCCCTGAAGTTCTCTGTCGAGTAGCCACAACCTTTTTACTACTTGATCTTCTTATCTCACACCATTTACTAGTGAAAGTTACTTCATGCCCCTTATTACAAATTTTACTAATGTTGAGAAGATTGTGTTTGAGCCCTTCAACATACAAGACATCAAGGGATTTCACATTCCCATGGTTCAAACTTATGGACCCCTTCCCTATAATTCTGCACCATTGTTGTTACCAAACTTCACAGATCCACCTTCAAAATCATGTAATTATTCAAACCTTTCCTTATCTCCTGTCATGTGGCTTGAGCAACTACTATCAAGAATCCATGGAGTAGAGTCTCTTTGAGCCTTAAAAGCTCTCTGAATAACAAATGCTGCTGCATCATCTTCATCTTCTACTCTCCCTCTGAACCCAAAATTTCTTGATAGATTGAGATTTCTTTGCTTTCTTCTGCCTTGAAAACTGTCTCTCCATCTCATCATCTTCTGTGTTTCTAAAAACTATCTGCTTACCTTTGTTCTCCTGTCTTTTTAAGGGAAACATAGTTCTACAATTCCTTACAATATGTCCAAGGTTGTTGCATCTGTAACATTTAACTGTTTCCTCCATAAGAGGTGCAAAAGGATTTTTGTCCACATAACTCCTTAGACTAATGTTAAACTTGCAATCTGAGATCTTATGTCCAAAAGTGTTACATTTGTAACAATAACCTTGAAAGGTGTACCTCTGCATCACAGGTTCTATCTGCCATCTGTAAGGAGCTCTGAAGTTGTCAAATGCTCTTGGTCTCTATTGACGACCTTGACTGTATCTATAGCTCTCTGCTCTCTCACTTGGCCTTACCAACTGTGATTGTCTAGTATGGTTAGTCTTATGGATTATAGATGGATTTCCTCTTCTGATTGGACCAGTCTGCACTCTATCTTTTTGTACTGCTCTCTTGACATTGCTAGCAATAGCAACATGTACATTCCCTCTTTGAGCATTCCTATCATTGACTTTGATAGGATTATGTACTGTTCCTTACCATTTGCCTTGATATTTTTGAAAGATTTTCTAACAAATTTAAGCCCAAATTTGATGTGAGATGATCTTTGAGCATTAATGATGCCATTAAGCTTCTTACTGCTAGGATGTTCTTTTGGAGTAGAGTCATCTTCAACATCTTCATTTTCTAAGTTTTCTCTCTCAGTCTCAGTTCTCCCATAGTCTTCAACCTTAGCCATTCATAAGGTTAGCTCATCTGCAAAACTATCAAATTGTGTAAGAATCTCAGCTTACTCCTCCAGTTGTGCTTTCAAAGCCACTTTCTCTAACTTAAGAGTGTTACAGTCAATGGTCTTCTGTGAGAATTGATACTTAGATCATCTAAGGTCTTCCTTAACTTATTGGCTTGATCTCTCAACTCAAGAACTATTTGTTCTTGCTCCTTAAGGTCTTGAGCAACCTTTTTCACTTTCTTCCTTTCTCTTTTAAACTCTTTAATGGCATTTATGAGTTTAGCCTTGAGATGTGATTTTTCATCTTCCTCTTCTACTTCTTCTTCTATAGAATCTTCCTTGCTAGAAGAATCTTTAAGCTCTTTAAGGGGCAATTGTGAGTTCAACCTCTAGATATGATTTTTCATCTTCCTCTTCTTCTTCTGTAGAATCTTCCTTGCTAGAAGAATCTTTTTTGTTTTCTTCCACATCCATTGAGACTATGAACATAGATGTGATTTTTCATCTTTCTCATAATCTTCATCATTAGATGATTCTTCAAACTCTTCATCAAATGTGTCACTGCATTTCTTAGAAATCAAACTTTTCTTCTTATCCTTGCCTTTCTTCTATCTGTTTGAGAAGAACTTCTTCTTTCCCTTGAAATGAAATTTCTTTTCACTTTCATCTTCATCACTTTCTATTTTTCCTTGGTTAGGACACTTGGCTGTAAAATGTCCAACCCTTCTACAATTGAAGCATTTGAAAGGCAACTTGTCCTTGTATTTTCTTGTTCCTTTTTTCAAATTTCTAGTGAAATGAGCTATAATCTCATCTTTACTCTCATCAATATCCTCCACAGGCTGTTTCTTCTTCTCCTTGATTTTCAAGTTTCTCATTGCCTTGAAAGCAGCTTGTTTGTCAGTAGACTTGCCTTTTTTTCATCTCATTTCAAGAGCTGTGAAAGTGCCATGCACTTGATCAAGAGTGATAGTGTCTAGATCCTTTGTCTCTTCAATAGCTAACACATTAGAGTCATACTTAGACAACAAAGATCTTAGAATTTTTTGACAAACAACTAAATCCTCTAGATTGGCTCCCAGACCCCTAATAGAGTTGACCACTTCATTTACCCTAGTCATATAGGTGTCAATATTTTCTCTCTCTTGCATTAATAGACTTTCAAACTGGCCTCTAAAGGTCTAAAGCTTTGTTTTCCTTATCTTTTCATCTCCTTCATAAATGCTCTTCAGTCTTCCCCATATGTCCTTGGCTGAGTCACAATCCATTACCGTAGCCATCACACTCTTCACCAATGCTGAAAATATTGCATTCACAGCCTTCTGGTTATAACAATAAGCCTTCTTAGTTTCATTGTCAATCGAACCTCCTTCAGGTTCTTTGTACCCAATCAGAACTGACGCCCAAACATTATAACCCAGTGAACCTAGGTACGATTGCATTCTCCTCTTCCATAAGATAAAATCAGATCCACTAAACTTTGGTGCATATCCTGAATAGCCTTCACCTGCCACACTATCACTGTCACTGCTTCTGGATCACTCAGCTATTGATCAAACTGTCACTGAGTATCGACTCTGATACCAATTATTGTAACGCGGTAGTCATTAAGAGGGGGTGAATCAGTGAGTCTAATTTCGATCCCTAAAACTTGTCTAATATCTGACATAGAAAATCCTGATACACCTGTCCCTGTTTGCACTTAGTCATATGCACACTCAGCCTCTCATAGGGACTTTTAAGTGTGCACACCTATTCTGCATTCCACGTACTTCAATATAAAATACAAACAACAAGCACTCACAACACAGTGTTTTTACAAGGTTTGGCAATTTACCTACATCCCCGAAGTAGTGCCTGTAAAGGCTTCATACCTACTCAATACACTACTTTTCACTACACCCATAGTTGGGAGTGCCCACACCCAATTTTCTTAAGCCGAAGCTGAGATGGCACTCACAGTGTCGGTACAATGTGTAGCACCTACTATATAGGAGCACCCACTCCTAGTGCTTAACACCTATTAAGCACTCAATAAAGAATATAGTAAATTTGGGCTTATATTAATGCCCTACAGTCAAGCCCTGCCTAGCATATATATCCACAACTAGCTAGAATGCTTACAATTTATCCACAACTAACCTAGCATGTATACATTCATCCATAACTAACCCTAGCAAACATACATGCTTATAATGGAAATCAAAAGTTAGGGAATCTCACAACCAGTTGCCTGGGATGATTGGGGTCTTGCACTGACAAGCTTGGTGTTCACACCTTCTCTCCCCTTTGGCTTCTTGCTTCATTTGATTTCTTCTCTTTCTCTTTGGTTTTGAATCAATGCATCATCAACACACATTAACTACCTCCTTAAACACTCATTAATGGAGTAAACAAAACTTCCATTGAGCAACAAAATCCACTCATGGTTCTACCAACAAAAGGGGAAACTCCTCTCTTCATTCTTCTTCTTGCCTTAGCTTAGAAATAAGATACCATCAATACCACTCAACTACCCTTCTAAACCACCATTAATGGAGTGTAAAACGACTCACATGAAGCATTCAAGCTTTTCAATGGTCAACAATGGAGGGAGGATATTCACACACAAAAATCGTAGCCTTACATTCTTTAAAATCCTTATTTCTCTCTTCCGATGTGTAGAGCTCGGAGAGGTGAAGAATCTACAATTTGGTTCACCCAAATCGGAGTTGAAATGAGGGAGCTATGGCTATTTGAAGTTGGAGCAATGAGATAGCCTGAAATGGAATCTTCGTAGGAGTGGCGTAGGCTACACAGGCGGCGCACGCAACAGAGGTGCAAATCTGGCCATAAATCTCATCAAAAGGAATCTCATAATTTGAGCTGTCCGATTTAAATAACGGATAGTAAATACAAGCTATAGATCTAGGATCTGATAACGTCATGCTAACGCATGATGTTAGCACTTACACCAACGGTTGGAATTGTTGTCGACATCCCATTGGTTTGATTGGCGCAATTCACTGTGAATTGTTGGGTACGTCTCATAAAGTAAGGGCGGCTGCCAACCCTTGGATTAATATCTTCAGATCTGGGTAAAACCAGATCTCATGAGAACATAGAAAATGGCATCTATCCATGCCCCTTTTTGCATGTGCATAATACCGTAAGCGCATGTTGATCCTACTCTGCACTAGCATATGGTTCTTGATAGATCCAACCAATGGTAGACCTTGCGCAAGCATATTAAGCGACGATCCAGTGCCAAATCGTGAGCACTCTCAGATGGGAATCAAGCCTACGTGGCTCACTCTGAGCCGTCCATTAAGGATCTTTCTAATTTTTTTATATACACATAAGCCCCTGCCTTCATATTTCCAGTGCTAAACACCCCTTATCAACTCAGACCTTTAAAATCTTGAAATTATACAAAAGCCCCTCAAATTTCAAAATTAAAATCTAGAAAATCCACCCAACACCGAGAGCAACTGTTGATTTTCCAGTTTTGATTTTCAAACCAGATTCATGGAAACACATGTAACTTTTTCATACGATATTCGATCGATATGAAACAAAGTGCGTTGGAACCACGATTGGACGTTTTATGATTTTTCAAAAGACCCGATCATCTGACTCAGCCATTTAAAAAGAACAAAATTCCCCTAGACCTTTCCAATTATGCATCTTCCTCATACGGAATTGGAACGCGATGAAATCAAAATCGTTGAAAAGATCGGATTTTTTTCGTATAGTTACATGGAGAACACTTCTTTTAAAAAAATCATCTTCAATGCTGAAATTGCCCCAGACTGCCATAAATACTTAACTTCTTCATATGGTATTGGAATGCGACAAAATCAGATGCACTAGATTAGATAAATTCCAATTTATCTTTTACATGAAGAAACAGTCTTCCAAAAATGTCATTTTCACTGTCAAAAATGCCCCTGAGCATAAATATGCTAATTTTGCCAGTTTTGACCTAGAAACCCGCACCACTTACCATGGATGAATCAAACCACTCTATGCACACAATGTGACTATGTTATCTCATTGGTGACATTGAATGCTGCCATGTCATTACTTTCGGTCACATCACCTAAACTGGCCATCATCACCTTCACGTGGTTGGGTTACCAACAAGGACAACCATACAACAATAATCACTGCCATCAAAACCCATTTCGTTTTTTTTTTTTTCAAATGATTGCAATGTTTGTTGAAAACAAGAATTCACAACATCTTCTTCTCAATTATGTCACCAAGTTTGTCATCAATATCCAAAGCTAGATTTCCTTCCTCATCAATATTTTTTTACCCTACGGATGTGGACACCTTTTTTGGCAGGACTTGAGGGTTTCTATTTATAGTTAGATCTATCCCTTTTCATTGGTTCAAAACCCTCTTGCTTTTCCGAAGTATTTGTTTCAGCTATTTTCATTCTCTTATCTTCTTTAGAAAGTCTAGATCTGCTTATCTACAGCCATGGTATCATCCTATGTCATTTCACTATCTTCCACAATCTGCTACTTTGAACTCCCTACATGATAGGTCCATCTGCTTCTCACACTCCTCAATCAGCCACAATCACTAGGACCAACACTAGGAGTAGGTCTAAATGACTAGGTATGTATTTTTATCTTCTCGGAGTTAGCCCTAGTTCCTAAAGGCTTGGGTCTCACTTTCCTTTGTATCCTCTTCGGATTTCCTTTATAGCTTGATTCAGCTTTAGGGATAAGCCATTGATCTGTTGGGGAGTTTTCTCCATCTTCTTCTTATTTTTCTTTCTTTCTTTTTTTTTTTTCCTTTCCATTTAATGTTGTGGGGGGGGGGGGCTCTGGGAAGAATTATTGGCCTTCGTTGAATATATTAATCATTCAACACAACCCCTAAAAAAATAGATATCTTCTTGATCCCTTGGCAACATTCTCCCACCATCACCTGGAATCTCAGTATAATGCTCCGATTTAGAAAATAGATTGAATGCCTCACTCAGTAAAACTTCAAGCTTACATCATTATATTCAACTGCTCATGTCAACATCATCATACAAAATACTGTAGAGCTTGTTCTCATTGTCAAATGATTTAATCTAACCAGAAAACCATTTCCTTGACTCAGGCCATAACACATTTACACCCTTCCTAACAATTCTATCAAAATCATTCTCACTCAACAAAACCCTATGGAAGGAAGGTACATCCTTCCTTGGACAGAGTCCAAATGACCCCCTTTCAAGTGATAAGGACAATGGCTGTGCCATCTCCCTGTCAGCACCTCTTTATCATTTCTTCGCAAGAGTTTGATCCATCTCTACAATTGCAACCTCACGCTTCCCAACCTCATCAACACCACCTGTTGAATTCTTCTTGTGGATCTTATCAGCTACTATTGCCCTTCCATTTTATCCCTATTATCTTCCTCAGTGCCCTCCTTGTAGCTGGCTTCTACACCTTTTGCTTTACCAGCAACAAACTTATGCTTTTTCTTTTTGTTCACCATTTCAAGCAACCAAGAAAACTAAACCCCAATTCAATCTATTAATTTCTGACCCATAAGGAAAACCAGATAAATCTGCAATCCTGCAAAACCTAAGAAAGGCTTACAAGCTTACTTCATCTAGAAAGGCATGGAAATGCAAAACCCTTAATCCGAAGAGCTCCTCCAAAACCCAAACTCTGGAACAAAAAAATCCCTAAATTGTGAACTCTGAGAACATCCACAATATAATAAAAAACAAAATCCTAACTATGTAAATACCCACATAAACCACTAAGCTCTCTCCAGCCCACCTAACATAATAAACACAAAGAAAATCTAGTCCGAAATAAAAGCATCAGAAGGGGTAATTAGAAACCACCCTAAAACAAAGAACAGAAATACATTCTAAAAAACCCAAATACCATTTTCTCAACCCATAGGACATCAAAACCATAAAGACCATTTTGTAGAGAATCATTTTCAATAGAAATTACCATAAAAAAGCGAACAAAGCATGCCAAAGAACCCAAATTTCTCAGATACTCAGCTACAATCTACAAAATCCAAACATTAATTTCTCGACCCATTAGACTTCAAAGATCAAATCTCATAGTGAAAATTTTTCCATGAAAATTACCATAGAACGAACCGAAGCATGCTAAAGAAATCCAGTTTCTCATATAGTCAGCTACCTCTCAACAGCTGCGGTTCTGCTTATCTGTGCTCGCAAATGCAAGCTGGCCTCTAATATACATGATTGCTACAAGGAAACACACCATGGCAACTTTAAAAGAGTGGGTAAGTGAGAGAAATTGAATCCATGGCGAGGTTTGATTGGCTCTAATAGGATGCACTGGCGAACTTCTTAATGCTTAGAGGTTATGGTGGACAACGACGAGATGGAAGCTCTAAATTTAACTGTCTCCTGCCTTTCACATTGGCTCCCCACTTGCTAGCTCAGAGATCAGTCACACCTCTTGTCCAAAGCTCAGAGATCAATTTCCCTTACTTTTCCGACCTATCCTTGTAACTTTCATGTAACTCTTGATAGGTAGTAGATTATAAAAAAATTAGGGCTTCTTTGTTATACTTTTGATTCCTTTTATGATAATTTTCATGGATAAATTGTAAACAATGATGGAAATATACACATTATCATTCCACATGACAGAATAGATGTCATGTGACATTTAGAAATACAACAAACCCTTTGATCTTTGATGTGTTTTGGGGTGAGATATTGGTTATAGGGTTATGTGAATTGTAGTTTGATGTAACTGAATACATGAGAATTTAGGGTTTTTCGACATGCTTTGGGTTCTTTTTATGTTAATTCCATGAAAAATGTTTCACTATGGCTGCGTTTGGTTGCAAGGGAAATGGGAAACGGAAGGGAAGGGAAGTGAAGTGAAGGAAAATTTTTTTTTCTTTTTGAGTCGTTTGGTTGCAACAAAAGTGAAGTGAAATTCATTTCCCAAAGTACTTTGGTTGGATGTAAAATAGATATAAAATTTTTAAAATTTGAAGATGATATATATATATTTACTAGAAGAGACAAAAGGATTTTCTCATCTTGCCTAATGCTTCAATGGAGCACTTGGCATGAGAGAAATGAGAGGCTTTTGGGTTCAATGCTGAACCTGCTTTTGGGTTCAATGAGAGGGCATTTGGGTTGCTGCAAAAGCCAAGAAGATCTTTCTAGCATCAGCATATAAAGAACTTCGAAGTTTCTCTTCTCTAAGCATCAAAAGACTCATTTCTCTAGGGCTTGATGAAATTAAAAGGCCTAATAGCCTCAAAGCCACCCTAGATTATGAATTTGAAATGAAATTCCAATGACAACAATACATTGGATGCATGACTTCATATGATATACAACTTTTATTCTCCTTAATTCACTTGGTGTTGGACTTGAGCATCCAACACCTCCTGTTAATTATCATTATAAACAGCTTGAACTCATGTGATTAAAACTACTAATCCAACCAAACTTACTAAATTGTAACCAGTTACACCCCTTTCATCCAATCAGATTTATCAAGAGCAGTAGAATACATTCTTCTATAAGGAAGAAATGGCTGCAAAAGATATAAATGGAAGTTTGAGAAAAGCTGCAAAAGCTTGATAGTAAAATGAAAATTAGCAACTAGTCCTTAACATGTATATGCACTCAAAATTTCAACTAAGGAATTCTCCAAAAACTGAAGAGTGTTCCAAATATTGACTCTGGTTTTTGCTTGTCCAGCTCAGTACATACTTTTGTTTCCTTTTGCACTTCTACCTGCAGATTAAGAGATCATCAGTGCTAACTTCTGTTTAGTTCTAGATTCAAAGGTCTGACATAAATCCATGCATAAAAAGATTTAAAAAACAGAAATGCATACATTTGTTGTGAATTTAAAGTCAATTTTGATCTCTCCCTTGTAAGTATCATCTTCAAGCACAACATTATATAAACTTGATTGCACTTCTATGAATCCTTTGTCATTTCCTTTAGTGAGTATCCCTCCTAGATGAACACTGCATAGAACAAACAAACACAAGAAGAAGAAGAAGAAGGCACTTAAGAGATGCAAGAATTTAGCTATTAAATTACAAAGAAAAATTTTCCTGTACTGTGAGAACTCTATAATACCAACTAGAGCACATATTTCCCGGGGACCATTCAATGCAGGACCTTAACTTTTAGGGGCCTACCATAGAGTTTTCATGCTTTGTTCATAAAGAGAAAGTTAGCTATTCTTAGAAGCTCTTTGTACCCTGAAATCAGCTTCCACTGCAATGATTCTTTCATGCTTCCCAACTCTTCATTATAAGGTCACTTTCCCTCTGTTTTTTTTTTTTTTTTTTTTGTTTAGAGAACAAATCCTGTAAGGCAAGTGTGTGAAGATGTGCTTTGAACCCAAATCTCTAGCATCAACACTTCTTAGCTTCACAAACCAAAGGATACAATGTATCAAAAGATGTTCGTGAATAATGAAAATTGTCTCCTATGGTTGTTAAAGCCCAACTAAAAAGGACTCCACTTTAGAAAACACTAATGGTTTAAGAGTGGCAGAGGAACCAATTTAAGTACAATAAAATCCTGCTTTTGTTCTTTGTTTTGGTTACATTTGGTTTGGGAAAGATCTTTTAAATATGATTATTGACAATAATTAAGAATTGCAATGAGCACAAGTAGTTTATCCACAAAAGCTCAATAATCAAAAGAGATCCAATTCAGGCATCAACCAGACCATATTGAAGTTTACAAACATTTGGGTCCTCAACCCACATGGATCTAAGCAACTTAAGCAACACCATTGCCTTGTTTTTTAGCCCTGCAACTACATTGACTCTGAAGGAGGAGGAGGAGTTGGTGTCAATACTCCTATAGAAATTGCTTCTTCCCTCAGCTTCAGGGACTCATAACATACAATCAGTAGTGAACTAACAGCACTTTCACTGCCTCCATGATCAGAAACTTGCAGCTCATGTATCAATGACCAAGTGGAATTTTACTCTCTATGACACATTTCAGACTAAATACAGTAAGTTTGATTCCTAATTATATTATTATCGAAGTCTGAATGCCATAACAGGAATCACAAATGCTTAATACAGTATTACAGGATATAATATCTCTGTGACACATTTCATCAAACACTTGAGGTGAGTGTTGTGCTCGTTGAGGACTAAGGAGGTGAAGCCAACAAAATGAAATGGAACAAAATAGAGAAAGAAATCAAACCTGATATTTAAAGCTTCCTTATCCGAGTGAGAACGAAGAGATATTTTTTCCAGAAGAGGAAATCAAACCTGATATTTCAAGTGAATGAACTCATGGACTTGGGTGAAGACTTGGCTAAAAGAGGAAATGGGAGGGGAATATATTGATACAAAACAGTAATTTATTAGTAATTTTGATCCACACCCTCTGCTTAGTTTGGTTTGATATTTTATGAAAGATCGTTGCAGGCATAGTCCACTATCATATCAATCCATGTACATAATGCCACTATTAAGAAAACTTTCAAATGAGATTGATGAGTTTTAAACTAACAGAAACCAAATATCTATGAAATATTTCATCAAACACTTGACGAGCAGGACCAATACTCACGTACCAATGTGTTGCAAAAATAGACAGCTTAGTTACAAAATGAAGAAAAATACGAACATAAGTGAAGAAGAAATCAAATCTGAGGATTAGAGATTCCAAATTCTTCTCCTGAGGAAGAGAACCAACAACTTAGTTACAAGCAAACCAAATGCAACATCTTGTTGAGAAGGAAAGCCACGAGCAGGATGAGAGTCGCATGTGAGAGAGAGAGAGAGAGAGAGATTGCCTCACCCTGCCAGCAGGGTGAGAGTCGTGACCAGGGTAAGAGTCGCGAGAGTGAGAGAGAGAGAGAGAGAGAGAGAGAGAGATCGTGAGAGTCCGGTTTTCTTTTTTCTTCCATTTTGGTGTGGAAATAAAAAGGGAAGTTTTAGTGTATAAGTGAAATTTTTTTTACATGTAAAATATATTTCCCTTGCAATCAAACATCTAAATTTATTTTTCTTGGGAAAAAAATACCACTTCACATCAAAAATTTGCTTTCCTCTTGCAACCAAACAAAGCCTATAGTTTTGGTCATTGATGTCTTATGGGTTGAGATATTGTTGTTCGGGATTCGTGGATTGTTTTAATGTTCTTCATTTTAGGATTTCTTATTTCTTTTTTTGATGCTTTTATTCAGACTATATTTTCTATATGCTTTTTGGGAAAAAGAATGCTATCAGACTGCGTAGCATACGCTAGCATCTCCCTGTGCCTATCCTTCCCCCGTCTAGGAAATGACATATCATTGCCCCCTAGGTGGAGGAGAGAGAAAGACACAGGCAACGCTAGTGTATGCTACGTAGCCCGACAATGTTCTTTCTCCCATGCATTTATTATGTTAGACTAGTTTATGTGGGGGATTTGCATAGTTATGGTTCTATTTTTTATTGAATTTGTGAATGTTATAAGAGTTTATGACTTAGGCTATGTTTGATTAACAATAGAAGGAAAAGTGAAAATTCATTCCAGGTTTGGTAGTTCAATTTTATTTTACTTTGCATCCAAACTTGGATTCGAAAGGTAAAATAAAACTTAAATCTAAAAGTATCACTACTAAATATGGAATGAAATTTAAGAAATCTATTGGGTGATAAAAGTTCCCCTTTTAAATTTGGAACTTTTCACTTCTCTTCCCTTTAATCCCCCTTGCAACCATAGTCCAAGGGATTTTTTGGTTTCTAGAGCTTGGGTTTATTATTTTTTTAATTTGGATCAGTTAATCTCAAGGTCTAAAAACACAAAATCGGGATTCGGATATGTCTACTGATTTTAATCTTGAATCAATCTGCATCGGCCTTAGTATCAGCCCATAGATCCATTAGGGCAGTTTTGTGCGAGGATTGTTGTAATCCGGTTTAAACTGAATCAACTGACCCAATACCACTTTTTGATCCCTGAGTTATGCATTTTCCATGCTTTTCTAGATGAAGTAACCTGGTAGATAATCATTTCTTAGGTTTTGCAGGATGACTGACTTGTCTGGCTTTATTTTCTTCTCGGGTTGATATTAAAAGATTGGAATTGGGGTTTAGCTTTCTAGGTCTTTATAAATGGTGAACATGAAGAAAAGTAGAAGTTTGTTGTAAGTAAAGCACAAGAAGTGGTTTTCCAGCAATAAAGAGAGCAAAAGGTAGATAGTTGGGATAGATTGATAGAATAAAAGGGAAAAATAGAAGCTAATGAAGCCCATGAACAACCCAATAGGTGGTGTTGAGATTGGGAAAGGAAGGTTGAGAATGCATGAGATGGCTAAAACTCCTTAAAAGAAACATTAAAGAGGTCTTGATAGGGAAATGGCAGAGGCATTCTTCTTGTCACCTGAAATAGATTCATCCAAATTCCATCTGAGAAAAGATATACCTTCCTTTCATTGGATTTTACTGAGCATGAATGATTTTGATAGTGATACGGCCAAATTGATCTCTCGGTGGGGAAAGGACACGTGTCGCCCCCGAGACACGTGTCGTCCACCAGATAAGGATTCCAAGGACTCAATCACGCTCGATCACGTCGTTTGCATGAGGGGAATATTCCCCACAAGAAGGATGGCCGTATGGGAGAAGGACAGAGGAAAAGACAAGAAAAAACCCTAGACCCAAGGAACCATATAAGGGGGCCGAGAGGAAGGAAGAAGGTAAGCATTTAGACCCTCACCATTACTCCCTTACTGAAAACTGTGCGGCCGACCCTAACTTGAGCTTTGGAGGACTAACCCCGGACAAGGCTCCGGGCCTCTGCCGTCTGTGCTTGTGCAGGACCAACTCACGGGGTTTTTTGGCAACAACAGATTGGCGCCGTCTGTGGGAACGACGGCAATGGTGGGGAGAACCTACAACCGCAAGAGGACAAGAGCGGCGTCCAACATGGACATGGGGGAAGAACCTTTAGGGGGGCTTCCTCCCTCTGCGGAGATAGGGCGAGAAAGGGGCAATGACGACCGGGAAGTATCCGTAAGGTACCAGCGTTCGACTGGATACTCAGTACGTGAAGACAATGATCATCAGCCTCCTCCAGCGCAGGAGTACGTGACGAGGGAGCAGTTCGAAGCCCTCCAAGACAAATATAACCGGATGGCCGAGACTACAAGGGAGGTCTCCAAAGCTGTCTCTCAGAAGATCAGTGGAGCACCCCCAGGCCCCCACGTCCAGTTTGAGAGAGCTCGAGATGAAGACTGGAGCAGTACAGGATCGACGAGGGCCGATCGTAGCCCTTAAAACCGAGCGAGGAGGGAGAGTCCTGCACCCTGAGGCAAGACGTGACGCGCCGCCAGAGACCCACATGGGGATCCGCACCAAGGAGACAAACAGAGGCCCGAGGACTCGGGATTAAAGCAGATGATCCTAGACCTGAAGGATGAGATCAAGAAGGTAGCAGAAAATTAGACGGGAACTCGCGAGCCGGACCTCACTAATGACACGGCTCTAGTTGATGAGGTCATGAGGGACCTGCTCCCGATCGGCTTTCGCCTACCCAAGTATGACACTTATGACGGGTCTGGGGACCCCGTCGATCACCTGGAAGGCTTCAAGGTCACCATGCAGTTCCATCGGGTCTTGAAAAACATCATGTGTCGTGCCCTTCCATTGACATTTAGAGGAGCAGCGAGGCTATGGTACAACCATCTGCCGATAAAGTTGATCCACAGCTTCAGCGACCTGAGTTACTTCTTCATGAAGGGATTCTCTAGTAGCCAGCCCCTTCAGAAGACTACGTTGAACTTGACCAACATCAAGCAGCAAGAAGGGGAATCGCTGCGGAACTACATGAAGCGATTCCAACAAGAGAAGATCACAATCAGAGGCCTAGACCCGAAGGAGGAGTTCACGGACCTGTTAGGAGGCGTCAAGGATAAGGAGTTGAAGAGGTCCCTAGCGAAGCATACACCTAGGAATCTGACCAAGCTGAGAGCACGATGCGATAAGTACATCCAGATGGAAGAAACCCTCCAGGTCGATGAAGAAGCCGAAAGGAAGGCGGTAAGAAAGAGGCTCTCAAGGGTTGACGATAAACCCTCCGAAGAAGGCAAAAGACGAAAGTCTGAGCGCAGTCGGGCCCCCAGTCCACCAAGGAAGTTTGAGAAGTACGCACCCCTGAACCGAAGGCGAACAGAGGTACTAATGCTGATAAAGGATTCCCCAGATGCCAGGGCCATGAAGTGGCCAGGAAAGATGGGGCGACACCCCGAGAGACGCAACGTGGACAGATATTGCCACTTCCATAGAGACCATAGCCATGATACCGAAGATTGTTGGCACCTCAAGGGGGAGATAGAAGGAATGATCCGAAGGGGATACCTAGGCCGATTTGTAGGCCGCGAAAAGGAGGTTGCCCCAGACGGTAGTGGCCGGAGGGATAACCGTCGGAGAGATAGCGGAGGTCGCTATGAGAGAAGGGGGCTCGCCCATAGAGGCAATCAGGAATGGCGAAGGGACCAGACACTTGAAGAAGCTGAGCGTCACCCCTGAATGAGAATAAGAGCCCAACTAGAGTTATAGCGACCATCTATGGAGGCCCAGCCGCTGGAGAGAGTTCAGTCTCTGCCAGGAAAGCGAAGGCCTACGTGAGAAGCGTACATATGGTAGAATGGCCGAATAAGAAGGCGAAGACGGGGACGATTATCTCCTTCTCGGATGATGATCTGGAAGGGGTACAAACTCCGCATGACGATGCCTTGGTTATCACCATGACCATAGCGGATTGCAAAGTGAAGAGGATCTTGGTGGATAATGGCAGTTCAGCTGATATCCTGTTCCTTGAAGCTTTCTGGAAGATGGGCCTAGACGAGGGAAAGTTAAAGAAGGTCGAACACCCAATGCAGGGATTCTCCGGTGTCCCAGTGAAGGTAGAAGGGTCGATTGAGTTGTCGGTAAGAGCTGGCACCGGAGATCGCCAAGCGACGGTCATGATTAACTTCTTAGTGGTGGGCATTACATCGGCATACAATGTCATACTAGGAAGGGTCGGATTGAACCTACTAAAGGCTGTCGTCTCCACTCCCCATCTCAAGACGAAATTCCCAACCAAGAATGGTGTCAGGGAGTGTCGGGGCGATCAGGAGGCATCCCAAAGGTGTTACGCCACTACCTTATGGGGAAAAGAAAAGGCGGGCGAGGCACTCCCAATAGAGGATCTGCGCGATGATGCCAGTTATCAACGGGGGGAGTGGGCCGAAGATTTGGTGCAAGTGGAAGCCGAAGAGGGAGATGACGATCGGTAATTTCAGATTGGGGCTACCATGCCAAGGTTGCAGCGAGAAAGACTCGTCTCATGCCTACGGAACAACGCTGACGTCTTCGCCTGGTCGGCTTCGGATATGACTGGGATAGATCGAGAGATGATAGAATATCATATGAATGTTAGCCCAATGAAGAAGTCGGTGCAACAGAAGAAGAGGACTTTTGCTCCCGAAAGGTAGCAGAAAATAGAAGAGGAAGTGGAGAAGCTGCTGAAGGCCCAATTCATCCGCGAGATCCAATACCCGGAGTGGATATCCAACGTGGTAATGGTCCCGAAGGCAAACGGGAAGTGGAGGATCTGCATCGACTTCACCGACCTGAATAAGGCCTGCCCGAAGGACGCATACCCCTTTTCGAAGATAGACCTCCTCATCGATGCCACAGCGGGATACGAGGCGCTGAGTTTCATGGATGCATACTCGTGGTACAATCAAATCAAAATGTCTGAGGCCGATGTCCCGAAAACATCCTTCATAAGCGAGGGTGGGCTGTACTGCTATGAGGTCATGCCTTTCGGGCTAAAAAACGCAGGGGCCACCTACCAAAGGTTGGTGAATAAAATTTTCAAAGGGATGATCGGCAAAACCATGGAGGTATATGTGGACGATATGCTCGTAAAAATCTTAAAGGCGGAAAGACACATCCAAGACTTGGAAGAGGCATTCCAGGTGCTAAGATGGTATGGCATGAAGCTGAACCCAGCAAAATGCGCATTCGGGGTAGCCTCGGGAAAGTTCCTCGACTTCATCGTCTCGGAGAGAGGAATTGAAGCCAACCCAGTCAAAATACAAGCCATTCAGGACATGAGGTCACCCCAGAACGTGAAGCAAGTCCAGGAGCTAACAGGTCGGGTCGCCGCCCTCAGGCGATTCATGTCTTGGTCTACAGATAGATGCCTCCCCTTCTTCAAAGCGCTAAAAGGGACCAAAAAGTTCTAGTGGATAGAGGAGTGCGAAAAGTCTTTTGAACAATTGAAGGAGTACTTGGTCGCACCCCCACTGTTGACGAAGCCGAACACCGGGGATACCTTGCAGTTATACCTTGCTATATCGGCAGTGGCGGTAAGCGCCGTACTGACGAAGGAAGAAGGAAGGCAACAATGGGCAATATACTATGTTAGCCGAACCCTTCTAGATGCCGAAACAAGATACAGAAAGGCAGAAAAAGTGGTGTATGCCCTCGTGACAGCGGCAAGAAAGCTGAGACCATATTTTCAATCACATACGGTATGCATACTCACTGACCAGCCCCTGAAGAAGATACTGCAGCGGCCGGATATGTCCGGTCGCCTGGTAAACTGGGCCATAGAGTTGGGAGAATTCGACATTCAGTACAAACCAAGAACCGCAATTAAAGCACAGGCCCTCGCAGACTTCATAGCGGAGACGACACTCCCCGATGACCCACAGGAATTTACCGAGGACCGAGGAGAAGAGGCTTGGACATTGTACGTGGATGGGGCTTCCAACAGCGAAGGCAGCGGCGTAGGAATCGTGTTGGTCAGCCTCGAGGGTTTCAAAATAGAATACACCCTACGGTTCTACTTTGACGCCTCCAACAACGAAGCAGAATACGAAGCGTTAATAGTCAGAATTAATCTGGCTCGGGATTTGATGGTAAAGGAGTTGGTAGTACATAGCGACTCCCAGCTCGTGGTACGACAGGTGAATGGAGACTATGAGGCCAAAGAGCAAAGGATGGCCGAATACTTGAACACGGTGCAAGACAGGGTAGCGGCTTTCAAGGTATTTGAGGTAAGGCAGGTGTCACGAGAAGAGAATGCTAGTGCAGACGTACTGTCACAACTGGCCACCTCCGACTTCGTAGATCCTAGACGATTGGTGTATTTCGAAGTGCTATCACAGCCAAGCATTGAAAAACCCTGAGAGGTATTACCCGTAGGTGAAAACGGCCAAAGCTGGATGAATGCCATAACAGAATACCTCAAAGAAGGAAAGCTCCCGGAGAAGAGGGACGAGGCAAGAAAAATAAGAATGAGGTCGGGGTGCTTCTTCCTGAAGGATGAGACACTATATAAGATAGGGTTCACCTTGCCATACCTCAAGTGCCTGGATTCCACCGACGGTGAGTACGCACTCCGGGAGGTGCATGAAGGAATATGCGGCCAACACCTAGGAGCGCGGGCCTTGGCACATAAAGTACTAAGGCAGGGCCTATACTGGCCAACAATGAGGAAGGACGCAGAATCACTAGTCAGGAAGTGCGTCAAGTGCCAGATGTTTGCCCCCGTGCCTAGACTACACTCTACCGAGCTCTCATCCTTATCGAGCCCAGTACCATTCGCCATGTGGGGAATCGACATCCTAGGCCCATTCCCCCTGGCCACGAGACAAAGGAAGTTTGCCATGGTGGCAGTCGACTACTTCACGAAGTGGGCAGAAGCCAAAGCCCTAGCGACGATAACCGAAAAGAATATAAGGGACTTCTTCCAGAGGGCGGTAGTCTATAGATTTGTAATCCCCCAAGTTGAGGTGACGGACAATGGAACTCAGTTTTCCAATCCAACCTTCGACTCGTTCTGTGAGGCCCTCGGCATCGACCATAGAAAAACCTCCATCGGGTATCCACCGACCAACGGGCAAACAGAGGTAACCAACCGTACACTACATCAAGGAATAAAAAAGAGACTAGACGACGCCAAAGGACTATGGGCAGACGAGTTGCACCACATCCTCTGGGCTTACCGCACTACTGAGAGATTAGCCACCGAAGAAACACCCTTCATGTTAACATACGGCACTGAAGCTGTACTTCCAGTGGAGATAGGGGCCATTACCCATCGAATTCAGTACTACAATGAAGACGAAAACAATGGAGGGCTCCGAGCGAATCTAGACCTCTTGGCAGAAACCAGAGACACTTCGCAAGAAAGGATCGCCGCTTACCAACAGAGGATCGCGAGGCACTACAACACCAAAGTTTGAAAGAATGAATTCAGGAAGGGTGACCTCGTCCTTAGAAAGGCAGAAGTATCAGACCCGAGACATCAAGGGAAGCTAGATCCAAATTGGGAAAATTCCAGAACTTAAGAAAATTCCATCAGTAGTGAAGTGGCGAGCACGCACACTTGCTTGTAGTTTTTTGTAATTTCTCCCTTATGCACTTTTAAGTTGTGATTCCTCATCCTAAACTCCGGAAGATTTCATTCATGGATAATATGAAAGCTGGTTTACGGCAATTGAGAGGAATTCTCCAGTTTGATGACCTTTAACTCTACTGAACGGCTACGACCGAAGGTCTTCACCTCGGTCTAGGCCTCAGCCGGCGGAGGCCAAGCCGAGCTTACCAAAGGGCCACACCTCGGTCAAGGCTCGGGCAGAGGTCGAGCCGAGCTAGCCGAAGGTCATCACCTCAGCCAGGGCCTCGGGCAAAGGCCGAGCCGAACTGGCTGACAGTGTTCACCTTGGTCAGGGGGCTCAGGCAGAGAACAAGCTTTGTAGGGCTA
Organism: Macadamia integrifolia; assembly: GCF_013358625.1. Lineage (NCBI taxonomy): Eukaryota > Viridiplantae > Streptophyta > Magnoliopsida > Proteales > Proteaceae > Macadamia > Macadamia integrifolia. The sequence goes on from NC_056570.1 coordinate 9,473,522, forward strand.
GCATCCACTCCTCGATCGAGGCACGGGCAAGGCTGGGCTGACCTGACTGGGGGTCCCACCATCGGCTTGTGACCCGACTCCAGAGCCAAAGGAACTTGACCAAAGGTAATCGACTGTCGGGAGCGATGACTATCCAAGGGTCGGCCCTCGGCTAAGTCTCGGATCCATGCCAGTCTAACAGACCCTTCGGCTAGAGCCGAGGGAGAACACTTGGTGAAAATTGCTTGATGTTCGTAGGGTCGGCCCTCGGCTTTGTCTCGGATCCATGCATCTAACAGACTCTTCGACTAGGGCCGAGGGACACTTAGTGAAAACCACAGTACTTGCTCCAGGTCTCCCCAGTCCAGTCCTCGGACTCAGGAAACCTATTCGATAAACCGAGGGGAGAGGACCGAGCCGTGCTCAAGTAGGAAGGCGGACCCTAAGGCAGGCAACGAGGGGTTTCCGCCTCTTTGCACCTAGCTACAGACTAAAGACTACCTTATTCAGAGGGACACAGAAGGCGAGAAAAATGAAAGATGGGGGTAAAAAAACTTCATTCATTCATAAAGCCCGAAAGGCTGATTACATAAGGCCCGAAGGCCAAGATTACAAGAAGCCCGCAGGCTGATAATAACAAAAAGAAAGGGGGTTGTCTGAGCTGAGACCCGGGGTGACCTCAAGGGGCGTCCGTCGGGTTCGCGGTCTCTTCTTCGGCTTGGAGGGTCTCCTGATCCGAACCACCGTGGCCGGGAGTCAGAGGGACCTCTCATTGCAACTGAACCTCACCCTCCTCTCTGCAGCCTCAGCCATCGACATCGGCAACCTTGGTGGCTGATGGGGCCACCTCCACGTCGTCGTCCTCGAAGATGAGCCCGCTGTCCTCAAAGGAGACCCTGGGGTAACGCTCGAGGACCCAGTCTCGGACCTCAGTAGCGCCCATCGTGAACCCCGGGGCGATGGCACGCTTTATCTCCTCCTTGAAGTCCTCGGAGGACCAATACTCCTCGACCCCTGGGGCCTTAGCTTCCTGAATTCGAGCCTTCATCTGCGACTTCAGCTTCGTGAGCTTCCGATCGCACTCTCGGTGCGTGAAGACGAGGTCCTTCTCCAAGTGCTCCACCTTCTCGAGGAGGATCGAGCGCTCGTTCTCCAGGGCGGCCTTCTCTCTCTTGACGACCTCAAGGTCTCAGCACATAGCCTCAGCTCGAGCCGCTAGTTGACCCATCTGATTTTGTGCCTAGATGAAACACCGAAGGTCAGAATGCTAAGACCAAAAAAAAAGAAGAGGGTAGGGGGACCGAAGCTTACCACAGCCATGAAGATGCAAGCCTTCGTGATCATGGTCACCGTCCCTTGCTTTTGTGCCTCGGTGGCATCTCGGGGAAGACTCCCCTTCATCACCAGCTCACGAGCAACTCGCCCGACGGCCAGCGTGTCGTCCTTCTTCACCGACCATTGAGGGACAAACCCCACTTTGACCCTCACGGTCGCCACCCTCGGGCCTCTGGAGGCCGCGGCAGGGGATGGGTCTTGCGCAGGCCCATCACGGCCCGGAACAGCGAGGGCCTGGACCGCCTCGGTGCTCGGTCCCTCGACTTTGGACCTCTTCTTCGGGGTCTAGGAGGATGGCCCCTTCTTCTCCTTCCGCTTCGGCCTCGGCTACTGTTGGGCGTCCCGCGCCTTGGCCTCCTTGATTTGTGCCTGCCTTGCCGCGGCGGCGGCCCTAGCCTCAGCCCTGGTGACTTGCATTGTAAAAAGGAACAAGGGGAGTCAGTACGAAGAACCAACACCCGAAGGAAGCAAACGGAGGCTAGACTAACTCACCCGGGCTAAGCCCGAATCTGAAGAGTATGGCGTCGGACTTGAGGCAGTCGGCCTCGACTGGAGAACAGTCTTCTTTTCGCCTCGCCATCACCAACGACTCCGCTTCTGCCCCTCTAAGGTCCGGGATATCCCAAACCGTGCCGAAGGGCACCCCCTCGGACGTCCTCACAAAGAAAAACTTCTCCTTCTACCAGTGGATGGAAGTCGGGTAACCCTTAAGAAGTCGAAGGTCCTTTCGGGGGCAAAAGTAATACCAACCCGAAAGCCCCTTGCAGGCCTGAAGGAGAAAATAGTTAATAAAGAGGGGCAGGGAGAGGGGCCTCTGGTGCCTTACGAAGAAGACGACGAAGCTGAGCACTTGTCGCCACCCGTTCGGCGTTAGCTGGGTCGGGCATACCCCATAGTGCCGAAACACTCGGGTGAAGAAGGGGTGGAGAGGCAGCCGAAGGCCGACCTTAAACGCCTCCTTGTACAAGCACAGCTCCTCGGAGTTTCGATAGCTGGCTCGGTCGGATGGTCTGGGCAGTTGGAGCTCGAAAGCGTCTGAGACACCGAAGGAGGCCCTCAGCTCCTCCAGTTCTGCTCGTCCATCGTGGATACGATGCTGAGAGCCTCCACTTCTAAGGGCTCCTGGGTCTGAGCTCAGGAATCGAGCACCCTCTCCCTGAATCTTGCACCGTTGGAGCCACCCTCGGACCCAGACGGTAAGGCCGAGGACGATGAGTCGTGGGAAGAGGGAGAGTCAGTGGAATCCGAGGACATCCCTCGGACCTCCCCTGGACTCCTATGCCTACGTTTTGGCCTCGTCCTCTCAGAGGACGATGGGCTGTAGCCCGACGAGGAAGACATCACTTACTTTTTGGGTGTCACTAAACTAGGGGAGTCAAGACGAAGACGAGATCTTCGAAAAGAACACCGAGGCCGAAGGTAAGCTCTCCAAAGGGAAAAGAAAAGTGCCCCACAAATGGTCCCCCACACTATATAGATGGGGAGAAAGACGGTACGACTACCCGAGCATTAATGGCGTCGCCACGTCAGAGTACGAAGCCTCGAGGTTTGCGCCCGAACGGACCTGACAGAGGGTCCCCCTCTCGGTTGGGAGTTCGGCCAAAGCCGAACGGACCTGACCGAGGGTCCTCCCCTCGGATTGGGAGTTAGGCCAAAGCCGAACGGACCTGACCGAGGGTCCTCCCCTGGGTTGGGAGTTCGGCCAAAGCTGAACAGACCTGACCGAGGGTCCCCCCTCTCGGTTGGGAGTTCGGCCAAAGCCAAACGGACCTGACCGAGGGTTCCCCCCCTCGGTTGGGAGTTCGGCCAAAGCCGAACGGACCTGACCGAGGGTCCCCCCTCTTGGTTGGGAGTTCGGCCAAAGCCGAATGGACCCGACCGAGGGTTCTCCCCTCGGATTGGGAGTTCGGCCAAAGCCGAACGGACCTGACTGAGGGTCCCCCTCTCGGTTGGGAGTTCGTCCAAAGCCGAACGGACTTGACTGAGGGTCCCCACCTCGGATTGGGAGTTCGGCCAAAGCCGAACGAACCCGACCGAGGGTCCTCACCTCGGATTGGGAGTTCGGCCAAAGCCGAATGGACCTGACCGAGGGTCCTCACCTCGGTAGGGGGCTCAGAGTAAGACCGAGCCGAGCCGACCGAAGGTCTTTACCTCGGCTGACCGTAGGCCTCGGTCGCCAGCAAGGCTAAGGCCGAAAGAAAAAAAAAAAAAAAAAAAGCGCCTGAGACAGCCACAGGAACAACGATGATTGCGAAAAAGTTGGTTACTCCCACAGGAAGAGACTCCTAGTGGGAGTAAGGGGGCTCCTGATACAGCCAAATTGATCTCTCGGCGGGGAAAGGACAAGTGTCGCCCCCGAAACACGTGTCGTCCACCAGATATGGATTCCAAGGACTCAATCACACTCGATCACGTCGTTTGCATGAGGGGAATATTCCCCACAAGAAGGACGTCCGTATGGGAGAAGGACAGAGGAAAAGACAAGAAAAAACCCTAGACTCGAGGAACCATATAAGGGGGCCGAGAGGAAGGAAGAAGGTAAGCATTTAGACCCTCATCATTACTCCCTTACTGAAAACTGTGCGGCCGACCCTAACTTGAGCGTCGGAGGACTAACCCCAGACAAGGCTCCGAGCTTCTGCCGTCTGTGCTTGTGCAGGACCAACTCGCGAGGTCTTTTGGCAGCAACAGATAGGACTGTAAGGAAGAGGATAAAGGTGTCCTAGCCTAACTGAAGGAAATAATTTCCTGGTTAGATCAAGTCATTTGACCATGAGAAGAAGCTCCACAACATTTTCTATGATGACGTTGACAAGGAGCACTAGAATTTGATGAGAGAGCAGGTTGAGCTTGAAATTTTACTAAGTTGAGGCATTAACCACATTCTCTAGATCAGAGCCTTTATCCTAAGATTCCAGGTGATGTAGGAGAATGTTGTCCAAGGGACAAAGAAGGGAGTGTTTTTTCGGATGAATGATCAGAGCCTTATCCTAAACCCTAATATATTCAACAAAGCCCAAGTTTTCTTCCACCACCCTCAAAAAGAAAGAAAGAGAGAAAACCCCTAATATATTCAACAAAGCCCAAGTTTTCTTTCACCCAAAAAAAAAAAAAAAAAAAAAAAAAAAAAGGAAAGAAAGAAAGAGAGAAAACTCTCCAACAAAACAACAGCCTATGCCTACAATTGAATCAAGCTATAGGAAAATCCGAAGAGATTATATAAGGAAAGTGAGAGCGCAATAACTGCTAGGCACCAATGCCAACTTCGAGAAGACAAAAAAATACCCACCCACTCACTTGGGCTAGTCCTAATCCTGGTCCTACAAACTTATGATGTAGGAAGTTCAATGAAGAAGGTTGTGGAATATAGTAACATGATACAGGATGATACCATGTCTGCAGATGTGCAGGTTGATAAGACTTTTTGAAGAAGGTGAGAGAGAAAATTGCTGAAACAAAAAACTTTGGAAAAGCAAGAGGGTTCTAAACCAGTGAAAAGGCATGCTACCATGAAGACAGAACCCTCAAACGCTGAAAAAGGGTAAAGGAGTCCAAATCCTTGGAAGAATAAAACAATGAGGAAGCAAATCTAACATTGGATACTGATGACAAACTCGATGAAATAATTGAGCAGGGTCATCAGGGTTCAGTCTTTTAAGAACATTACAATCCGGAGAAAAAAACAGAAAAGGCGGGTCCCACACACTAAGGTATTGTCCACCTTGACAGGCAGGTGAACGACCGACTTTAAAACCCATCTTGAAGTATTAAGGAACCCCATAGTTATTCCACAGCTTTAGCGGTCTTCATTGGGTATCTTTTGTGAGCATTCTAACCTGGGTGAAGGGGCTTTCCGTACAGTCATGAGATTAGGTTCCGGATCAAGGTTAGACCTCGAACAGGAACATGGGAACTCTTTCTTCTTTAGACACTGAAGATGCAGGTAGATCATTGAACTTCAAAGTCATAGGAGATGGCAATCTATGCTTTAGGAACGAAGAGAGTGGACGAGAATTCCAATGAGTAGTAATTGTGGGCAGTTGAAGGTTGAGCTCAGAATCAGAATCATCAGAACTGTTGCTCGAGAAGAGCTCTTCCAGCTCACCCTTCATGTTAGGTAGCTTTGGTCCGCTGGTTGGCGACCATTGGCATCAACACAGTTGGGGATCAGCTCCCGCCATTAAAAGTAGCTTCACAATATCAACACCATTTACAGATCTACAAGAAGCAGCACAGTGGAGTGGAATAACAGGGGATGGGGCGGGGCTGGGTTGCAGGGAAGAGAGGGAAGAGAAGCAAAGGGTGGGTTGCAGGGCTGAGCAGGGAAGCAGGGGCAGGTGTGGTGCTGGATTACACGGAAGAGAGGGAAGCAGGGAGGTGTTCACAGAAGGGAGGGTGAAGACGGGTAAAAAATGTCAAAAAATATATGAGAGTATGATATTCTATAAAGATGGATTAACCTTTGAAATACCAAAGGAAAAAAAAATTTATTTACCTCCCTTCCCCATCTCTCAATACCAGGCATTTTAAATTTGGATTTTCTTTTCCTATCCTACCGATTCTGATCCAAGATTGGTCTCAAAAACCCTATAATCATTACCCATGGCATTGTAAACAAAAAACAGCTAATAGCAAATGCATAGAAGACTGGCATATATGAAGAGTAAATTAACATATAACCTGTATTTTGTTCTTCTTACCAAAAAAAAAACACATTTATTTTGTTCTAGATTTCCATGGAATGGATGTAAATATGAGAAAAACAAACAAACAGGTAGAAGTAACTAGCTGGTCATATGAAAAGGAGGGCAAAAAAAACCAGTTGCCATAACAAGATGATATTCCTTAGTTCAAGATTCTTCCCCCCAAAATAAAATTTAAGAATAAATATGGGGAGGATCATTACATGTACTCATGGTCTCAAGATTGAGAATCAAGTAGGTGATTAAGTCAATTCCGATTGGAAAATAACGTGATCAATCTTGATTCCTATCGATGTGACTCAATCAATTCATGCCAGGAAATCATAGGATCTCAGTTTTTTCACATTTGAGGGTTGATTCTAGAGTTATTGAGACTGATTCAACTAATTCTAGCTGATTTAGGGCACAAAAAAATAGTTGTCATAACAGGATGATAATCCCTACCTCAAGATTCACCCCCAATCCAAATTTAAGACTAAATATGGGGAGGATCATTACATGTACCCATGGTCTCAAAATTGAGAATCAGGTCAGTGAATCGGTCAATTCGGATTGGACATGACCATGATCAATCCTTATTCATATTGATTTGACTCAATCAATTCATGCCAAGAAACCCTATAATCTCAGTTTTTTTTTTTCATACCTAAGGGTTGATTCTAGAGTTCTTGAGGTTGATTCCAACCAATACATACCTGATCCAAATCAGATTAAAATCAACAGAGACAGATTTGATCCCAGATTCTATATTTTGAGACACTATCTCTGGATCATGCATGTACTAAGACAAGTATAATGTGAAAAGATTTACAAAATAAAGAACAATGTAAAGTAATTTAAAATCAATTCACTAGAATGTTCAAAAATGCATAATAAATTCATGTTTGATGTAAATTTGTGCATGAAAATTGATAAATCTCAAAACCAAGGAAAACCTTATCTTGCAGTATCACATGTTCGGTCAAAATCCAAGGTTTGGATTGCGGAAAGAGAACTATTTGCGTTTATCGCCTCCAACGAAAAATAATTCTTTAGTTGCATGCGATTCTCCATTGTAGAATTAAAACACTTCGATGGATACTCTAGATTGAAAAATATTTGTGGCTGGTAATTAGGGTTTTGGTGAGGAACAAGACGAATATTTATAAGGGAAAGAAGTTTCTAGAATTAACAAATGCATCACATGCATTTACCAAAATTCATAGTACACTACCACTTGACATCCTAACCATTTATCGAAATTTCTAAAATAACAAAAATTATTACTTGCATTTACCAAAGTAGCGCATCACTGCTGCTAAGACACTACCCTGATTGCATTGATCGTGCCACAGGCTCTTAGCTACCTGAGTAGTAAGGGATACCCCTCACTCACTCCTTTTACATCGACTTTGTATTTATATATATATATATATATATATACTTTCAGTCCACTCGTTGTCGTCTTCTGTATGCTTTAGTACATGAACATCTATCTCTTTGTGCATCATTTTTAGTGCATTACCTTGCTTTTAACTGTTGTGCCTGGTTATCAAATTGCGTTTGCCTTGTGTGCTAGCATGTAGTGTAAACCTTGTGCTTCTCTTTGTGTAGAACAAAGATGGAATATATGAAGTTTAACTTCAATCGATTGAGGATTGATAGCGAGAAATTGAAAATTGATAGGAGAGAGATCCCGCAATGTGACTGCTTCAGATATCTGGGCTCTACGTTAAACAAAGAAGGTGAGATTGATGATGATATTTCCCACAGAATTAAAGTAGGATGGATGAAATGGAGTGGGGCATCTAGAGTGTTATATGATCGACGTATTCCTCTAAAGCTTAAGGAAAAATTCTACAGGACTGCCATAAGACCTGTTATAATGAATGGTGCAGAATGTTGGGCAGTCAAAAATCGTAACATAGATAAGTTGAGTGTGGCTGAGATGAGGATGTTAAGATGGATGTGCGGTAAAACCCAGTGAGATAGAATAAGGAACGATCAAGTTAAAACAGATTTAGGAGTTGCACCAATTTAGGATAAGCTCAGAGAATGTCGATTATGATGGTTTGGGCATGTCCAAAAGAGGCCTTTAGATGCCCCAGTACGAAGAAGTGACCAAATGCAAATGAATGGAGCTAAAAGGGCTAGGGGTAGGCAAAAAATGACCATTGAAGAGGTAGCTAAAAGAGACAAGCAAAAGTTAAGTCTTCACCCTAATATGGCATCTGACAGAGCTGTCTAGAGGGCTAGGATCCGAGTTCCGATTGTTCGTGAGTGGGATGTCCCAATTTTTTTTTTTTTTTTGTGCTTTGCAGATCCTTGTAGCCGACCCCATTTAGTTGGGATAAGACTAAGCTTTGTTGTTGTTTGTTGTTGTTACCAAAATACCCTTATAGTACACTACCACTTGACACTCGTTATTTATCACAATATATAAGTGAAAGAAGTTTCTAGAATCAGCAAATGTATCACATGCTTTACCAAAATACCCTTATTTATTTTATAAAGGCAAAAATACCCTTATAATTCTGTACCAGTTAACCCCCTAACCATTTATCGAATAACCATCAGTATTAATAGCTAGTAAGAATAGCTAGATTCCTTAATCCCCTAATCCAAATCTAGACTCCGATAATTTGGTCATTTTTGTAAGAGAAGTTGAATTCATTTTTTTCATGTATTTTATTATGGGAAAAATAATACGGCCGCACTACATCCCCCTACTCCCTCTCACACGGGGCATTGAAATGTCCACACTACCCCTTCCCTTGGTTGTCCACACACTTCTGAGGGTTCAACCTCAGCTGATACTTCTTGATTCTTTCAAAGGATCACCTTAATGCAGGAATATGCCTCTGCCTATCTTTTGACTTCACTATCATGTCATCCACTTAGAATTCCACATCTTTGTTCATCATGTCATGTAATATGGCCGTAGCTGCTCTCTGATAAGTTACCTCGGCATTTTTCAGTCAAAAGGCAACACCTTATAACAATTGGCTCCCCATGGAGTGGTGAAGGATGTCTTCTCCCGATCTTCGAGGTGCATGCTCACTTGGTTGTATTCTGAGAATCCATCCATAAATTATAATAAGGCATGCCCTGCCATTTTGTCAACCAATACATCAATGTGAGGTAATGAGAAGTCATCTTTAGGGCTCACTGATGAGCACATTTATGCATGAAATCTAGTGTAGTAAAACATGCATTTTACATATTTAGAATGGAGCTACCTTGGGTTTTACTCTCTTTTTGCAGGTTTTATATTTTCAAGGCCTTAAGGACTATCGGGTACTATATCTCCAATTTTACAAGTAAAGAGGTCCTATTTCTTTTCATGGTTGCAAAGAGGATGAAATTCTGAGCAAAATGGATGTGTTTAATTGCAAGTACACTCAACTGTACAAGTGATTATTCTTTTCGGGTAAAAAAATAATAATAATAGATCAGAACAGAATCGAGATGCAGAACCAGCCCATCTACAGTTGTCCCAAGGGTATAAGGAATATTCCAAATACCAACAAGGATTGATAGACCACATCCTTAAGTGATTGAAGATTTATTTTTGGTAACAACAGCTACCTAGCGTAGCTGGTGAATTGTGGTATGAAAAATCCCTTGTTTATTAGGAGGTCTCAAGTTCAAACCTCTTAGCTGCCATTTTGTTGAATTTCCCATTAAAATAGAATATTGTTCAAATCCAAGCAAGAAAAATCGCCCAAAGGGGGTTTCTTGTGCAAGAAGAGAGAGAAAAATAGAAAAAGGGAAGAAAAAAAATAGGATGAAAAAGGCAAGAAAAATCGTGGGAGATCTCTCTCCACACGTTTTCTCTCTTCTCTCTCCTACACTTCATCAACAAGATAAAAAAAATATTTTTTTTTAGAAGCTAAAATTGTTAGCTTTCCTCACCCATTCTCTATATAATAGAATTAACACAAGGGGAGAAGGCACTTCATTCTTCTTCTAGGGTTTTTTTTCTTAGTTGCACTATCCCTTTCTCTAGCTCTAGTTCTAGGTTTATGCTTTAAACACTTTTGTAAGTTCTTTTTATTCAATTAATGCAAGCACTTTTATTGATTCCGTCTTTTATTTTTATTTTTTAAACAATTGAAGTTGTGGATTTTCAAGTTTTAGTTATAGGTTTAGTTCTATGTGACAAGAACAAGCTATGAAACATGTCTTTCAAGTTCAATTTTTTTCTTCAGATTTGTTTTCTCTCATACTAGAAATTTTAGATTTGGTTTATTCCAGATCTGGTTTTTAGTACTGGTAGTATCTCAAATTGATCAAGTTTTCAGTTTAAGGGATGAAGTTCAAGTAAGTAGGCTCCTTCAGTAGTCTTCTCTCCCCCTCTCTCATTCCCTCTTCTGACTACCCTTTCTTTCTTAATTAGGATTTTAATTTTAGTCATTACATTATTGCTATCCCTTTCCCCCAAGGTTCATGGCTAGTGTATGTTTTGGCTTTGCCCTTCCTAGCCATAGAACCATCATTTTATTGTTTTTATTTTAATTGTCTCCATTTCCCTAAAGCCAAGTAGAGTAACCCTTATAAGAGTGATTCTCTGGTCAAGTAGGGAAGCTCATATTATGATGCATTCTTCGGGCTAAGTAGAGAAACCTACTTGTGAGTCTCTCTCTAGCTTTATCCCATTTCTTTTATTTTATTTTTATTTCAGTATTTTTTTTCCTTCATTGCTTTTTAATTGTGTGGGGTGTTTATTTTCAGCTATTTATTTATTTAATTTTAATTGTGTGGTGTGCGTGTTTAAATTCTTAGATGACGAATGGTTAGGACGTTATTTTAGATACATATGTTTAGGACGATAATTAGAATTAGATCACAATCATTAATTGGTTCACTTTCGCATTATTAAAATAACCAAAAAAATAAAGTGGTTGCTCTCCCTGTGTTTGACCCATAGCTACATTGATCCGTACGCTTGCGATTACATTTTAAAATCTCAAACAAGTTTTTGGCGCCATTACTAGGGAGACAGTTCCATATTATTTTTCACTTTCTTTTGGTAAATTAGAGGGCTTTGTTTGCTTTGTTTTGTTTTTTCTTTTTTTTTTTTTATTGAATTCTTGAGAAGAACAACTTGCAATAATAGTTGTATCGGTGGAGGTCGCCATGCCTCACAGTATGATAAAGACAGGTTTTGCCTTATAGTAGTACCTCAGGAATTGACCTGAGCAACCCCGGATCCCTGCTGGTAAGCTCCCAAAAATCCAAAAAATAAATCAAAAAAATCATAAAAAAAAAGTTTTGCTATCTATTTTTTGTGCTTGTCTTGCTCTAGTTGTGTGTAGTTTTCTATTGCATGAGTGTTAGGTAGGTACATAATATTAAGAATTGGTTAGAAAGAAAAGATCCAACAAGTAGTGACCCTATACATTTGCTCTCTTTAAAACCTTTCAATATGGGAGACCAACATCAAAACCCTTTACCTAAATCTCTAAAAGATAGGTTCTACCCTGCTAGAACAGCCCAATCTTCCTACATAGTTCTACCACAAGCCTAAGGTAATAATTTTGAACTCAAATCTCAATACATCGTTATGTTGCCCCACTTCCATAAGTTGACCTCTGAGGATGCATACCTATTTCGAAGGGAATTTGAAGAGGTATGTGTTCTAATTAAGATCCAACAGTTTTCTGATGATGCTGTTAAGCTTAGGTTTATCACTTTTGCATTAAAAGACTAAGATAAGAAGTGGTTGTATGGGTTACCCATAAATTCCATAACCTCATGGGAACAGTTCACAGTTATTTTCCTTAAGAAGTTTTTCCCAACTCACAAGACCAATAAGCTTAGAAGTGATATCCTTCAGTTTAAGCAAAAGCCTAGTGAGTCATTTTCCAAACTTATGGAGAGATTCAAGGATCTACTCCAAGAATGCCCTCATCATGGCCTAGACTTATGGCATTTATGTCAAATAATTTATGAGGGTATTGATTACCCAACTAAACAAATGATAGAGTCTATGTGCCCTGAGGGATTCACATCCTTTACAGATGAAGGAAAGGCATGGGAGTTCTTACTTGACTTAGCTGACAAAACCCGTGAGTGGGAATCAACGCAAGAGAGTGAAAAAATCATAGGAGGAAAATGATATTTTGTGGATGGGATAGTAGCCAAGGAAGCCCATTTGGATAGCCTAATCAAGAGGATTGAGGCTATTGTTCATAGAGAGCCATCATCAGTCAATTTGGTTAAAATTTGTGCTTGGTGCTAGTCCCCTGGACATGTCATAGAAGAATGCCCCAACACCTCTGGGGGCACTTCTAATGATAGTATTAATGCCTTATACCAGAATAATCCATATAGTAACACCTACAATCCAGGATAGAGAAATCACCCAAATTTCTCTTGGAATCAGGGCAACCAAGTAGGGCCTTCCAATTTTCATAATCAAGGTCAACCTGGACCCCAAAGGCCTCCCTTTGCACAACAATCTTTTTTCTAAAATACTTTTCCTAGGTCAAATGTAGGACCTTAGGCTAGTTTTCCTAGGCCCCTCTCCTATCATCTTATCAACAACCCCCTGGGTTTACCAACACTAGAGAGGTAAGTAGAATAAGTGACTTGGAAAAAAATATGGCCCTCCTCATGACAAGCCATCAAAATCTTACGAGAGAACTCACCCAAGTTATCTCAATTATGCATGAGAGGGAGAAAGGAACTTTACCCAGTCAACCAAAGCCTAACCCTAGGCATCATCAGCTTGTTAGTTCACAAGCACTAACTAATGCACCACTGAATATAGTACAAGGTCAGACCCAACAAGGGACCTCTAACCAATGTAATATTGTTTATACCCTTAGGAGTAGTAGAGAGTACCAACAGAGCGTTCCTAAGTCTTCCCCATTTATTACTCCTGTCAACTCTCCTTTAGTTGAAGACACAAGTGTGCCTCTTGTTCCAAGTTCATCTAATGAACCTAAAGATTCTTTTGAAATTAAAGATGATTTGGTTGAGAAAAAAAATGATTCTTCTGAAAAAAAGCAAATACCTAACAATCATTATGTTCCTCCTGTCCCATTTCCTGATCGCTTGATAAAAAAAAAAAGAAGATTGCTTCCATGGATAAAATTTTAGAATTCTTCCTTTTTTGGATGCCATATCCCAGATCCCCGCCTATGCAAAGGTACTGAAAAATTTGTATACTCACAAATGTATCACTAGTGTGCCCAACAAAGCATTCTTGGCAGGTAACATTAGTTTCATAATTACTTAGCCTATAGCAGCCATGTATAAGGATCCAGGGAACCCTACCATATCTTGTGTCATAGGCAACACCTACATTGAGCATACCTTACTTGACCTTGGTGCAAGTGTGAATCTTTTACCTTACCATTTGTATAAGCAACTAGGATTGGGAGAATTGAAAGCCACTGGAACTACTCTTCAGTTGGCAGATAGATCTATTAAGATTCTTAGGGATGGTTGAGGATGTCTTACTAAAGGTAGGGGAATTTATTTTCCTTGTTAATTTCATTGTGTTAGATACTAAGCCCTTCTCAACCAAGGATAAGATCCCAATAATTCTAGGAAGACCATTCTTGGCTACTAGTAATGTATCAATCAACTACCGGAATGGTTTTCTAAAGTTATCTTTTGGCAACCAAACTGTTGAGTTTAACATGTTTAGAATAGGAAAGTAACCACATATGGAAGAAGAGATCAATATGCTTGAGGATTTTTTGGATTTTTCTGATGATTTAATTATCAACTTTGATATTGATTTTGATTCAGAATTCTAAGAGTGTATGGATGAGTTGGATAATGATGGTGAAAATTTATTTTCTGAAGTCTTGATTCTTCACACACCTATGGAGCCCTTAGGACCCCTTTCCAATTTCATTCCCAAACCTTCCATAGTTGAGCCCCCTTAGCTAGATCTTAAGGAGTTGCCATCTAATTTGAGGTATGCTTTCCTAGGGCCTGACCAGATTCTTCCTATAATAATTTCTTCAAATTTGACTTCTAGCCAGGAAGAGGAGTTACTTAAAGTGTTAAAAGATAATAAGGAAGCCCTCAGTTGGACTATGGCTGATATCAAAGGTATAAGCCCTTCTATTGTGTAACATCATATACATCTTATGGAGAATTTCAAACCATCCACGGAACCCCAAAGAAGAGTTAACCCAGTGATGATGGAAACCATTAAGAAAGAGATCCTAAAGTACTTGGATCATGGAATAATTTATTCTATTTCTAACAGCCAATAGGTTAGCCTAGTTCACGTAGTGCCTAAGAAGTCTGGGGTGACTGTATTTCCCAATGCCAATAATGAACTAATTCCAACCCGTGTCCAATCAGGGTGGAGAGTGTGCATAGACTACAAGAAACTTAATGTGGCAACCTGGAAGGACCACTTCCCATTGCCATTAATTGACCAGATGTTAGAGAGGTTAGCTGAACATAAAAACTATTTTTTTCTTGATGGATATTCTGGTTATAACCTGATCCCAATTGCTTTAGAGGACCAATATAAGACCACTTTTACATGCCCATATGGAACATTTGCTTATAGGCGTATGCCCTTTGGGCTTTGCAATGCCCCTGCTACGTTTCAACATTTGCTTATGGATAACTTTTCAATTCATGGGAATTCCTATTCTGAATGTCTTCATCATCTTTCCCTAGTTTTGAAAATATGCACATCTAAGAATTTGATTTTGAATTGGGAGAAATGTAATTTTATAGTTAAATCTGGTATTGTTTTAGGCCATGTAATATCCAATGAGGGAATTAAGGTAGATAGAGCCAAAGTGGATTTAATTGATAATTTATCACCTCCTCAATCTATTAAGGACATTCGGTCTTTTTTAGGGCATGCGGGCTACTATAGAAGGTTTATTAAAAACTTTAGTTAGTTAGCTCGACCCTCACTTCATTACTTCTCAAAGATCAAACTTTTGAGTTTTCTAAAGAGTGCCTAGAATCCTTCAAACAAATTAAGGAGTTGACCAATGCATCTATTGTTCAACCACCTATTTGGACTTAACCTTTTGAACTGATGTGTGATGGTTCAAATTTTGCTATAGGAGTGATTTTGGGTCAAAGGATTAATAAGTTGCTCACTGTCATTTACTATGCTAGTAGGACCTTAAATGATGCACAACTCAATTATACAACCATTGAAAAAAAAAATTTTGCTGTTGTGTTTGCATTAGAAAAGTTTCGGTCTTACTTAATTGGTTCACATGTGGTGGTGTATACTGATCATTCTGCTCTTAGATACCTAGTTCAGAAGAAAGATGTCAAAGCCCATCTCATTAGGTAGGTTTTACTTTTGTAAGAGTTTGATTTAGAAATTAGGGATAAGAAAGGAGTTGAAAACCTAGTTGCAAACCATTTATCCCGGCTTCCCAATTCCTTAACTGTCGATTCTATAGTCAACAAGAACTTTCCATATGAACAGTTACTTGCAGTGTCCAGTGAACCATGGTTTGTTGACATTGTCAACTTCTTAGTTTCAGGTGTGACTCCGGATCACTAGTCCACCCAAGATAAGTATAGGTTTCATTCCCAAGTTAAGCACTTTTTCTAGGATGATCTTTATTTGTTTAAGATATGTCCGGATCAAATTATCCGACGATGTGTTCCTGATCATGAGCAACATTCTATTCTCTCTTTTTGCCATGATTATGCATGTGGTGGATACTTTGGACCTAAGAAGACTGCCGCAAATGTTCTCCAATACGGATTTTATTGGTCCACTCTTTTTAGAGTTGCTTTTCATTTTTAAAAGGCTTATCCCACTTGTCAGTTTTTTGGCTGTATCAATTAGAGGAACATGATGCCTCTTAATCCTATTTTGGTAGTTGAGATCTTTGATGTATGGGGCATCGATTTCATGGGATCATTCCCTAATTTCTTTGGGAATTTGTACATACTTCTGGTTGTTGATTACGTTTCTAATTAGATAAAAGCCATACCTTATAAATCTAATGACCACAAAGTGGTGGTCCAGTTTCTCAAGGAGAACATTTTTTTCCGCTTTGGTGGATCCCGTGCAATAATTAGTGATAGGATTACTCATTTTTGCAATCGGCTTTTTGAGGCCTTAATGAAAAAGTATGGGATCACCCATAAGTTATCTACCTCTTATCACCCCCAAACTAGTGGCCAAGTGGAGGTGTCTAATAGGCAGATCAAACAAATCTTGGAGAAAACTATTAATCCCAACTGTAAGGATTGGTCCCTTAGGCTCATTGATGCCTTGTGGGCCCATCGGACAGCATTCAAGATCGACCTTGGTCAGTCTCCCTACCATTTGGTGTATGAGAAAGCTTGTCACTTACTAGTTAAGTTAGAGCATAAGGCCTTTTGAGCCATCAAGAAGCTCAACTTTGATTTGTCTGATGTAGGAATTCATCGTAGGCTCTAACAATTTGAGTTGGAGGAACTTAGGAATAATGCCTATGAAAGTTCTAGGATTTACAAGGAAAAGACCAAAGCTTTTCATGATAAACACATTTTGCGTAAATCTTTTGCAATTAGTGATAAGGTCTTAGTGTACAACTCTTGATTACATCTTTTCCCTGGTAAGCTTAGATCCCAATGGGATGGCCCGTTTATTTTCCATAATATATATCCCCATGGGGCTGTGGAGATTTTGAATCCAGTAACAGGGATAATTTCAAAGGTTAATGGTCAGCGTTTGAAACCGTTCCTTGAGTTTCTTACTACTTGTAGTGAAGAGGTCATGGATCTCCATGAACCTCTTTACACTGATGACTAACTTTTAATCAGGTATGACCCCTTGCATTGTCTTAGCTTTTAATTCTTTTCATGCATTGAGGACATTGTATGACTTAAGTGTGGGGGAGGGAAACTACTTTTTTTTTCCCACTTTGTTTTATTTGTTTTTTCTTTTTGTTTTTTGAGCTTGCTAAAGGATAAAGTCCTACTTTGGCTTTTGGCTAATGATCATACCATTTGGTTGCTTGATGTATGAAAATAAAAGTTTTGATTAAGGTTCCCATTTTGAACGTATAAAAACACTATTGAGAAGAAAGAAACAAGCATGTGTCTTGAGATAAGACTTTCTTTTGAAAAATAAGAGACCCTTGTTTTATGGTGTTAGACCAGATGTAAGTCTGCGGGCTCCTTGTACTTTTGATTTGGAGTTGAGACATTCTTTTTAATTTGGCATGAGTTAACAAATGCACAATTTTAAATGAAGTGTGAAATGCGGTATAAAGAAGAATAAGAGTTGATTCCCCTGGAACTAGACAGGGCATTGCGCCTCAAGAAGCGTGGTGTCTTGATCAAAATTCCTAGGGAAGAAACTTCTGAAGGAACTCTAGCATCACTATCTTTGTGGACATACAAAAAGTGAAGCTACATAGTAACTTAGGTGTTTGGTGTTTGCTCCACCATGTCATTCAGGCCAAAAGTAGTGGAGTAGAATAGAGTTTATTAAGCGAAACAAGGAGAAAAAAATGTGCAAATGTCATTAATGCTAGGTAATATGTTTGGTAAAAAACACTCCAATGCCTTAGTCATTGGTTCCCTATTTCTTCACAAGTGGTTTTGCCTTAAGATAAGGATGTTTTGGAAGAGACGAAGTGAGTTCCAAATTAAGAAATATGCTAGTGCCTGGAATTGATAAAGGGTAATAAAAGTTCAAGTGTGGGGGTCCCTTGTATGTCCCTTATAAGAGGAATTATCTTTGCTCTGGATCGGTATGGCCCTTGCCTTTAGCCAAGATTGGGATTTATTTATTCTGAATTTTGGGTGTATATTCACTGTAAATACCCATGAGACACAACTCATCCACTAGGGGTGACCTAGGGGTTTAAAGGCTTGTTGCACATGCTAAGTGCAACCGTGATTCCTATGAAAGTGAGTTAGGGTTTTTTTTTTTTTTTTATTCTTTTTTTTTGTTTTGCTTGAGGATTAGCAAAGTCTAAGTGTGGGGGAATTCTGATAAGCACATTTATGTATGAAATCTAGTATAGTAAAACATGCATTTTACATATTTAGAATGGAGCTACCTTGAGTTTTACTCTCTTTTTGCAGGTTTTATATTTTCAAGGCCTTAAGAACTATCGGATGCTATATCTCCAATTTTACACTTAAAGAGGTTGTATTTCCTCTTATGGTTACGAAGAGGATGAAATTCTGAGCAAGATGGATGTGTTCAATTGCAAGTACACATTCGTTTGGTCAACTGTACAAGTGATTATTCTTTTCAGGTAAGAAAAAGAATAATGGATCAGAACTGAACTGAGATGCAGAACCAGCCCATCTGCAGTTGTCCCAATGGTATAAGGAATATTCCAAATGCCAACAAGGATCGATGGACCACATCTTTAAGTGATTGAAGATTTGTTTTTTGTAACAACAACTACCTAGTGTAGTTGGTGAGTTGTGGTGTACAAAATCCCTTGCTTATTAAGAGGTCTCAAGTTCAAATCTCTTACCTGCCATTTTATTGAATTTCTCATTAAAATAGAATATTGTCCAAATCCAAGCAAGAAAAATCGGCCAAAGGGGGTTTCTTGTGCAAGAAGAGAGAGAAAAATAGAAAAAGGGATTCTTGTGCAAGAAGAGAGAGAAAAATAGAAAAAGGGATTCTTGTGCAAGAAGAGAGAGAAAAATAGAAAAAGGGAGAAAAAATAGGAAGAAAAAGGCAAGAAAAATCATGGGAGATCTCTCTCCACAAGTTTTCTCTCTTCTCTCTCCTCTACTTCATTAGCAAGATAAAAAAAATCTTTTTTTTTTAGAAGCTAAAATCGTTAGCTTCCCTCACCCATTCTCTATATAATAGATTTAACACAAGGGGAGGAGACACTTCATTCTTCTTCTAAGGTTTTTTTTCTTAGTTGCTCTATCTCTTTCTCTAGTTTTCTCTTTCTCTAGCTCTAGTTCTAGGTTTATGCTTTAGGCACTTTTGTAAGTTCTTTTTATTCAATTAATGCAAGCACTTTTATTTTTGATTCAGTCTTTTATTTTTATTGTTTAAACCACTGAAGTTGTAATTTTCAAGTTCTAGTTCTAGGCTTAGTTCTAGGTGACAAGAACAAGCTATGAAGAATGTCTTTCAAGTTCAATTTTTTTCTTCAGATTTGTTTTCTCTAGTATTAGAAATTTTAGATTTGGTTTATTCCAGATATGGTTTTTAGTACTGGTAGTATCTCAAATCGATTAAGTTTTCAGTTCAAGGGATGAAGTTCAAGTAAGTAGGCTCCTTCAGTAGTCTTCTCTCCCCCCTCTCATTCCATATTCTGACTACCCTTTCTTTCTTAATTTAAGATTTTAATTTCAGTCATTACATTATTTCTATCCCTTTCCCCTAAGGTTCATGGTTAGTGTATGTATTAGCTTTGCCCCTCCTAGCCATTGAACCATCATTTTATTGTTTATATTTTAATTGTCTCCCTTTTCCTAAAGCCAAGTAGAGTAGCCCTTGTAAGAGTAACTCTTTGGTCAAGTAGGGAAGCTCATATTATGATGCATTCTTTGGGCTAAGTAGAGAAACCTACTTGTGAGTCTCTCTCTAACTTTATCCCCTTTCTTTTACTTTATTTTTATTTCAACATTTTTTTCCTTCATTGCTTTTTAATTGCGTGGGGTATTTATTTTCATCTATTTATTTATTTAATTTTAATTACGTAGCTTGCGTGTTTAAATTCTTAGATGACAAATGGTTAGGACATTATTTTAAATACATATGTTTAGGACAGTAATTAGAATTAGATCACAATCATTAATCGGTTCACTTTCATATTATTAAAAGAAGCAAAAAAATAAAGTGGTTGCTCTTCCTATGTTCGACCCGTAGCTACATTGATCAGTACACTTGTGGTTACATTTTAAAATCTCAAACACTCACCTTGTTGAGATCCCAAAAATCTACGCACATTCGTACCTTAGCATCCTTCTTTGGCACTAGTACAATGATGGTCAACCATTGGGGGTATTTTGTCACTTGTATGAACTCTGCATTCCATTGCTTTACTACTTCTTCCCTGATCTTCTCACTCTATTATGGATGCATCCTTCTGAGCTTCTGTTTGACCGGCTTTACCCCAAGGTAGGTTAGCAAGTAGTGTTACACAATATTGAGGTCTATACTAAGCATATCCTCATATGACCATGCAAAAAATTCAATGAATTCCTTCAGACGAGTAATCATCTTTTCTACTTCTTCATTGTCTAGGGTGGTGCCAATTTTTACCTTTCAAAGCATTGGTCAATTCCTAAATTAATAACCCGAGTATCCTCAAGGATGGGTTGGGATTTCTTTGGTTTGTATTGTTTTGTTAACTCTTGATATTTATTAAGGTCATCATCAGAAAAAAGAGGCAATTCATACTTGGAATCAAAAATTTCATTAATGAAAGAAGGAGCAACAGACTCGACACACACGGACTTTGGACTCTCCTCAAGAGAGGAGCCCGACATGAAGTCATAAATAGTAGACTCAACAACTAACTCGACTACAAACTCGATGACTGGTTTAATACTTTCATCAACGGTATCCAGTTTGATTGAAGATGTGGTAATGGGCCTCTTTCTTCTTCTGGGAAGGTTGCTACTATTTCTTCAATGGTGCAATGGTTCTTCTGGATAGGTGCCTGTTTCTTCACAAATACCAACTAATCAACCTCATGCTTTCGGAAGCCAAACTTTCTAAGAGGTGAAGACTGGTGGAGACTATTTAATCCTCTTTCTATAAAGTCCATCTTTTCCAACATATTGAGGGATGCCATTCCGGTGCCTTGGTCACATCTTTAACCACCTTCACAAACCTTCCTGTTGCAGTTGATTCGGGTACAGTATATGCAAACCATCATTATTTGTGCACTTAATTGCTTTGCATAAGTGCTTCTTCCGCTGAAAGGCCTGGGCTTAAGCTCATGTAACTCCTAAGCTCGTGGATTTTGCAGAAAGGAACAGATGTGACTTTTTAGATCTGTGGGAAGTTATAGACTCCAGACGAGTCTTATCTTCTTTTCCCATTCTCTCTTTAATAATACTCGGGGACTTGGCAATTCCTTTGACCAGATCAGTGTTGTGGGGTTGTTAGAGGAGAACCCATCTTCAATCAGTGCTACTTCCACTATTCCAGTGATGCAACTATCTTGATCATTTTCTTTGGCTAGCATTTATTGTTGTTCTACCTCATGAGTTACCCAGTCGAACACATCTTGAAAGAATACTTCAAACCCTAGTTGCATCTTTGTGGCGGTTTCATCAAACCATGGCTCAACATTTCCATAAAAGGAAAAATCTTCTCCTTCCCTTACACAGTACCCATTGAGAGTGGGGTAGTAAGAGATAAATATTTTCCTAGCCATCCTTAGTACCTTCTGCCCTTTGCTGCCATTCTTGCTCCTTGGTCTGAGGGTTTGAGGAATGTACACAAGATGACTCATTCGTTTGCTAACCACTGGAGTAGGTAATTTTGAAACACCTTGATGGTACTTTCGCAATCCCATCCTTGGAAAGTATTGCATGTTTCTCATCATCTGATTTATCGGGGGGCTCCATATAGCTTCATAGCTAGCTAGAATCTTTTCATATGGCATTTCCTTGGTGAGTGTTGCACAATTTTCTTCTATTTCAAAACAACTAAGTTGAACTTCCTAGTCTTGTTCTTCTCTATTTTCAATGTTGGCTAAGGTGTTCACCACTTCGGGATCTTTGGCTACCGTAATCACCTTCCCTTCATAAATGAACCTCATTTTCTAATGGAGACTAGAGGACACTGCCTTTGTATGATGTAGTCAAGGCCTTCCTAAGAGCATGTTGAAAGATGCCGGTATATCAATGATCTGGAAATCAATATCAAACTTTACCGGGCCAATTACTACGGCGATGGTGAGGATGCCAAGGATTTTCTCTTAGTGTTGTCATATGCCCATATAGTTTGGGTTGATGGCCTCATCTCTTCCAAGTTGATGCCATTACTCTTTGCCGATCTCAAGGGTAGAACATTCAAAGCGGACCCGTTGTCAATGAGAACCTGGGGAAACACCTTGTCCGAACATTCTATCATGTTGTGCAAAGCTTTGTTGTGCTGGGCTCCTTTGGGGAGTTTGGAGTCTAAGAACATCAATGATTGTATCACATATGTTTCCCCAACTATGTGCGAGAGGTGTACCGGATCTATCTCGATTGGCACTTGCACATTGGTGAGAGACTTCAAGATTGCTTCTCGGTGTGTGGGGGAGGCCATCAACCATCCCTAAATCGAGATATTAGCTTGGGACTTCTTGAGCTGAGCCAAGACTAGATTTTCCGGTTCTTTCTTCAAACCACTGGTTCCTACCTCACTAGTTCTTGACTATTCTACAGCTAGGGCCTTGCCTTGTAGTCTCTTCCACTCCGAGTTTCCATCACATTGGAAGGTTTCTTCACGATGATCTCTGTGGGATAACAATCCTCATCGTCACTGTTTGTTATGGTAATTATCCGAACCATGGGGTCATCTTCTTCCTCTGATTCCTCTTCACTACTTGGTGTAGGAGGTCGAGGTCCTCCAAAAATGTCCACAGCTCTGGCTCGTACCTTTTTTACTGCATTGGAAAGTCATGCAATTGTTGTATCTATCATTTCTGCAAGTGTGGAATGTCCCCCTATTTTCTCAAGGATTATCAACTGCTCGGTGTAGCATTGTTCACTGATGGCCACTTCACCTAACATTCGGAAAATCTCATCAACCTCGAGTTTGATGTCAACCAAATGATTATAAACATAAGCCATGTGTTCTGTTATAGGATTTGCTTAGCCTTCAATAGTGATCTCATAGCCTTCACTATCCTCTGAATCTGATGTTGGATCTTCCCCTTCCATGTGAATAGTAAGTGCCAGTAGAATAGCATCTATGGGATCAATCATTGGTTCTTCTTCTCCAATTTCATACACAAAATATCCTCCCAGATCCCTGGGTGAGTAGAATCCTGATTCATCATCATTGTGCCAAGACCCCTGGTGATCATCCCAATCTAGGTACTCATCATTAATTTGAAAACTAGAGTCATCTCCATCCTTCTCATCCTCACTTTCGTCCTCATTGTCATTGTCATCATCCTCTTCTTCGTTGATTTCTCCCTCACTTGGTTGTTCATCATATTCCTTTTAACAATCAAATTCCCCCACATCCAAACATTCGTAGTATTCAAAGTGTATGGATCAAAAAATTTCCATTGGACCAGACTTGGTCTCATTGGTTCGAAGACAGATTAGGCTAGACTCATCATCTTCTGTGTCACTCCCGATGTAGATTAGGGTAGTGTGCTCTTTAATTCGCTCTCCCACTGACAATGATATCACTACTCATAGGAGGTCATCCGTGACTTCTTCAATCACCTCTGGATTATCCTCTGAATATATCGTGGGCTGAATTAGAGAAGTGGCATCACCATCCTGGCCTTCTCCTAAAGCATTCATTGGTCCTATTGATGAGGTCATCTTTAGGGAGTCTGGTAGTGCGAGCATATCCTTCCAATTGTACCCATCCATCCATCCTTCCTTTGGTTTATATACTAATCCTTGAAATAGGATTGGTATGAGGGTGACGAGGGATATGAGGCAGGGTGGTATGAAGGTGATGTGATGTGAGAAGTAGGGTATGAAAATTTGAGGTGATAAGATGAGGAAACTCCTTCTCCTTGTTGATGTGGTGAAGGTTGATGATATGGTGGAGATTGGTAATATGGTGGAGGTTGGTAATAGGGTGGAGGTTGGTAATATGGTGGAGGTTGGTAATATGGTGTAGGTTGGAGATATGCTAGAGGTTGGAGATGTGCTGCAGTGGATTCTTTTGTTAACGAGGAAGGATGAATGGCTTTCTCGTAAGCCCTAGCTTTTTGACTCATGGCTCTCCTATAGGCATGGGCTTTCATGTGATTCTTCCGAGCCTGGGGTTCAATGAGTTGAGTAGTATCACTCTCTATTGCTTCTTCATTTAAATTATTCATATGGTTATAAAACATGGGATGAAAAAAGTTCTTATCCATATGATACATGTGAACAGCCCTTTGGAAGGAGTCGCACTCCTTTTGACAAGCATCCTTAATGAATCCACAGATGTGCCATACCAATTTTGGAGGAAGGGACAACCTTTGCACAAGCTAGAATTCCTCTTACCATTCAACATGCCTCTCTTCTTGGTATTTCTTAGCATCCCTAATAAAATGGGTTGGATCGTAGAACTTAGGATCCCAATTTTTCCAGTCACTCATTGTTGCCAACATGTTGATAGTTCCATGATCCAGGAGAGGATTAGTATTCACATTAGGAGATTGCTTCACCTTGACTTCAATGGTTCTGTTGTCTACCAAGTCCTAGATTGCATGCTAGAGACCTATGTATCTTTCAGTGTTGTGCCCCTTCTAAGTGTGATAAGCACAATATTCATGATCTTTATACCAAGCTGGGGGAGGGTTGTTGATTGCCCATGGAGCCACTGTCCCTAGCAATCCTTGTTTCTTTAACTTTTCATACACTACTGTCATGGGCATTCCCAAATCAGTAAACTGCCTTCTTGGACGAGGAGCCTTCCGGGAGGGTGCATTTGCTTGTATCATGAAAGGTTGTGAAGAGGTGATAGGAGAGACTGACTGTTGAACCGCACCTACCATATTGGTCTCAGGACCCTTTCCCTGTCCAACTCTAGTGTTCTTACCTGCATCTTGGGAGGATCCTTGGTACTGAGCTTCCCTTAGGATTCTATTTTCCACACGTATACCGATGGCTATCAAGGCATCAAAAGTTTGCAGATGTTGATAGTAAAGGACATCATAATAAGGCTTTGACAAGTTTTCAATCAACATTTCTACTTGCTCTGCTTCTGAAGGCCGATCTGCCATCTTGGAGGCCTTATCCCTAAACCTCATCAAGAAGGCAGTGGATCCTTCTCTAGGCTACTGTCTCAATGTCTCAACCTCCCAATGTTTCACATCCACCTCGGTGTTATAAGAGTATTGCTTGGTAAAGGCTTTCACCACCATTGTCCAATTCTGGGTTTGGTAAGACTCCAACTGGGTGAGCCACCTTAGTGTTGGTCCTGATAGGGTTAACATGAATACTTGTCCCATTTGGTTGTCCACAAGTTGCCATGACTTGGTGATCCTGAGGAAGACTTTGAGATGAGCCTTGGGGTCCCCTGACCCATCAAACCTGTCAATCTGCCATTTGAACTTCTCAGGAATCCTTACCCCAGAAAAAAAATTCATTTTATCATAATCCACTGCTTGGTTTTCCGAACTCTTTCCTATTCAGAGCATTTTTTCCAATTTCTCCAATTGTTTCCTAACCTTTCTTTCTCTCTCCGTCTCTGAAGGTTCCATTTAGACATGCACTGCAAACTCTTCTTCCTCATCTTCAATCACTACCCTGGGAGGAGGGACCCTGGAATAGGCCCCCCGTTGATTATTTGGATGGATAGGTGAAACTCCTCTCTGACTGATTGGCCTAACTTGCTCTGGTTCTCCTGAGTCAACTCAGGAAGAATTCTCACGATGGCCCGTAGGTCTGTTCTGATCCAACTCTCATGGAGCTTGTGCTGGTTCAACCCTGGAATGGTTTTGGAGTGCGTGCAATATCTGAGCTATTCCTCTCTTGACCTCAGCTATTTCTATCTACAAGGTCTCTACGGGGTGGACCCATACTTCCCTGCGTGATTTAGGATCGTGTCGACCCATGTGAACTAGGTTGTAATCACTTGGCAGTAGACCATGTCAAAGAGACAACAGAGGTGATACTGGACTTAATCGAGTCAACCGACTAACTTGAAGTTCCAAATGGACTGCGGAGAATACTTGTGGTGTGGAATTGTGCCTGAACCAAAAAGTAGCTTATTTTAGGATTCTTGTATCCCCAACCCCTTTGTTCACACATTCACTAGATTAACAACCAATGATCCATCCAAAGTTAGTCCGCTTGATGGTAGGAAGTGGATAGGGGTTGATGCCCCTAGTCCAATCAATGCCATAAGTGGGAGGTTCAGACAAATGGCTTGACCAGAATATTTCTATGAATACATTCTTTGCCAATAAATTCATGCTTTCCTTTCTCTTATCCCACTAGGTGACCTCCCTCTTAGTTCCCTCAGGTCTTTTAGATAATTTAGCATTTTACGGGACTTGGACAAAAGTCATCTCGGGTCGCATATGCCAAATCATCCACATTTCATTTCTAAGAGGAAGGACACGTTTTATCCGAAACCCACTTAGGAAAGCATTTCTTTATGACTAGACTATATCATAGGAAAATTCCTTTTCAAGATCGTAAACAAATTCTACAGATCAGCTTGTGGTATTCCTAGCATTCTCCCTCTATTTCCTATATGATGCCAGCATGCGGTGGATGCATTAGGACCGATAAGGCTTCCTTGACAGGATCTATATACGCAAGGTACATGATCCTTTTAATATACCCACAGGTACGAGATCAAGGGGGTGGCTTCCTTGCCCATTACTCTTGACTACACACGAGGTTAAGCAATTGGCCATGAGGTGATGGAACCGTGAGTGATCGTGTACAAAATTGTAATGTGGGAATATCATTATCCGATCTCAGAATGTCATAAAGTGCACGGACCTCCCCTAAGGTGCTGGCACAATTAAGAACATCTTCATTGTTTAACAATACCCCACACCCTTCTATAGGAAGTGGCTACCATTTGCTCTCAATGTACTCTCCATGACACGCACAAACTTCCCTGAGGGCTCGGGCATGATAGGGAGTCCCTCACCAAATGATTTCACTTCGAGCACTATGCATGATGCGGTTAGCGAGTACAAATACAAACATGGGGTTAGCCAAACATGTTTTCAAACAGATGTGGTGGAAAATATTCTTGTATTTAATGGTAGCATCTAGTGTCAGAAGTTTGACATTTATCACCAGTGGAGTCCCCACTGTGACGGTAGCGATCGAAAGAGATGTGCATATTCGTTCCTCCCTTTGCAGGGGAGGAAAAAAGGCTTGCGTTCATTCCATCCTCTCTCCTCTCTTTCTCTTTCTTGAGGGAGGGGTGTGTCGTGTGTGCTTACCCTGTGGGCCCCACATTACTGTATTGTCACTTGGAGACAAGTGGAGGCCTACTTCGTAAGAGTGTAAAATTTATCATTCGAGACGGGGATTTGATGATGGTCCAATACGGAGATCGGGATCATACAAAAGGGGTTTAGAGTCACCACCTAGGATTATGGGCCTAAGACCTAGGGGTGGGCCCAATTCCTAAGAAGAGGGCCCAAAAGTTGGTTTGGTCTAGAGATCTAGGGTAAGTGTCAGGTTCTAGAGTTGGCAAGGTGTTAGGCACCCAATCTACCCGGTTCAACCAGTCTTCCTACTAGATGCTTTAGAAGGAACATTTTCCATAATTATTCCAATTCCGCATATATGGCTAAGTTATCACATATATGTATATTGACTAAATTTAAATATTATATTCACTAAAACAAGGTCAATATAAAGTCTACATTATACTAATTTGGGTAAGAAATCATACCTGTGCTTGACCCCTGTTTCGGGTCAAGAGGGGTGGGACACGATCAATGCCGACACAAGCTATTTTTTGGATTCTCCTGGCTCAGGGGAAGATGGTCTTGAGCTCCAATTTCCTTTCTTAAGAGATGTTGACTATGGTGATATTTGGACAGGGTTCCGGGTAGGAACAGGTATTTTCGGGTTTTGGGCTGAGATATCGATTTGGCAAAGCTTCCACTAGGGATGGGCTACTTTTGGAATTTTGCTGAGGTGTCTATTCGACAAAGCTTTCACTGGGAATAGGGTATGAGAGGGCTAGGCTGAAGTGGCACTCCGGTAGAGCTTCCACTGAGGTTAGGCTGATCCTAAGGATTGGGTAACTTTGAAGGCCCGAAGAACACTTCGAAGATCCAAAGAACACTTTGGATCTTACAAAGATCTACACGAAGACTAAAAGAACCTCAAGGGGGATGGGAGACTAAGGGAAAAAAATTTCGATGCAAAATCTCACTCAAAGAAGACAAAGGATTAAGAAGTTTCGAAGGCCCGAAGAACACTTCAGATCTTATAAAGATCTCTCCGAAGACTTGAAAAATCTCAAGGGGGGAAGAGGAGGAGAGGGGGCAGAGCTTTTTTCTCTCTAGGATGCTCACTTGGAGGCTTGGATCTTGTGGTGTGTTGGTGTCAAAAACCAAAGCAAGGGAGGTATTTATAGAATTCTTGAACCAATGGGGAGAGAAAGGGAATTCCCTTGGCCAATAGTAGAAAAAAGTGATTTTTTTACACCAATAGGATGAAAGTAAGAAATTTTGGACCAATGGGATAGAGGGTAAATTTCTTTGGCCAATAGGAGAAAAAGTAATTTTTTTGGACCAATAAGGTAAAGAGATTCCTTTTTGGACCAATGGGAGGTTGCAGAGTAGGGTATGCTAGTAGGACAGTGTAAAATGTGCAAGCAGTGGAACTCAAATCCCGACCATTGACGGTGGCACACAAGGCTGGGCAGGGGTGCAAGGAGGTGGGCATAGGTGCATGCAGGGGACGGGCAGGGGGCTTATTGGCTAACAAGGGTGCATGGGGCTGGCTTGCTGGCTGGCCTGTTGCTTCACATAGGCTGGCCTGCGGCTACGCTCAGGCTAGCTTGTAGCCGTGTACGGGCTAGCCTGCTACTGTGCATAGGCTTGCCTATGGCTACATGCCAACTGGCCTGCCTATGTGCATCCGGGCTGGCTTGCGTTCACGCATGGACTAGCCTACTGCTATGCGCGAGTTAGTGCGTGCGATATGCACGTGGAAAAATATAATTTTCCAGGGAAGATTGTGGGAGATCTGACGGTCCAATTTTGACATACCATATATCATCGGTAT
Organism: Macadamia integrifolia; assembly: GCF_013358625.1. Taxonomy (NCBI): domain Eukaryota; kingdom Viridiplantae; phylum Streptophyta; class Magnoliopsida; order Proteales; family Proteaceae; genus Macadamia; species Macadamia integrifolia. The sequence goes on from NC_056570.1 coordinate 9,502,351, forward strand.
CGTATTTCTGAGTACTATCCATTCGTATGGTCATCTTGACTGGATTCCTTCATATATAAAAAGTCAAAATTAGACACTCTTTTCTCCCACCTGGGGTTTCTGGGGATTTTAGGTAGGGGATGTTTTTGGGTTTCCTTAGTCAATCATCATCTTTGTTGATCGGAAGCAAGAAGTCACGTCCAATATCCACATTTCATCATAGCCGAAGGGGGTGACAAAATTGAGTGTCTACACTATTGTCTTCATTCTCACCATACTATCCAAGATCAAAATTTCCACTATCATCCTACCACCCTTTGTCTTCATCCGAGTATCCCACCTCCTACATTACATCCCCTTCATATCATTCCAACTCATATCCCTCATCACCCCAATATCATTCCCATTCCCTTGGGTCGGTGGACAACCCATTGAATCCAGAAGAAGGATGGATTGGCGGATACAACTAGAAGGATATCCTTACTTTACCAGACTCTCCAAATGAAATTTTATCAATAGGAACAATGAATATTCTGGGGGATAGTCAGGAGGTAGACACCACATCTTTGATTCAGACGACCACATCCCAGAAGGAAGATCCTGAAATAGTTGAAATAGTTATAGATGATTTTCTGAGAGCAGTAATGGCATTGGCAATGCGAGTATGCTTCTCTAATCCATATAAGGAGTGATACTAAAGATGATGAGACGAATACAGTCAAGCTTCGAGCTCAAGAAATAGGATCTAATCCCATGGAGATATTTTGATCAATGCATTCTAAATACTACGAATATTTGGATGCGAAAGGAATTAGTGACGGTGAAGAATCCAATGAGGACACTAGCAAAGAAGAACTCAATGGAGAAGAAGATTTTGGAAACTAGGATGATGGTAATGACTAGGGCATGGAAAATGATGATGAATATAAATATTACACACCAAGAGATCTACGGGCAACGCCTTGACGTAATGGTACTTCACTTGGAGGAAACAAGCAAGATGTTGGGTGAGGTATCCATCAGTGAGCGCTACTATACTGAACAAATGGAGGACCTTGAAAAAATAGGGGAAGAGGACACATTAAAAGAAGTTGAATGCAGGATTCCAATGTCTTTCTAACTCAGCCAAGAAAGTGCAAGCTAGAGTTCTAGACATCTACGGAGGACCTCGACTTCCTACTCCAAGCTAGGAAGGAGAATCTAAAGAAGAGGATGACACCATGGTCAAAATAATCACCATAACAGATAGTGATGATGAGGATTAGTACCCTATAGAGATTATTATGAAGAAGTCCCCAAGTGTGATGGAAACCTGAAGTGGGAAAGAGTAAAAGGGCAAGTCCCTAGTGGTGAAACAACCGAAGACTAATGAGGCCAAAAGTAGTAAGTCAAAGGCATAGCCCAAAAACCCTGTTTTGGCTCAATTCAAGAAGGCACAGGCCAACATTACAATATGGGGTTGCTAATAGCTTCTCCTTCACATCATGAGGCCGTTCTCCAATCCCTAACCAATGTGCAAGTGCCTATCGAGACTGATTTGGTGCAGCTCTCACAGATAGTAGGGGCAACGTATATGGTGCAATGACTAATGTTTACAAATGCATAATTGCCCGCCAAAGGGACTCATCACAACAGAGCTTTGCACATAACAGTGGAATGTCTTGATAAGATTGTCCTGCCAGTGCGCATTAACAATGGATCTGCTCTGAATGGTCTACCCTTAAGGTATGCTAAGAGTATCTGTGTTAACATGGAAGAGATTAGGACATCAAACTAGATAGTGTGTGCATATGACAACACCAAGAGAGAAGTCCTCGACGTTCTTACTACAGCCGTGATGATTGGGCCGGTAATATTTGACATTGACTTTCAAATCATTGATATACTGGCATCCTTCAATATAATTCTGGAAAGGCCATAGCTACACCAGGCAAAGGGATTATCCTTTAGTCTCCACCAGAAGGTGAAGTTCTTACATGAGGGGAAGGTGATCACCCTTATAGGAGACGTCAAGATAGTCAATAGTCTGGCTAACATTGAGAAGGTAGAAGAACAAGGTAATGAGGTCCGACTTAGAGGATTTGAAATAGAAGGGACTTGTGCAGTCCTCACCAAAGGAGCCTCAAAAGAAAATATTCTAGCCAACTATGAAGCAATATGGAGTCCTTCGGTTGGTCGATGATGAGAAACATACAGTACTTCCCAGGAGTGAGATTGGGAGAATATCATCAGGAAGTACCAAGGGTGCCTATCATGGTTGTAAGCCAGGGTAGAAATGTACTGGGATATGTTCCTCAGCCTCAAGATCCAAACAAAGGTGGCACTAGAAAAGGTCAAGGAAAGGGCCGCAAAGTGCTAAGAATGACTAGAAGTGTCACACCCCGTTCACCCTGAACCGGAGCGGTGACCGAGTTAACACCGGTTAACCCAAACCTGTCTCTTTTTTTGGAATGTTGAGCCTTCATTTGAGGAAACTGCTACTAAGATGCAACTAGGATTTGAGGTAATCTTCCAAGATGAGTTTGATTCGGTCACTTATGAATTGGAACAACTGCAAATTAAGAAAAGTGATCAGGATAGCTACATCACTAGTATATCAGTAGTAGTATTGGTTGAAGATGAGTTCTCCTCTAACAATCCTGCAATGTCAATTCGACTAAAGGAAACAAAAATCCCACAAATTCTTCTAAAGAGAGAATGGGAAGGTAAGGTGAAACTTATCTAGTCTTTGCCTCTCCCTACCGATCTGAAGAACCACATTTTCTCCTTCCTCCGAGAAGCACGTGTACGAGAGTTACACCAGATCAAGCCCAGGCCCTTCTAAGGAAGGAGTGTGTATGCCAATTAAAGAAAAGCGCAAAGGATGATGGTTTGCATGTACTGTGCCAGACTCAATTGCAATGGGAAGACCTATGATGGTGGCAAGAGTTGCGGCCAAGGAGTGGGACTGGATTCAAAGAGTAGGCTTGAAAAGTTGGACTTCATTGAGAAAGGACTGAGTAGTCTTCATTGATTCTCACCCCTAAGAAAATTTGGTTTCAAGGAACATGAGATCAGCCAGTTTGTCTTCGTAAGCAAGAAGCCAAATGAAGGAGAAGGCAATCATAGCACTACCGGAGAGGTAGCCATGGCAATCCTAGGGGAAGAAGAAGGCCCATTGCCACACCTGCTCATCCATCAAGCCATTGAGCCACTCCTGAACTGGACAAGCATTGGAGAGAACTTCAAGCCATCCATCGAGTCTAATGTTGAGTCATCTATTTATGATTGTATGTATGTTTTGCCTCTGAAGGAATGTTTAGAGTCCATTTATGTCGAGTCTGTTACTCCTTTCATTACTGAAATTTTTGATTCCGAGTATGACTTGCCTCCTTTTTCTGATGATGATCTTAATGAATATCATAACTTAATAAAACAATGCAAAGCAAAGAAAGCCCAACCTATCTGTGAGGATACTCAGGTTATTAATTTAGGAACTAACCAATGCCCCCGAGAGGTGAAAATTAGTACCACCCTGAATGATCAAGTACCAGAGCAGATGATCAACCTCCTGAAAGAGTTCACAAAAGTCTTCGCCTGGTCCTACAAGGATATTCCTGGGATAGATCCCAATATTGTGTAACATTATTTGCCAACTTATCCTGATGCAAAGTTAGTCAAATAGAAGCTCAGAAGAATGTATCCGAGATGGAGCAAATATATCAGAGAAGAGATCGTGAAACAATGGAATGTAGGATACCCCCAATGGTTTGCTAACATAGTGCCAGTTCCCAAGAAGGATGGAAGGGTGCGCGTGTGCATCGATTTTCGGGATCTTAACAAAGCTAGTCCAAAATATGATTTTCCACTACCTCACATTGACGTATTGGTCAACAATATCATGGGGCATTGATGAGCACATTTATGTGTGAAATCTTAGGTAGTAAAGCATGCATTTTTACAAACTTAAAGTGGAGCTACCTTGGGCTTTACTCTCTTTTTACAGCTTTTGTATTTTAAAGGCCTTAGGGACTATCGAACGCCATATCTCCAATTTTATGTGTAAAGAAGACCTATTTCTTTTCATGATTGTGAAGAGGATGAAATTCTGAGCAAGATGGATGTGAAGCATTAAAAGTACATATTCATTTTGACACCTGTACACTCTATTATTCTTTTCAGACCAAAAAAAGAATAATGGACCAGAAGGGAACCGAGATGCAAGTCCAACCCTTCTGCAGTTGTCCCAAGTGTACAAGAGAGTATTTCAAATACCAACAAAGTAGGACGAACCCACCTTCGGCTCCACCTTCTCTCACTTTGGGCGATTCTCTCTTTTTGGAGATTTGTAAAGATTTTCTCTCTCCTAATTTCCACTTAAAGATAAAGGGCATAGATGGAAATTCAAATAAATTAGAAGATTGTCCAAATCTTAGAAAATCTTCTAAGAGAGGAGGCTGCCCACGTTTGAAGAAAAAAAAAGGAATAAAAATTTTCTATTTTATCTGCCCTATCTCCATTCTCTCTTTTTTTTTCTCTCTTCTTTCCTATTTCCACCTTATCACATGGTCCTAGAAGACCACCTTTGGACCATCCTCTCCTCTCTCCTCTCCCTTACTTCCTATTTTATCTCTCTCTCCCCTATCCCTATAAATACAAGTTGACTGAGGGGGGAAGGGCATCCTTCTCTTGTGCTTCACTTCTCTAGTTCTCTTTTTCTAGTCTTCTTCTTCTTCTAGGTTTTTAGTTGAGCTCTCTCTCTCTCTTTAGTTATTCTTCTTAGTTTTTTTTTTATACGAGAACTTTTGTAATCTTTTTATTTTATTTTATTAATGCAAGTATTTTTTTTTTATGCTATTCAAGTTTTTATTGTTCAAACAATTCAAGTTATTCAAGTTGTAACAACTTTAATTTACTAGTTCAAGGCTTGGATCAAGGTGACAAGACCCAAGCTTTGAAGCATCTCTATTCAAGTGTAATTTTTTCTTCAAGATTTGTTTCTCCAGGCCTAGCAATTTCAAATTTGGTTTATTCCAAATCTGATTTTTAGGACTGGTAGTATCTCAAATCTATCAAGTTTTCAATTCAAGAATTGAAGTTCAGGTAAGTAGGCTTCTACATAAATCTTCTCACCACCCCTCTCATTCCCTCTTCTTGTGGCTCATTCATTCTTAATTTAGGATCTAAATTTCAGATTTTACTTTGATGCTTTCCCTTTCCCCCAAGGTCCTTGGCTAGATGCATGTGTTGGTTTTTCCCCTCTCTAGCTATGGAACCATCCTTTTACTTTCGTTATTTATATTGCATCCCTTTCCCTAAGCCAAGTAGAAAAGCCCTTGTAAGAGTACTCTCTGGTCAAGTAGGGAAGTTTGCATTATTTACGATGCATCCCCTGGGCTAAGGAGAGATACCTACTTGTGTCCCTCTCTCTAGCTTTATTCCCCTTTTTATTTTATTTATTTCATTTCAAGACTTTTCTTTTACTTTTTATTTATGTGGTTTTAGTATTTAAACTCCTAGATGACGAATGACTAGGTTTTTAATTTCAATTGCAATTCCAATTTTCCTAGATGTGTTGGTTAGGACGTTTTTAGATGCATTTGTTTAAGGCGGTAGTTTGAAGTAGATCACCATAATTAATCTGTACACTTTCACATTGCTAGAAAAAGCTTAAAATAAAGTGATTGCTCTCCTTATGTTCGACCTGTTAGCTACACTGATCCATATGCTTGCGGTTACTTTTAAATCTCAAACAGGCATGCCTTGCTATTATTCATAGGGAGATTCTTAGGATACAATCAAGTGAGTATGCACCCAAATGACCACAAGAAGATAGCCTTCACTACGCTATAGGGAACTTATTGTTACAAGGTGATGCCCTTTGGATTGAAGAATGTCGGGGCAACTTATCAGAGAGCAACTACAACCATCCTGCATGATATGACGCATAAAGAGGTGGAAGTCTATGTGATGACATGATAGTGAAGTCGAAGGACCAACAGGGGCACGTCCCCGCATTGAGACGGTTATTTAAAAGAGTCAAGAAGTACCAGATAAAGTTGAATCCTCATAAATGTGCAGTTGGGGCAACCAAGGAAAATTATTGGGATTCTTGGTGAGCAAAATAGCCATTGAATTCGATCCTGTCAAAATCAAGGCAATTCAAGAGATGCCCACACCTCGCACTGAAAAGGAAATATGAGGATTCTTGGGTCATTCAGTATATTAGTACGTCCATAACTCAATTGACTACAATTTGTGAACCCATCTTCAAACTACTGAAAAAGGATTAGCCCAGGGAGTGGAATGACTAGTGCCAACAAGCTTTCAATAAGATAAAAGGATATCTGATGAATCTACCAGTATTGACACCTCCGATTGAAGGAAAGCCACTTCTACTGTACTTGTTGATTGGGTAATATTTCATGGGCTCCTTGCTAGCTCAAAAGAAGACAAAGAAGGGAGTAGAGTATACCATATACTACCTCAGCAAGAAGTTCTTGGAGTATGAGGCCTGTTACACATCTCTAAAAAGAGCACTAGTTTGGGAAATAAAAAGGCTGAGACACTATATGGTGGCATACCCAGTCCAGTTGATCTCAAGAATGGGTTCAATCAAGAATTTGTTTGAGAAACCAGCTCTCATAGGAAGGATGGCCCAATGGTTGTTACTGCTTTCAGAATTTGACATCACTTATGTCACTCAAAACTCCATCAAGGGGTAAGCAATTTCCGATCATTTGGCAACTGACCCCATAGAAGACGGAAGAATCTTGGATGATGCCTTTCCAAATAAAGAAATCACAACACTTGAAGAAGGAAGCACAACTGATGAATGGCAGTTGTACTTTGAGGGAGCATCTAACCAGAAAGGATGTGGTGCAGGAGTACTGCTTGTCACTCCAAATGGCCTTTATTTGCCCTCTTCTTTTTGCCTGGACTTCCCCTGTACCAACAACACTGTTAAGTATGAAGCATGCCCATTGGGATTGGAAGTGGCTCTTACCATTGGAGTAAAGAAGACCAAGGTGTACGGAGATTCAACCATTGTTATCTATTAAACACGGAGAAAATGGAAGACTAGAAATGAAAATTTGAAGCTATACTAGGAACATTTGGAAGAGGTAATTGGAAACTTTGAGAAGATATCTTTCAAATACTTCCAAAGGGACAACAATCGATTTGTAGATGCCCTTGCAACTTTGGCCTCCATAGTAGAATGTAACCCTATGGCCCAAATCTGGCCGTTCATGGTAGTATATCAGAACACGATGAATTCTCTTACAGTAGACAGCAAGTCCTGGTTTGCATATATAGTAGACTTCATCAAAGAAAGGAAGTATCCCGTTAAAGCTATAGATGGAGAGAAGAAGTTCTTAAGAAGATATGCCACCCAATTCATCCTCCAAGGGGACCTGTAGTACAAAAGATCCTATGATGAGATATAGTTACTGTGTGTGGATGAGGATCAAGCTAGAACAATCATGGATGAAATCCATTATGGCCTTTGTGGACCCCACATGAATGCCAAGATGTAAGCCAAGGAGGTTCTTAGGCTTGGATACTATTGGAATACAATGGAAGCAGATTGTGTGGGTTTTGTCAAGAAATACCACAAATGTCAGATATTTCCAACATTATACATATCCTGCCAATAGATTTGCATTCACTTAGTTCACCTTGGCACTTCTCAACGTGGGGCATTGATGTCATAGACAAGATCAATCCCAAAGTATCCAACAGACATGAATTCATCCTGGTAGCCATTGATTACTTCACCCAATGGGTAGAAGCTTAGTCATATGCAATACTCACGTCCACCAAAGTGGAAAAGTTCATCTAAGAAAACATCATTTGCTGATATGGAGTACCTCAAGAACTAATCTTGGACCAAGGGTCTCATTTTTTGGGCAAAGCTGATAAAATCTACCCAAAGTTTGGCATTAAGAGGCATCGGTCCACCACCTATAGGCCACAAACCAATGGGGCCGTAGAGGCAACTAACAAGAACATCAAGATCATTCTTCAAAAGATGGATGGGACTCACAAGGATTGGGAAGACAAGTGCCACTTACTTTGTGGGCATATTGGACTTCTATACGATCCTTAACCTAGGCAACTCCTTTTTCCTCGGTGTATGGAGTAGAAGCAGTGCTACCAGTAGAAATCTTAGTACCATCTTTTAGGATGCTTTTAGATAGTTAATTATCTGAAGGAGAATGGATTAATGCCAGGCATGACGGGCTCAATTTTTTTAATGAAAGGCAAATGAAGGTCATGGATAATTTAAGGAAATATCAACTAAGAATGGCTAGAGCATTCAACAAGGATATAAAACACCGACATAAAGAAGAAGGTGAGTTGGTTCTCCAAGAATAGAGGCTCCCATTCATGACCTAAGACGAAAGTTCAAGCCAAACTGGAGTGGCCCATTCACTGTCAAAGAAATCCTGTCAGGCAAGGCTGTGAGGCTCATGGACCTCAATGGTGAAGAAGTATCTGGACTGGTCAATATGGACCAACTTAAAAAATATTATGTATAAAAGGGTTCACCATCCGAACTATGCTAGACCTAATTCCTCTTAAGGGATACATAAGCAACTTGATATGTGCAAGTGTAGTCTCAACAACCTTCGGGTAATCAGAAGATTCCTAAATTAATAATCAAGGTACCTAAAAGATCACCATAGCTTGTTTCCCCAAGAATCACCACTTGGCATATCTGGCCATTGGATATCAGTCATTCACCCATGGTCCTTCAGATTCTTATCCATAACTTCATCTCCCGAAGATCGCCACCCGACATTAGTAATCAAAGGTAGTTCATTCCCCACCCTGGATTGGCTCAAAAAAAATAAAAATAAAAAATAAAAAACTTGATGCAACAGTGGTAAAAGTTTGGTAGTATCATTTGCCAATGAGTAACACTTTGAAGAATTATCCCTCCATTTGTTTGTGATTGGTTGCAGGAAAATAATGGACTCTTCGGATGTGACATTAAGAAAATGGAATTTGGACATAAGTGTTTAGGCACCAGGCCTGCTAGAATCCCTTAACATGTAGGTGCTTAGTTGAATTGGGTGAATAAAGCTACATCACCACTTACTTCGTCAGGTACCCCGATATTGGGATGTCGACCTCCATGTATTTCGATACAGAACAGTCGAGGTTTGTCCAACCTTAGAGGAATTTTGGGCTTGTATGTTGTCCCCACCCAAAGGGAGACTAATTCAACCCTCCTTGAAGAAAGACTACTCAGAAGAAATCCAAAGATTCTTCGGATGGGGAAAGAACAGATGAAGCAGTTTGTCATATATGGGAAGATCGACATTTTAAAAGTAGTAAGGATCTTCACCAAATACTTATCATTGGGAGGAATCCACTACCAGTGGTCACAGAATGCTTATCTTTTTTGTATGATGGCCCGCTATGTTCTTTGAACTCCTGGATGTGGGGCACCACCTGTCCTATTAGAGGTAGTAAAACAGTTGAAGGAAGGAGGTGACATCGTCCCTATAGTTCTTACAGAAACACTCCAGGGATTTGACGACATGAGCTATAACCATAAATTTGGGATTGATCATTATCGAGGGAGTCCCACCATCTTTCAACTTTGGTTACTTGAAAATTTGAAACTGGTCGAGCATCTGAATGGGTGCCAACTTAGAGTTTCTAATTATCAGGACAAGAGGGAGGTTTCAGAGTTCAAACTCATCGATGATTGGGGAGAATATCTACAAGTAAGGACTACTCAAGACATCAGGTGGAAGTGCCCATGGTGGCCCCAAGATGGTTCGACTCACATGTCTTTTCATTTTCTGACATATATTAGCCGATAGTATGGACTAAAGTCAGAAGACCCCGAGGAGTTGGTAAACTTCTATCCACCCCAAGAAATGTCCCCCCAAGTTGTAGCCCATCTTTCCTATCTTTGGTCTCAGGGTTAAGAAGACCATTTCCCACTTTAATGTAATTTCACTGGATTACTTAATGAAGTGATGTCTGGACTTTAGCGTTATTTTGGTTATTCTAAGAAAAGTTCGAGTCGTGGAATCAGTCTTGCCTTATAGTTTAAAATTCAAAAATATTTTTCACCCATAAAGTTGATTTTTCATTTCAAAATAAAAGGCCAAAACTGACAGTACAATAAAATGATAATAAACAAGAGTAATAAAAAGGGGAGGGGAAAAGAAAAAAGAAAAAACATATGCACTTTTTAGTGTGCAGGAATGAATAGGAACATGGGGAGAACTGTCCTAAGAGTTCACCCCATCATGATCTGGGCCAAGGTCATCAATCGGAACCATCACATCACCTGCAACCATGACATCATAACGCAATTGTAGCTCTAGTAATTTCCTCTCAAGATCAAAAATTTGTGCCCTCTAAGAGACATAAAGAAGCAGTCAGGATGAGAGGCATCAGTAAAAAGAGCCAAGCAAGAGGAGGAAATGATACCATAGAATGTGTCCGCTCTGTCTCTGTAAATAGCTCTAAGCATAGGCCCTGGTGCACGTGGCGAATCTCAGCATAGGCCTCCGGGGACACCTGAGAAGGATCATGTCAGAAAAATAATAATAATAATAATAATATAAAAAATACTGAAAAAGAAAAAATGAACAGCAGAAGGTCGAAAGTAACTTACCCACATATCCCATCCAGAGTTGCAGATGTGTCTTTGCGTACCTTGGAGCGTATACTCCATATACCAAAAGGCGGGCCCCTCCGCTCCCTTAGCCACCAGGTCACGGCCCGACATCCCCTCGAGAATGCGACCCGCATGGGTCCTCTTTCTCCCTCTCTTGGCCATAGACTCAAACGACCTAGAAGACCCAGAAAGACTCAAAGTATTCATAAAAACCTTAGAGAACTGTTGGTGGAATGAGTCAAAAAGGGGGGACCACCGATTTTATAAAGGGGCCCAATTCTATTGGGCCCACAAAAAAACGCCTCGTATTTTGTCCCACACAATTCTCGAGTGAATGATCCCGTAGTCTCACATGATTTGTGGCCCACTTGTCTACCCTAGAGGGAATAATCTCCCACCACAATTTCAAATTCAAAAATCATAATTTCAAAATTGCCCAGTCCAGTGGCCTTAGGCAGCCCAAATCCACTGCATCAGCCCTATGTGGCCCAAATCCATTGCATTGGCCCTATACGGCCCAAATCCACTACATTAGCCCCATACGGCCCAAATCCACTGCATCGGCCCCATGCAGTCGAAATCCAGTCATATCCATTGCATCAGCACTAGGCGGCCCAAATCCATTACATCGGCCCCAGGTGGCCCAAATCCATTGAACTAGTCCCAGGTGACCAAAACCAAGAGATTTTTGGTCCTCTAGTCCCAAGGAGAATATGACCACCCTGCGGCCCAAGCTCATGCATAACCAGTCCTAAGTGACCAAAACCAAGATATTTTTGGTCCTCTAGTCCCAAGGAGACTATGATCACCTTGCGGCCCCAGGCAGCCCAAGCTCATGTAGAACTAAGGGTGTTAATCAGTTCGGTTCAATTCACATATATTTTGGTTGAAACCAAAATCGCACCACTTACTAAACAGTTGCAATTTTTTGAAACCACAACCATTTAGTAAACAGTTTCGATTTCCAAAATTTTTAAACGATTTTGATTTCACGATTTTAAACAGTTTTGATTTTGGTTTATTCCGTATGGTTGTTAAATGGTTAACAACTGGTTTGCTAGTTTATTCATGTTTACTAAAATTCACTTTTGGTGATAAACGATTCAATCTTGAGAATGTGAAATGAAAACCATTATGTTTTGTTAAAACAACTAAGCAAAAGAAAACATTTTGATAGAAAATAGTCTCAAGCACATCTAACAAGTCAGTAAGTAATGCTTATAGCAGGGATTTTCTTCTTTTCCCCACCCTAAATAATGTGTTATAATATTGGAAAACATATATTTAATATGCCATGGTATAAGCAAAAATTTTATTTTTATTAGTATAAATTCTACTTAGTGTGTTGGATTAATTTAATTAGCATTCCAAACAATGAGCAAGCTACCTCTACAAGTACTTCAAGTTTGCAGCACTCAATCTTTGAATCAAATGAGATACTAATGACATTTTGCAAACACCTTATTTAATCTTTAAATGGGTTAACAAGATCGGTTTTGATAGTTTAAAAGGTACAGTTTTCACGGTTTCAATTCGGTTTGAAACCAATGGGTTAGCAGCTCGGTTCAGTTTCAACCTGTTTAGCTAATCGGCCTGAAACTTGAAACCAAAACCGAACCATTTACTAAAATTTTGCGGTTTCAATGTAACTAGCTTAGTTTGGCTTCAGTAAACAATTTCGGTTTCAAATTCACATCCTTATGCAGAACCGGTCCCAAGTGAATGAAATCAAGATACCCGATCCTATGGCCCCAAGAGGAACAAAATCAAATTCTCTAACATCTTTTGTACGATTGAAAGGGCTCAAATTTCTTTCTTACGATTGATGGTGTGGCCCCAGGAGGCCTAAGATCAAACTCACTCAAATCAGTCCTAGGCGACTAAAATCAAGATACCCAGTCCTATGTTCCCAAGAGACCTATACTAGTAGTCCCAGGTGATCTAGACTAGGGAAATCAAATTCTATGATTACTAACATCTTTTCTAGGATTGGAAGGGCTCAAATTTCTTTCCTACGATTGATGGTCCAAATAAAATCCTAAACTTTCCATAGTTAAAAGATACTACCTGTTGCATTTGCACCTCTGTCACTCTTGAGCAAGGTGACAACAGTACATGCTCTAGTTGACAAAATGTGGTCATTCTTTTCTTTGCCCTTTGACTGTGGTACAAACCTTGGCTAAAGAGGGACATTCTATAAACACCCAATTTTGTCACCCTCCTCTGCCTATGATGACTCACGAATCGTGGACGCAGCTATTTGCTTTCAATCAATAGAGATGATAACTTTTCCAGAACACTCCTTCCACACCCAAAACCCTAACACAACCTAAAACCCTAATCCAGCCTTAGGCCAATTTCAGACCCGATCTGGTGGCACCTGATCTTAGCATCTTATATATCGATGAATTGATTCTAAGTATTCTCTGGTGGTGCAGGAACAACATGAATAAGGATTGTCGAAAAAACATACTAGATGAAAAAAAAAGGGGTAAAAATCCCCTCTATTCTATTTTTGAATTTTTTGAGTGAATAAGGATCTCGAAACCCAAACCATTGGATAGTGCTCGAAAAGACGATTCTAATGTTATATGGTACGCCAAAATCAAACCGTCAGATCTCCCATAATCACTCTCAAAAGTCATAACCTACATACACCACCAGATCAGAATCTAGAATATTCCTCAAAATATTCCCTAGTGGCCCCGCCAATATCCTGGTAGTCCCGTGGACTTTCCTCAGCCAATGAGAGCCAAGATGAGACAAAAGCTCCAAATTTCACCCCTTTGTGATCCAGAATTCTATAAATAGGCTCCTATTTACCATCCCAAGACACACTTGATTGGTATACCTACCCCCTCCTTAGGTGAGTTAATCCCTTCTTTCCTTTTATCTTTGTTGGCCCCTTCTAGCCTTTTCCTAGTTGGTCCCTCTAGCCCTTTCCCTTGGTTAGCCTTTGCTAGCTTAGCCCTTCCTTAGCCTTCCCTAACCGAAGCTCTGCCGAAGTTCTGCTCAAGCCTTAGCCCTTCCTTAGTCTTCCCAAGCCAAAGCTCTGTCAAAGTGCTGCCAAAGTCTTAGTCCTTTATCACACTTCCCTAGCCAAAGCTCTATCAAAGTGCTGCTCAAATCTTAGCCCTTTAGTAGCCTTCCCTAGCTAAAGTTCTACTGAAGTGCTGCCAAAGTCTTAGTCCTTTATCACAGTTCCCTAGCTGAAGCTCTGCCAAACTGCCTTAGTCCTTTATCACACTTCCCTAGCCGAAGCTTTGCTGAAGTTCTGCCAAAATCTTGGGTCGAGAATCATACTTTCTTAGTCAAACCTCTGTCTAAATATCTAAAGGACCACTACAGTCAGTATTTGTGAAGAGAGGAAGTTAGAGGCCAAAGCCACCTCCCCCTGAGGCGGGAGAACTCGCAAGAAGGTTCATATTTATTTCAGTTAGGGGCCCACCCTTCTTGACCCGAAACAGGGGTTAAGCTCAGGTATAATCATTCACCCAAATTAGCATAATGTAGACCTTTTATTTACATGGTGCTAGTGTATATATGTAATAATTTAGTCATACATGCAGCATAGGAATAAATGTGAAAAATGTTCGTTCTTAAGCATCTAGTAGGAAGACCGGTTGAACTAGGGAAATTGGATACCTAACACCTTCCCAATTCTATAACCTGATACATACCCTATTCTTTGGACTAGAACAATTTTTGGGCCCTTTCCATAAGGATCGGGCCCACCCTGGGGTCCTAGGCCCTTAATCCTAGGTGGTGACTCCAAACCCTTTTTTACATGATCCCAATCCCCCACTAGTGGACCATCATTAACACCCACCTCGGGAGGATATACCTCCACATCTGAACCTTCTGAATCCCCCTAGAGCCCTGTGAAATAAGGCCCCCATGCATCTCCGACCGAGGATGCGGCGATGTGGAGCCCACGGAGGCACACAGATAGAGAGAGGAGAGGCCTGACTCGACCGTTACCCTCACACCTCTACAACTCCATGTCCTCTACAAGTGCATCCTTGTAGCTTTGGCATCGGTTGCAGCTTATTTGCTTTCATTCGTGACCATTTTTTATGCCGCACTCTCTGCCTCCACTTGTTGGTCTTCGGCTCTCCAGCAGTAAGTGCCTTTATCCTTCTGAACTCGTTTCCTGTCTCTTTTTTCTTCTATTAATTTCTCTTCTATCTTCAATGGCTCTCCCTAGTAATGCTTGTGATACTCCGTATCAAAATTCAGTTGTATGGCTCAAGTGCTTGGACACAGCAGGCACTGAGGGCAGCTAGGTTGCTCACCTGTCTAGTGAAAGTGTACACAACGGGCATGTCTACCTCAAATCCTATGTACTTGAGAAAAACAATGAAGGAAGTAAGACAGAGTGATGAATTAAAGGTCATACACAAGTCTAACCTGAGGGTCCATGGTTGGGACTGCTGGGTGGAAAGATTTGTTGTCACCGAAAGGTCACTTGCCTAATTATCGGTCAATAAGTGCCACCTGCCGGTGATGCTTTCTATAGAAAAACTGCATTAATGCTCTGTGGGTCCCATAACCCTATGGGCATGTCTTGGCCATTCTTACAGGTTGATAGGGCATCCAATCATTGTCATGTGGCACCCAACATACAAAAGATCAAGTGGGCCCACATGCCAGTATCAATGATTAAATGCATTTTTAGAAATTGGGCCTAAAAACCAAATATGCCCTAGTGGAATATGCCAGCCACTATAAATGCAATCTTTTCTCTCATTTACAACAAAGAATTTCGTTTGGGAGAGGGAGAGGAGAAGAGAGAAAGAAAAGAAAGAAGAAGAGGAAGAGGAAGAAAGGAGGGCTGGTTTTGGACTGGTTCTTGGAGCTGCATAGAGGTTGTGCATGCTGCTGCTGTTGCTGCCTACTGTCCTTGCTACTGCTACTATACTTCTACTACTGCTTCTGCTGTTCAAGATGGTAAATGGGGGTGTATGCAAGCTAAAGAAGGCTGTGGTTGATGTCCAAGCTTGGAGCAAGCAAGCTGAGAGAGGCAAGGGCTGCTGACCAAGCTAGATCTCTATTGCTTCTACTGTACTTGCTATTATGCTACTGTTGTACACACAAAAAGGGTAAGAAATTCATCCTAATTGATGTATAGTAGGGTAGGTGCATGTAAAATAAAATTCCAGCATATTCCAAAGCATGTATCCACCCAGAATTGGGAACCTTGGACTGCATGCAAGGGAATTGAGCTGAATTCAGTTATAGAAACTGAATTATTTCATATTATATGTTGATATGTCTTTAGGGAGTAGAGAAATTGATCTTAGCTATCCCTATAACTTTCTACAACTAGTTTGGTCTGAATATGTAGGGTACGTAACCCAAAATTGGGAAATTTAGTTTGTATATGTGGTTTACAACTGAATGATATCACAGAGACTAAATTTATGCATGAAAGTATGTTGTACCTGTGTTAATTAAGTATTATACAGGTCTCACGTAGTCCATGTAGCCCCTACAACTAAATTGAGAGTGTATGTGGTGAATTGGCCAACCCAAGACTAGAAATTGGGTTGTCTGCCTAAGAATTTGTTAATCTTTACTGTATTTGGATTTTGGGTTTTAATCCCCTTGTTGCATACATTTGGGACAATGTAAAAGTCATAAGACTTGTCTCTGCAGCCAATTGCAGCTGGGTTTAGAGCTGCACATTAGGGATCCACCTTCCCTAAGTTGGAAACTCAACTATGGACTTAGAATATATAAAATTGGGTTTCACACCGTTGCTATTCACACATTTAGAACAGCATATATACCTTGGGAGTGGTGTCTGTAGCTAATTACAGATGACCATGGGATGGATGTCTAGGATTACTATCCCAAAATTGGAAAATTCAGCTGTATAGAGTTAATGGCTATTGTCCATGGAATCAGGGCAGTGTCTGGACCATTAGACTACACCTGTAATTCCCATATGTAATGCTCCAAAATTTGTAGGCCCTAATGACAATGATAAGGTGTAGACAATTAGTATAGCATGGTGGGGTAGGTTTATCATAGTATATGTTGTGTTATATATATATATATGATAAATATGATGTATGCTTGTGTATGATGTGTGCTAAGGTGTTGAATGGGGTAAGGGTTGTTGTGGACCATGGCATGCACCCTCTTCTCATTTCTTCCTTATCAATTGCATTCAATAGCCATTAACTAAGTGAATATTTACTTTGGCTTCTTCTCCATTAATATTCAAGACAAACCAATGAGGTGAGAAAGTAAGTCTTAACTTTTATTGAATTTCATTTCTAACAACAAAATTCAATTTCACATATGGGGAGGTGGATAGAATTAAAGTGTGTTACATTTCGGGTAGAGTTTAATACGAATGAAAGGAGGGTGACTGAAAGGTTTAAAGAGGGAAGGTAGAGTCTTCTCCCTTTCTTTCCTTGGAGAAGATTTGAAGAACTTGAGAACGTTAGGAGAAAAATAGATAAGAAGAGTCATTTCAAGGGTTTGTGAAGGGATTTGAGGGCTGAAATTGAAGATCAAGAAGGCTTAAAGTTAGGAGCAAGGAGGAGTGAAGGGCCTTCAAGAGGTAATTCTTCTTACAAGCAAGAAATCGATCAGGATCCTAAACATAGTAGAGGCACAAGTGAGTGGAACGTTGCCATATCGTTGAATTTTTACCACATTTCATTATTGACATGCTTGTGTTTTTATCAGTGCGGCAATATTGTTTTATTTGCATCTCACAAGCATATTTACATCATCTCATGTTTTAGCATTTGTGTTTTATGCACTTAAGAGTATAATGACTTCACCTCATGATTTTCTTTAAGGAATGAAATACAAGAATTTATATAATATTAAGAATGATGAAATAGCCTTAAAAGAATGATAATACTCTTATTGACTGATAGAGAATGAAGGGAAACTAAAGGTCCATCTATGTCCACTCTGTCAAAAGGCTCGGAATTCCCATCAAAGGGCTTGGAAAGGATAAAATGGACTAAAAGGGAAAGTAATGAAAGACAAAAAATAAAAATCAATAAAAAGAATAGTAGAACCCTTTATGACTACCACGCTTTTCAGTAGGGATTTAAATACTGAATGAAGGCATATCCACCCCATCAAAGGACTCGGGGTTCCTATCAAAGGGATAGTGATTTCCATCAAAGGGCTTGGAAAGGACAGGAGATGCCGTCCAACCCCGTCAAAGCACTCGGGGTTCCCGTCAAAGGGCTTGGGATAGGCAGCCGTGTTGATCAGCGGTGTGTCCTCACCATCATGATGCATTGGGTAGTTCATATGATAATTGACATGCCTTAGGATTTTAAGAGTTTAAATAACTTTGTCATGATTTGTAATGACCATGTGAAATTATTTATGAACGATTCAGAAAGATATTTGTTTTCATCCGTATTTACATATTTTAGATGGAAATATGTCTATGTTTTATATATTTCATGACTACGCAAATATTATGTTTTCATCAATATGCATGTTGTTGTTTTTTGGTATGACATAATTTCTCTCACGGGGTTTGTTTAGCTCACCCTCCATTTTCCTCTATAGATCAGTAAGCACTTTTTGGTGGAGCACAAATGGATGAGATGAGAAGAGAAGATGAGTTCTATTTTATTTTAGTAGTTGCGTTAAAAATAATTATAATAGACTTATTGAGGTTTTAATTGTAGCCACCAAACATATGATGGTCAGTTGATGGATTATGGACTTTAGTTTAAATTCCTTTTTTTGAATGCTTTCTAATGTGTTCATTTGGTCTATGTAATAAATTTATGAATTTGTATAGGTAATCTATGAGATATTAGTTTTTTTTTTCTAATCATTCGGTCATCGCCCGTGAGGGCAGTACCTATTACCGGATCTCGGGTTTGGGTCGTTACAAATGATATCAGAGTAATGGTTTTCTAACTTGTGAACCTAGTGTTTGGTGGCTTAAGAAAAAAAAAAAGGAGGGGGGGGGGAGCAATGCATAAGTCATTTTAAAAATAAATGCACAAATAATTGACGTTACACGAATCTTCCAAGGCTAATTGAACTAAACTTAACATAAAAAAAAATGTCATAATACACTGACACTTATGTGACCAAAGGAGTGACACAAGATTTCTCAGTAGAGTAAATTCCTAAGTTATGAACACTTTGGAATTTGAA
This sequence comes from Macadamia integrifolia, assembly GCF_013358625.1. Classification (NCBI taxonomy): domain Eukaryota; kingdom Viridiplantae; phylum Streptophyta; class Magnoliopsida; order Proteales; family Proteaceae; genus Macadamia; species Macadamia integrifolia. The sequence continues at coordinate 9,521,114 of NC_056570.1, forward strand.
TAAGTAATTGGGACACATTTGAATGTCTGAATGGTTTTCCTTTCCTTTCAATGTCAGGGTTTTGATGGACCCAATAAAGAGAGAAGGATACGATTGACCCTTTTCCAAATCCACCAGCACCAGCTGGGGTGCCCCAGCTCCACCTTAATAGCACCAGGCTCAAGACATATCAGCCCCACCTAAGGATGATGGATGGTCACAGCATTAGGTTGTGGGAGCCATTGGTGCCCTTGTCAGGGCCATACGTGAGTATGCTACGACGGTGGGGACCGGCCATTGTACTCAGTATGTTCAAGGGTCAGATACAGTTAGAGTATTGGAGTAGTTCTAGAGGTTGGGACCCCCAACCTTGAGAGGTGAGGGGTTAGACCCTCTTTAGGCTGCGACCTAGATACAGGGGGTGAAGAATATATTCGAGTTATTGGACATCACTAATCCCCAAAAGGTGGCCACTGCTACCTTTATGTTGTAGGGCAAGGTGACATATTGGCGGAAATTCACTCACCAGACCATTGAGAGAAACTAACAACCACTGATATGGGACCATTTTACTAAGACTTTTACTAGAAGTACTTCCTTGTCAGCCTATGCCAAAAGATGGAGATAGAATTTCTCTAGTTGACTCAGGGATCCAAACCCCTATCTGAGTATATATGGAGATTCGAGGAGCTGTCCATGTTCTCTCCACATGTAGTTGACACTGAGGAGTGCAAGGCATGATAATTTGAGCAAGGTCTGTGTCCTAACATCGAGCTAGTGTGACTATCTTACATTTGGGGACCTATGCTAAGGTACTTGAACGAGCCCAAATGTTTAAGGAGTGTAGTGGAGTTCCCCCTCATTTTGTTGACAAGAGTCAGGGGAAACCTCCCAGAACTACACACGATCCCAGTTCCTTCCCTCCTCAAAGACAACAGAGGACTCAAGATTCCCAAGAGGCTCCAATATTGTGCCCCAAGTGTGGGAAACTACATTAGGCTCAATGTTGATTTAGACCAAATGTGTGCTATCGATGTGGATTAGCTGAACATATGGCTAGGAATTGCACATCGCAAGGTAACCAAGGTGGACAACAACAGCGAGGTCACCAGGACCACCAAGGGTGTCAAGAACAATGAGGACAATAGTCTCAACAGGAGGCACAGGGAGTACAAGGAGCATGGGGAGCACAAGGAGCATTGGGCGGAGCAAAGGCTTATGGCTCAAGGTAGGGTCTTTGCATTGACCATACAGGATGCTGAGGCTTCACCATATTTGGTGACAGGTACATTTATGATATTTTTTTTAAGTCCATCTACATCTATCTTACATAAATTCAAATATTCTTTGTTTTTGTTGCTTTTGAATGTAAAGATTATAAGTAAATAGATCTCTAAAACATAAAGGTGTCTGGCAGGAACCTTATGTATATCAGGACAACCTGCACATATATTATTTGACTCTGGGTCCACATATTCGTTCATCTCACACTTCCTAGCTACAAGAGTAAAAGCTCCAACGAAACTATTCGATCATCAGTTGTGTGTATCCAATCCATCTTGAGAAGTGCTAGTGACTAATACGATGGTGTGAGTAAGACACATACCTATCTTACGAACCTACCAGTCCAATGGTTTAGACACCCACCTTCATATCTTACCCATTTCTTAACCTCAGAAGTTGGGGAAATTGTAAGCTAGTGCTGATTAAGGATACAACCTTATTTGAGGTTGTACAATCCCAAATTAGAGGATGCCCATATTGGAGAACTCAAATTAGTAGGTCTCCTATAGGTGAACTGCTGAACTGGGTTTAAATTCCCTAGTTTTCCTTCTTTGAACTCTCCTATTCAGCAGCAGAATTTTAATTGGCTTGGATTTGGGCATGCCTATTGATGAGCACATTTATGTGTGAAATCTTAGGATGTAAGTATGCATTTTTACATACATAGAATGGTGCTACCTTGGGTTTTACTCTCTTTTTGCAGGTTTTGTATTTTAAATGTCTTAGGGACTATCGGGTGTCATATCTTCAATTGTACACATAAAGAGACCTCGTTTCCTTTCATGGCTGCAAAGAGGATGAAATTTTGAGCATGATGAACATGTTGCATTAAAAGTACATATTCGTTTTGACACCCATACACGTGATTATTCTTTTCGGGCCAAAAAAAAAAATAATGGACCAAAATAGAACTGAAATGTAGAACCAACCCATCTGCAGTTGTCCCAGGGGAACAAGAGACAGTCCAAATTCCAAAAAAGTAGGAGGGACCCACCTTGGGTGCCATTTTTCCTCCCCTTGTCCATTGAAGACTTTATCTCTCCTATTTTTGGAGATTTTGTTGAAGATCTCCTATTTTCCACCTACTTAAAGACAAAGGGCATGGACGGAATTTCCAATTAAAATAGAAGATTGTCTAAATCAAAAAGGAAGAAGAGAAAATAGGCCAAGAGGGGTTTTGTGCAAGTATAAGGAAAAAAAAGAGAGAAAAAATAGGAAGAAAAAGGAAAAAAGGGAGAAAAATAAAATATTTCCTATTTTATCTCCCTATCTCTCCTTCCCACCAACCAAATCCTTTTCTTTCCTTTTCTCCCCTAGTTTCTCTCCTTTTTTTCTTTTCTTCTACCTTCCACATCACAATCCACCAAGCCAAGAGTGACCCATCAAATCGTTCTCCCCTTCTCTTTCCTATTTTCTCTCTTTTCTCTCTTTTCTCTCTTTTCTCTCTTCTCTCCTCCCTCCACCTCATCACCAAAATCGTTGGACTCTCCCCTATCTCCATTCTCTCTCTCTCTCTTTTTCTCTTCTTTCCTATTTCCACCTCATCACACAATCCTAGAAGACCACCTTTGGACCGTCCTCTCCTCTCCCCTCTCCCCTACTTTCTATATTATCTCTCTCTCCCCCTATCCCTTTAAATACAAGTCGACCAAGGGGGGGAGGGCACACTTCATTCTCTAGGTCTACTTCTCTAGTTCCCTTTTTCTAGTCTTCTTCTTCTAGGTTTTTAGTTGTGCTCTCTCTCTCTCTCTCTCTCTAGTTCTTCTTCTTAGTTTTTTTTTTTATATAAGCAATTTTGTAATTTTTT
>NC_056570.1:9524283-9528275 GCF_013358625.1 Macadamia integrifolia
TTGTGTGTGGTCCACCTCTCTACTTACTGGGCTAGTGAGCTCATTCCACGTGTACACCCCCTTTTTAGATGATTTTGCAGGTCATTCATCTGAGGAGCATGGGGTGGGTCCCACAGTCGAGTTTCCTGAAGAGGATTGGTGGACCCCTGAGGAGTTAGAGCACGGCGCTGACTGCGTGTGCGAGAGCTGTGCTGCGGGACAGCAGTTCTGAGGTCGAGCTGAGCTCCACCCTGGAGGCCGTGCTGATCTCCACTTCTGAGGCCGAGCTGAGCTCTTCTATGTGATGCCGAGCTGGGCACAACCCTTGATGCCGAGCTGAGCTCCAGCCTTGATACCGAGCCGAGCTGTGTACTCTGATGATTTTGAAGAATTCTTGTATATACTTGATATTTGAACTTTATTCTTTTTGTGTATATATCATGCCTTCGGGCCCAAATGTATATAATTATTGTATCACCATTTGGGTATCAAGTATATGGAAGTTATTCACAGGTAAAACTTAGTCTTCCGCTGATCTGATGAACTTTTGATAGTGTGCGTATGCTGTGGTGGAATACAGTATCTGATGATCCTGGCAGGTTTGGGTTAACCGGTGTTAACTCGGTCACCGCTCCGGTTCAGGGTGAACGGGGTGTGACAAACGGTGGTATCAGAGCGTGATGCTCTGCTCCACTCACAGCATACCATTAGAATCCCGTAGACTCTATAATAGGAAAATGGGGTTGGGTAAAGATAAAAGCTTAAAGATTAAAAGTCAAAGAAAGAAAGTATAAAATGAGGTTATGTTATAAGTTTCATTCATGGCATGCGTGAGTGTAGATAAAAGGTAATTAGATTGGAACTATAGCCTATAAAATACTATTTCGACGAAATTTCGGCAGCATAACGGCGTAAAATGGGATTTCTAAAATTTTTACACAAAACCTGATAAACAACAGATAATAATATAACAAAGAGCACAGATAGAAAAAAAAATCACATCACCACAAGACCACATGGGTACTCCACATATGAAATCACCACAAAATCCATTATCCAAAGATATTTTATTCCATAAATGAACCAGTTACAATACATATACAAGGAATGAGAAGAAATAAGTATACAATGTCTACAAAAAAGGAGAAAACGGGTAACCAGCTAGTGTGGGTGAGCTAAGCCCTCACTGGTCGTCGTCATCGTCATCGATGATCACCACGTTCGCTGGAGGCCTGGAGTTGATGTCGAAGCGGTGATCGTAATAATCGAACCTCGCGTTCACCAGCCGTACCTCCCTCCGAAGCCGGCCATAGTCTGCTGAGATAGCGGTGGCCCTGGTGTCCAAGTCCTGACCCAGCCTAAGGAAGGAATCCTCCAAGGTGGTCTGTCTGGAGGCAATCTCATCCAGCCGCCTCAGTATCTGAACCTGGCCATCCTGCAAGGCCCGCATGGAGGACGACATGCCCTCAAAGTCGTAGGCACCACTCCCAGGTGGGGGGGCTATAACTCTAGAAGAACTAGGGCCAGGACCTCTCGACTCCTGAGGTGCCTCCTCAGGGATGCTGCCACCCATCAGATCCTCCTCCTCGTCCTGAGGAACGTAGTCCTCATCCTCCTCACCGGACTCCTCCTCCATGAGGACATCCTCCATAGGGGCAGCCCTCCTACCCCTACCTCTCTGAGTTCCTGATCTAGGAGGTGAATCCATGAGGGTCTGAAGACCCATCTTCAGGAGGTTTCTCCGGTCGAACCTATCAGCCGGAGTCTTTCCCTCCTCACCGCTCAGATCCACCCCGAAGAACTCGAAAATCCTAGTGAGGATCCTGCCGTAAGGGAATCCTCCATCCTCTGGGTGGGAAGTGTGGTGCTCCATCGTTCTGAGGATAATGTAGGGGAGGCACAAGTGCTCGCCGCCTCCCTCTGCGGCCGTGAAGATGCAAAAGGCAATGAAAGCCGCCATGAAACCCACCTGGTTCCGATGACCTCCTCTGGGGAGCAGGTTGAATTGGATCAACCGGGCGAATAGACGAACCTCATGATAGAAGGATGTCTCGGACTCCGGGCGACTGCTGCTGCCGCAGATGGTCTCGTAGATGAAGTCCGGTGTCTCCAGACTCATGAACGGTCCCTGAGGCCTACCCCTGGGGGGACTGTAGTAACGGTGTCCCGCCGCCGATATACCCAAGATGCTGGCCAAGGTGCCTACCGTCAGCTGGATATCCACTCCCTTCACCAAACTGCTGATGGTGAACTCCCCGTACGGATACAACACCTCCAAGTTACAGTAGAACCGACGGACGAGCTGCTCGTAGCATGGTCGGTCCACCTGAAGAATAGAGTCCCAGCCCAATGCTGAGAACCTCTCCTGAAGCCTGGCCTTGTGGAAGTCCTCTACTACCACGGTCTTCTCCATCAACACTGACCCCTTCAGGAAGTTGGGCCAGTTAGCTGCGGCCTCGGCACTGAGGAAGTGCTCCTCATCATAGTCTGTAGGGTCAGACTGAGCAGGTGCAGGTCTCCCTGTGCGAGGAGCTGAAGAGCTGGTCTCCGTACTCTTCCGCTTAGAAGTGGTGGTCTTACGTCGAACACCAGAGGAAGATGGTCCTTTGCCGGTGCGTGACGACATCCTGGCAATAAGAAAAGGAAGTAGGGATTAGTACAGCAAGAAAAAGACAGCAGCATTAAAAAGGGGAACCCAAAACCCAGTTTATGCAAAACGGAATGGCGAAAATCTAGGAACGACAGGAAACTTATAACATGACGCACGGTAGTTGACGACGTGTAGAAACATGCCAAAACAGCAGGATGACAGCAAAAGCAATAAGCATAAATAGAAGGAGGGAATTCAAGTCCATTGTGCAAATTTGAACATAATGGAGAATAGCTTGAAACCCTAGGTCTAGAGCAAAATTCCGTAGTAACGGGATCATGAAAGTGCAAGAACATACCCAAATAGACTATGGAGTTCCATGAGCACATGTATGGGATGAAAATCAAGGAAACCAATGCCAAAATAGGGATTTTCATGGAAATACATGGGATTCCAAGCACAATGGATAATCTATGCAAATTAAAGCATGTTAAGCACAAAGCAAGTGGAATGCATCACAAAGAAGTCATCAATTGGAGAAAAAGGGTAAGGATTGAAGAAACCCCCAAATTTGGAAACCTAGGGCACAAATTGGGGTTTTCTCCAAATAAAAGGATAAAATTCCTATAAACTACGAATGACTACAGTAGAAGCATCACAATCACATGGTAATACTATTCTATGGAGAAAAATATGGAAAGGAAGCCTAGAAGGTAAACCCTATTCATGCATTCTATACAAATGGAAATTCTGAGAAAGGAAGATGGAGGAACTTACTTGAATGAGGGTGAGTTGACTCTTCTCTAAGGCGTCGAGTAGGTGAGTAGAATCGCGAGTAGAAGCGCCGAGGAGACCTCCAAGATCGCCCAAGGAAGAAAGGAAGAAAGAGAAAGGAGATGGGGAAAGAGACAAGACAGAACAGGGTCTGTAGGGCCCTGTTCGTGTTTTAACACGGGCAAGACCGGCGGGTATGACCGGCGGGCTCCTACCCGCCGGTGCCACCCGCCGGTTAAGGCAGTGAGGACCGGCAGGTATAACCGACGGGCTCTTACCCGTCGGTTCATCCCACCGGTTATGGCAGTTGGGTAGAATTTTGAAAATTTGAAAATTTTCCTCCTTTTCTCTTTCCCTTCTCACCTCCTAGCATGATTACATTGGTTTTCACTATTGATATTATTCCTATGATTAATATGCTATGGTCAAGTGGGACCATTGGCATGTATGCTGTGGACCTTGCCTGTATCATGGAATTGAGCTATGATTAATTACGGGCTATCATACACTACAACACCTCATATAATGGCATATGATTGTGTGCCTAAATCAATTCTATGGTGTTTAACCAATATGGTGTGTGATGTGTTCCAGGTACAGGGATACGATGGTACGTACTAGATCCGGTAGTAATGCCCGAGGTACCTCG
>NC_056570.1:9534366-9649959 GCF_013358625.1 Macadamia integrifolia
CGAGTATCCTGAAGAGGACTGGTGGACCCCTGAGGAGTTAGAGCACGGCGCTGACTGCTCGTGCGAGAGCTGTGCTGCGGGACAGCAGTTCTGAGGCCGTGCTGAGCTCCACTTCTGAGGCCGAGTTGAGCTCTTCTATGTGATGCCGAGCTGGGCACAACCCTTGATGCCGAGCTGGGCACAACCCTTGATGCCGAGCTGAGCTCCAGCCTTGATACCGAGCTGAGCTGTGTACTCTGATGATTTTGATGAATTCCTGTATATACTTGATATTTGAACTTTATTCTTTTTGTGTATATATCATGCCTTCGGGCCCAAATGTATATAATTATTTTATCACCATTTGGGTATCAAGTATATGGAAGTTATTCACAGGTAAAACTTAGTCTTCCGCTGATCTGATGAACTTTTGATAGTGTGCGTATGCTGTGGTGGAATACAGTATCTGATGATCCTGACAGGTTTGGGTTAACCGGTGTTAACTCGGTCACCACTCCGGTTCAGGGTGAACGGGGTGTGACACTTTACCCCAGGGTAACTCGGTAAATGATGCTATACAATGTTGGGGTCAATTCCAGGCATATCTTCATATGACCAGGCAAAGACTTCTACAAATTCCTTTAGTAAGTTGATCATCTGTTCTGTTTCTTCATCTAGGATGATACCAATTTTTACCTCTCGAGGGCATTGGTCAGTTCCCAAATTAATAACCCGGGTATCCTCACTGATGGGTTGGGCTTTCTTTGGTTTGTATTATTTTATTAAGTTTTGATATTCATTTAGATCATCATTGAAAAAAGGAGGCAAGTTATACTCGGAATAGGGAATTTCATTCATGAATGAAGGAGTGACAGACCCAACATACATGGACTCTTAACTTTCCTCTACGGGAACAACAAACTTATAAATAGAAGACTCAATGATAGAATTATAAACATAAGGTTCATCGATAGACTCGATGACTGACTTGATGCTAGTGGTAATTTGGTTGGTTGACTCAATGGCATGAGTGAACTTGAAGTCCTCCCCAATACTCGTCCAGTTCAGGAGTGGTTCAGAAGATTGGTGGATGAGTAAGTGAGGAAAAGGGCCGTCTTCTTCTCCTTCCAGCTGATTACTACTACCTCTTCGACGGCAGCGGTGTACTTGTCCAGCTTCTCCCTTGGGCCATACTTCATCTGCCTGATTTCATAGTCTCTGAAACCAAACTTGCTGAGGGAAGAGTGACGGTCGAGGCTGCTCAAGCCCTCTTCTTGGTAGTCTAGCTTCATCATCCTGTTAAGTGAAGCCATCCCTGCTCCCTGATCACATCTTTGACCGCCTTCATGGGATCTCCCATTACAATTGGTTCTAGCACAGTACATGCAAACCATCTTCCTCTGAGCTCTTCTCTGCTTAGAAAAAACACTTCTTCCCCTGAACGCCCTTGGTTTGAGGTCATGAAGCTCTTGTGCTCGAGGCCCTTGTAGAAGAGAGTAGATGTGGATCTTCAAATCATTGGGAAAAGGTAGACTCCAGGTGAGCTTTATCTTCTCTTCCCATTCCCATTTCAGAAGAATCCTAGGGCTTGGTGGCTCTTTTGACAGGATCAAAGTTGTAGGATTGCTACTAGAAGACCCACTCTCAATGCAGGCAACTTCAATTATTCCACTAATACAACTCTCTTGATCACTTTTCTGAGCTTGCAACTGTTCTACTTCATATGTCACCCAGTTGAACTCGTCCTGGAAGAACACTTTGAATCCTGGTTGCATTTTGGAGGCGGTCTCATCAAACCATGGCTCGATGTTTCCACAGAACAGGAAATCTTCTCCTTCTCTTACAAAGTACCTGTTGAGAGTGGGGTAGTAAGTGGTGGATATTTTTCTAGTCATCTTCAATATCTTGGCCTTGCCCTTACTTGGAGGAACATACCCCAATCCATTCTTGCCCTTGTTGACCACTAGGGTTAGTAACTTGGATACACCTTGTGCGTACTTTCCCAATCTCATACCAGGGAAGCACTTCATGTTCTTCATCATTTGGCCCACAGGAGGGCTCAATGTTGCCTCATAGTTAACCGGGGTGTTTTCTTTGATCGCCCCTTTTGCAATCATGGCACAAGTACCTTTTAGCTCAAATCTGCCGAGGCGGACCTCTTCTGTCTTCTCTTTCCCTTTCTCTATACTGGCCACAGTATTAACTACTTTCGGGTCCCCTGAGACGACAATCACTTTTCCTTCATGTATGAACTTGACTTTCTGGTGGAGGCTAGATGACACAGTCTTAGCATGATGTAACCACGACCTCCCCAATAACATGTTGAAGGAAGGCGGTATATCAATGACTTGGAAGTTGATGTTAAATTTCACCGGGCCGATCATCACAGCCAAGGTGAGTATTCCCAAAATTTCCCTCTTGGTATTATCATGGGCCCTTATGGTTTGGCTTGTTGCTTTCATTTCACTCTTGTTGACGCCAATGCTGCTGGCTGATCTTAAAGTTAAGATGTTCAAGGCCGACCCATTGTCGATGAGGACCTGAGGAACAGTTTTGTCGAGGTAATCCACTGTGATATACATTCCTTGTTGTATGGCCCCCCTTTGGGAATGTCAGCGTCTGAGAATACCAAATATTGTACTGTGTATGTTGCCCCTATTATGTGGGAAAGCTGCACCGGGTTAATCTCCATCGGTACATGTACATGAGTGAGGGATTTCAATACTGCCTCACGATGAGAGGGAGAAGCCATCAACAATCCTCAGATGGAAATGTTGGCTTGAACCTTCTTCAATTGAGCTAACACTAGATTTTCTGGTTCCTTTTTCAAGCTGCTAGAACCTACCTCATAATTCTTGGGCTGCTCTACTGCTAGAGCCTTGCCTTTATAGTCTTTACTGCTCCTTGTTTCCATCATTGTGATGGGCTTCTTTATAATGATCTCGGTGGGATATTGATTTTCATCATCACTATCCGTAATGGTAATTATCCCTACAATCGAATCATCTTCATCAGACTCCCCCTCTCGGCTTGGGGTAGGGAGTTGGGGTCCTCCACATATATCGAGAGCCCTAGCTCTCATCTTCTTAACCGCATTGGATAGCATTTGGAATGCAGCATCCACTGCCTCTACAAATGTATTCTGTGGCCCAATTTCTTTCAAGTCATTTAGTTGCTCCATGTAGTACTGTTCACTGATAGTCACTTCTCCTAGCATCTGGCTGATTTCATCCACCCTTCTTTGCATTTCTAGTCTGTTTGAATAAATCTCACACATCTTTTCTTCCATCTCAAATAGAGGGGTCTGCTCTTCCATGTATTTGTTGCCCTTCCTTCATGTTCAGGTCATCATCTGAATTTGACGTGGAATCACCTTCTTCTATGTAGAGAGAAGGTTGAATCCACCTATTGGATCTGGTACTGGGTCATCGCTACCGATGGCAAACACTGAGTAACTTCTTAGATCCCTGGGGGAATAGTACACAGATTCATCATCTACATCCTGCTCCCATGGCCCAAGGTAGTCATCCCAGTCCGGATGAGCACTATTACTTGTTGTTTTATGGTTGTTCTTGTTGGCAACCCGGCCACATGGCGGTGATGACGTGGCCAATTTGGGTGACGTGGATGAAAATGATGACATGGCAGTGTCCAGTGTCACCGATGAGATAACAAAGCCGTTTGGTATGCATGGAGTGGTTTAATACATCATTAATAGGTGGTGCGGGTTTCCGGGTCAAAACTGAAAAAATTGGCCTATTTATGCTTGGGGGCATTTTCGGTATTGAAAATGACATTTTTGGAAGATTGGTTCTTCATGAAAAAGATAGATTGTAATTTACCTAGTCCAGTGCATTTGATTTCGTCACATTCTGATACCATATGAAGAAGTTACAACATTTTTGGCATTTGAGGGCAGTTACGGCATTGAAGATGACTTTTTTAAAAGAAGTGTTCTCCATGTAACAATACGACAAAAATCCAATCTTTCCAACAGTTCTAATTTCATCGCATTCCGATTCTGTATGAGAAAGTTACGTCATTAGAAAGGTCTAGGGGCATTTTGGTATTTTTACATGGCTGAGTCAGATAATTGAGTCTTTTGGAAAGTCGTAGAGCGTCCAGTTACGGTTCCAACGCACTTCATTTCATCTCGATCAGAAATTGTATGAAAAAGTTATAAGTGTTTCCGTAAAGCCGATTTGAAAATTCAAACCGAAAATTCATCAGTATGCTCTCGGTGTTGGGTGGATTTTTCAGAATTTATTTTTGAAATTTGAAGGGTTTTTATGTAATTTTGAGATTTTGAAGATCTTAGTTGATAAGGGGTGTTTAGCACTGGAAATATGAAGACAGGGGCTTATGTGTATATAAGAGAATCAGAGGGATCCTTAATACACGGCTCAAATTGAGCTACGTCGGTCAGATTGAGATCTGACAGTTCGTGCAAGAGCTTGCGTTGAAGATGCTTATCCGAGGCTTCTCATTGGTGAAGTGTATTAGATATGATGGTGTGGCGCCTCACTATATTGAGTCTTGATTGTGTGTAGCGCATGTGCATAGAATCTATAAAGAGATTCTCCATATCTTGATCTGAGCTAATCATATCAGATCGGTTCCGATCTAACGGTCAAGATCGATGGGGCTTTATTAAAGTAAGCTGACATCGTACCGTGAAACTCGCTACACCAACCAATCGGTGATCGACAACACGTCTGACAATGTCAGCGCGTACGTCATGATGACGTCATCGAGATTCAAAATCTATGGTTTAGATCTATTGTCCATTGGTTCAATCGGATGGCTCAGATTAAGAGATACCTTTTGATGAGATCTACGGCCAGATCTGTGCCTCTGTTGCGCGCATCGCCTGTGTAGCCTACGCCACCCCTACGAAGATTCTATTTCAGGTTATCTCATTGCTCTAACTTCAAATGGTCATATCTCTCTCATTTTAACTCGGATTTTGGTGATTCAAGTTGGAGATTCTTCATCTCTCCGACTTCTACATGCCTAAGGGAAGAAAAAGAAGAGGAGAGTTGCAGAGGTGGCCGAATATTTGAGTTGAAGCTCAAAGAAGGCTTAGGCTTTGAATGCAAAACCTATAGTCTCTTGTACTTGATCCATAGCCTCCATTAGAGACTTGAGAAGCTGCTAAAAGGCAAGGCAGCAAGCTTCGTTGGTGGTAGCCAAGAAAAGAGAAGGGAAAAGAGAAGGAGGAAGAAGAAAGGGAAAAGAGAGAAGAAGCCCATTTATGCTTGTGTGAGCCATTGTTGAGCCATTAGAGCTCTAACAAAGGAAGAGAGGAAGTGGAAAGAAAGAAAAATGAAGATGAGAGGTGGTGTGCCTTGATGAAGCTAGGGTGAGCTTCCATAAAGGAGGAAAGAAAAAGAAAAGAAAGGAAAGGAAAAAAGAAAGGAAAGGAAAGGAAAGGAAAAGAGGGAAAGTATCTGTATCACACACTCACTGCCAGAGTGTTTCAGACACAGACTTATTCGGGTTCTACAGTGCACTTGAAGATTCTAATTTCTTCATCAACTTAGGGGAGATTGAAGATTCTAGTGGACCATCAGAGTTCTCGGTCCCATCTTCGGAAACCAGTGATCAGAGACATTACAGAGTTATAAGCTATTCTACACTCATTGACTGCGCTTTTGATTTACTGTACTTCCATTGTATGCTTAGCTAGGTTATATTGCCATAGACCTATGCTATATGAGATATCATTGTAGGGCATTGTTATAAGCCCAACCTTATATATGTAATTGGTGTTCAGTGGGTGCTGGACATAGGGACAATGTGTTCCTTGGTAGTTACCACTACCTAAACATATCTACCATGGGTGTGGCCTCTCAGGTTATTTTGGGAAATTGGGGTGAAAACCTAGCCTTTGTAAGTCAATGGTAGAAACTAGGAATGTGTTCCCTTGGCTGTGGGTGCAGTTATAATTAATATTGAGTAAATGTTGAGCTCGACAGTGGGCATTACTCCGTGCATGTAGGCAGCTGGTCGAAACATATATTTCTTGTGTTGTGATTGTGCATGCTAGTATTGTATTGTGGATTGGAGCGTGTGCCTGCAGGATGGGTGTGTACATCTGGTAGACCTGACCACTTGGTGGTGCAGTGTGGATGTACATACGACTATGTGTATGTGACAGTTATTACCGTGTGGGGTCTGAGTCAACTCTCAGCAGCAATACATATTATGTGAGTAACTTCGTGCAGTAGTGAGAGTTATCAATAGTTCACATAGTAACTTTGGGCAACATTAGTAGACTGTGATTAAGAGTAAGCCACATCAGCTAGTGACCTGGTAAAAAAACCAGCTGAGGGAAAGTTTTTGGACACGCTGATTCACCCCCCTCTCAGTGTCAGCCGGGACCTAACATTACTCTCATAATCATTGTCATCATTGTCAGTGTCTTCTTCCTCAGTGACTTTCTCCTCATTGGGATCTTCATCTGTGTCACTCCCTATGTGGATTAGGGTGGCATATTTTTTAATCTGCTCCCCCACTGATAGTGCTATCACTGTCCTCAGGAGATCATCTGAAACTTCCTCAACTATTTCTGACTTATGCTCTGGTGAGGCCATTGGCTAAATCAGAGGTGTGGGATCTACCTCTTGGTCTTCCTCAAGAGCATTCACCAATCCTGATGATGAAGTCATTTTCGGAGAATCAGGTAATTCTTGCATGTTCCTCCAGTCGTACCCACCAAACCATCATTCCTTTGGGTTATGAACTGAACCTTGGGAATAGGATTCATAAGAAGTTGATGAGGCATATGAAGTGGGGTGGTACGATAGGGATGTAACGTTAGAGATAGGGTATCCTAATGGAGATGATGAATGGTAAGATGTAGTGGGGTGTATGATGAGAGGGAGATGGGGTTTCCTCTCTTTGAGAATAAGGTAAAGGTTGTTGGTGATGTAGAGGGTGATAATATTGTAGAGACAGAGGATTGTATAGTGGATATTGGGGGTAGTTGGATAGAGGTAAAGGTTGATTGGATGATGATGGAAGGTTTGATCCTGGACAATAGGGATGAAATGGTTGGTTGGATGAAGGAAGGAAGGTGGACATCTGCCCTTCTACTTCTTCTAGTGACTGATGATTCTTCTACATAGGGAAGTTTCATGGCCTTTGTTCTTTGTGCCAAGATCTTTCAATAGTCACGGGCAGTCAGATGACCCTTCTGCTTCTTAGGCTGAATGAACTGAGTGGGGTCACTTTCTTCTTACTCATCATCTTCCAGATTACCAACTGTACCATGATTTGGAAGTGGCTTGGTAGTAACATGAGGAGATTGCTTGACTTTGACTTCAATCGTCCTGTTATCCACCAGATCTTGAACTGCATGCTGCAACCTTAGACATTTTTCAGTGGAGTGCCCCTTCTAGGTATGATAAGCACAATACTCATAGTCCCAATACCAGTTTGGGAGAGGATTGGACATCACTCTTGGAGCCACTGTTCCCAATAACCCTTGCTTCTTCAGTTTCTCATATACTGTTGTGATTGGCAACCCCAAGTCTGAAAACTGCCTTCTTTGATGAGGGGGCCTCTAAGCCGAAGCATCCGCTTGTATTATAAAGGGTTGTGATGGAGATATAGTTGCCACTGACTGTTGAGTTGAACTGACAACATTGGTTTCAGGACCCTTTCTCCATCCAACCTTGGAGCTCTTCGTGGCATCTTGAGACGTTCCTAGGTACTGTGCTTCCCTCATAATCTGATTCTCAATGTGTGTCCCCATAACTATCAATGCTTCAAATATTTGTAAGTGTTGGTAGTAGAGGGCATCATAACAAGGCTTAGACATACTCTCGATCAACATTTCTATTTGTTCTGCTTCAGAAGGCTGCTCATCCATCTTGGTGGCCTTGTCCTTGAACCTCATCAAGAAGGCAGTGAACCCGTCCCTAGGCTGTTGCCTCAAGGTTTCTAGGTCTCGACGCTTTACATCTACCTCAGTATTATACGAATACTGTTTGGTGAATGCTTTTACCAACGTTGTCTAATTTTGTGTCTATGCTGGCTCCAACTGCGTGAGCCATCTCAAAGTTGTCCCTGACAATGTCAACATAAATTCTTGACCCATCTGATTGTCTGCTAGTTTCCATGAGTTGGCAATGCTGAGGAAGACTTTCAATTGTGTTTTAGGATCCACTAATCCATTAAATCCATCAGTTTGCCACTTGAATTTCTCAGGGATTCTTGCTCCAGAGAAGAAACTCATTTCATCAGAGTCTGCCATCTGACTTTCTTGACTCTTTCCAACTTGGATTAGATCCTTCAGCTTTTCCAATTGCTCTCGGAGCTTTCTTTCTCTCTCCATCTTAGGAAGTTCCATTCTGACATATGCTGTAAATTCTTCTTCGTCGTCCTCGATCACCACCCTCGGAGGGGGGACTCGAGAGTAGACTCCTCTCTAACCATTCTGACGGGTGGGGGAAGCTCCCTGATGCCCCGTAGGTCTATTATGCTCTTGCTCTCCTGGAATATATGGAATACTTGTGCTAACCCATTCTTGACCTCAATCATTTCTTCTTGTAATGCCTCAATGGGACGTACCCATGCCTGAACTGGAGTTTCACTGTCTACTGGATCCATATATTCCAAAGTGCACTCACTTGGTAGTAGACAATCTCGGAGAGACAACGTAGGTGACACTAGACTTAATCGAGTCGATCAACTGCCCTGATGTGTCCAAATGGACTATAACAAATACTTGAGATGTGGAATTATGCCTGAACCAAAAGGCGATTTATTTTAGGGTTTTGATATTCCCATCTTATGTTCAATCATTCATTCATTTTGATCAATCAATACTTCAACCAAAGTCAGTTCACCGTATGATAGAAAGTGGATAGGGGAACCTGCCCCTAGTCCACTTGATATCATTGGTGAGAATCTCATACAAATGTCTTGTCGAGAATATTCTCATAAGACATTCTATGTAATAAAGTCATGCTTTCCTTGCTCTTTTCCCACTAGGTGTCCTTCCTCCTGATTTTCTCGGGACTTCTCAGGACTTTGTGTGACTTTGACAGGATTATCCCTGAGTCACGTATTTGGATATTTTTCTTAAGGAGGAGGGACACCTTTTATCCGAAACTCACTTTGGAAAGCAATTCTTTATGACGGGAATATAATGTATGAAAATTCCTTTTCAAGACCGCAAACAAGTTCTACAGTTAGCTTGTGGTGTTCCTAGCTTCTCCATCTATTTTCTACATGATACTAAGTATGCAGTGGATGCAATAGGACCGACAAGGCTACCTGGACAAGATCGATATACGCTAGGTACTGATCCTTTAACGCACCTCAAGGGTACTTGGCCAAGAGTGTAGCTCCCTACCCCATTCTAGGTGACTTCACACGAGGGGATGGTAAGGACCACTACGGGGTTGGTGGAACCATGAGTGAATGTGTGTGAGGTGTAGTGTGGGGTAACCATCATTCAATCTCAGAATGTCATAAAGTGAGAGACCTTCCCGAGGGTGCTGGCAGAATAATAACATCCTCACTGTTTGACGATACCTTCCACTCTTGTACAGGAATTGGTTATCATTTGCTCTCGGAGTACTCTCCATATCATACATTGACCTCCCTGAGGGTGGGAGTATAATAGGGAGTCCCTCACCAAATGATTTCACTTCGAGCACAATGTATAATGCAGTTAGTGAATACAATTTATAAACTTGGGATTAGCCAAACATGTTTTCAAACAAATGTGGTGGAAATGTTCTTGCATTTAAAGGTAGCATCTAGTATCGAAAGATTGACAAGTCCCTAGTGGAGTTGCCACTATGAGGGTAGCGGACCTCGGATCCGGATCTCTCATCCTAAGTTCAGGGGAAGGTGTCTCTGTCGGATTCAGGCCTTCTCTCCTCTCTCTTGATATCCTTTAGTGGATAAGGTGGGGAGTGCTTTCGTGTGCTTCTGTGGGCCCCGTACTGTCGTACCACCACTCAAAAATATATGGAGGCCTATTTCACAGGTGTATCAGGTTTGTTATAAAGACAAGGTTTGATGATAGTCCAATACAGGGATTGGGATCACACAGAAAGGGTGTGGAGTCGCCACCTAGGGTTATGGGCCTAGGACCTGGGGTAGGCCCAATTCTTGAGAAAAGGGCCCTAAAATTGGTCTGGTCTAGAGATTTAGTGTAAGAGTCAAGTTATAGAGTTGGGAAGGTGTTAGGCACCCACTCTACCCGGTTCAACCAATCTTCTACTAGATGCTTAAAAACAAATATTTTCTACAATTTATTCTATTTTATATGCATGGCTATATTATCAAACATAAGTACATTAAATAAAAACAACTGTTTATGTACACTAAAGCAAGGTTAATTAGATATCTACATTATGCTTAAATGAGAGGAGATATTATACCTAAATTTGAACCATGTTTCGGGTCAAAGAGTGGTGGGCCCCTGGTTGATGCTGATTTTTCTCGTAGATTCTCTCTGGCTTGGTGGAAGATGGTCTTGAACTCCAACTTTTGATTTCAGGAGATGTTGACTGTGGTTATCTACGGACAGAGGTCCGACTTAGGATTAGCTTGTTTGTTGACTGTTGATTCCGGCAGAGCTTCTGCTAGGGACCGACTACTTTTGAAAAAGATTCTAGGGGCGCTCGGGCAGAGCTTCTGTTGGGACTGGTTACTTTTGGAAAAGATTCCAGGGGCACTTGGGCAAAGCTTCCGCTGGGACCTGCTACTTTTGGAAAAGATTCCAGGGGCACTGGGGCGGAGCTTTCGCTTTAAACTTTCATTTTTTGGCAAAAAATTAAAAGCACTCAAAGGGGGAAGCTAAAAACTTTTCATTTTTGACAAAAAAATAGATTGAACTAAAACTTGGATTGAAGTTCTTTAAAACCTCGAAGAACACTTCGAAGATCCAAGCAGAACTTTGGATCTTTACGAAGATCGTTTCGAAGGCCCAAAGAAGCTCAAAGGGGGAGGGAAGGAGGAAGAGAGAGGGCAGAACTCCTACAAGAAAGTGGTTGCTCTTAAGAGAGTCTTTGGTGTCCCTTTTACAAGTGAAATGGGGATATTTATAGTTTTTTTAAATCAATGGGTGATGATACCTAATTTTTATCCAGTGGATAAAGACCAGTGACATGACATAAAGTATGATGTGATATGACATAAAGTGTGATATGATATTTTTAAAAATGGTGAAGATATTTTCTTGCTTATGAAAGTGGACAAGATATTTTCTGACAAATAGATTATTTTCTCAAAAAGTGGGATTTTTAACAGAAAATCCAACTATCAGGGGAATTTTTAGCAGAAAACCTGACTGTAGGGATAATTTTAATCAATGAAGTGATGGCACCTAATTTGTACCCAGTGGGTAAAAACCAATGACATGACATAAAGTGTGATGTGACATTTTTGAAAATGATGAAGACTTTCTTTTGCTTGTGAAAGTGGACAAGATACTTTCTTACTTTTGAAAGTGGAGAAGATATTTTCTAACGAATGGAATCTTTTAGCAAAAAGTGAGATTTGTAGCAGAAAACCCAATTGTTGAGGGAATTTCTGAAAAAAATACGAAAATATTGAAAAATCTTTGGAAGTGCCGGGAATGACTTTGGGAATGATTACGAGAGATCCGTAAGTCCGATTTTGATGCACCATATATTGTTAGAATCGTATTTCTAAATACTATCCATTCGTACTGTCACTTTCGACTGGACTCCTTCACATATGAAAAGTCAAAATTGAACCCTTTTTCCTCCCGCATCGGGTTTTAAGGTTTTCTGGTAAACCAGGGTTTGGGTAGGATTGGGGATGGTTAAGGGTAGATTACCACTATCAAGCATCTTCGTTGATTGGAAGTGAGAGTTCACGTCCACCGTCCTTGTATCGTCATTGCCGGGGGAGGGTGACAGATTTGGGTGTCTATAAATCCTAAACACTCCGAAAATTAAAAGTGTTTTACAAAAGAGTTATCATATAAAAAATACTTCGTACTGGGCAACTTAACTCATCTATAATATTTTATTTCAGGATTCTAGTAAGTTGAATGCTCTTTCATAGAAGATGCAACCAATATGGTGTACTACAGATATTAAATTGTTTGGATGTATCTTTTTATTTGTTTTTGCAGGGCATGTCCTGCTTGAGCTTGGAATCCCTCTTCCAATCTTTAGGTTTGTCCAAAGAAGGTAGTGGAGATTGCCTTTTTTCCGTTCTTTTTCTTTTTCTCAATACATTTATAGTACTTACTTAAAAAAAAAGAAAAAAAGAAAAAAGGACGAGAAGCTAATTCTTTTTTCTTTCTTTTGTTTCTTCTTATCCACTATGTGTTGCATAAGAGGCGCCTTCCTGCTCTCTGAGCGAAATTCAAAATGGATGCCTCTTGTTATCCATTACTTTTCTAATGATTAATTTTCTAACTGAGAGCTGCCAATTGTCGAAGGATAGAGTGGAGACTTGTAAATTACAGCTGCAATAAACCTGTAGTTCCATTATAGTTCCATTCTTTCTTACTTCTTCAGATGAAGTTTTAGACAATCCGTTTATAAGCCAGGGGTGGAGCAATTATTTGGACTCAACATTTTGGAAGAAACTTGCTGGCTTTTGAAATTGACAAGCATACAAATCTCCTTCAAGAGTTTCATTTACGTATTTTTTTTTTATCATTTCTGCAGTTTTATGCACTGTTTTGAGGGTTCGGAGTAGGGGTGCCAATCTCAAGCCTGCACTAGTTGGACCAATCGGATTTGTCCATTTAAAAATCGGCCAAACATGCTCCGATTATTAAACGTGTCAAGCTTAGGCTTGATCTGTTTATAAATAAATAATACATGGTATAAGGGATAAGCCAATTAAATTTTTATTAGGCAATAGTGTCCTTAGCTGTAAAACATTTATTAGACAATTAAATGTTTTAGAAAAAGTTTCTTCCTAAATTTTCTACATCAAGGCCCCATTTGTTCAGGGGTGAGTTTGGGGTGGGAAATATGTGGGATTGGGTCCTACATATTAATGGGGTGGACATCAGGATAATAAAGTTATGGAAATATTGCCATTTTTCCACCTTTTGTGTGTTTGGTTTCTATTTTTTTTTTTTCAAGTAGGATAATTTTTATTAGACAATAGTGTCCTTAACTTTCTATAAAACTTTCTAAAATAATCTTTCTATTTCGTTAATTTACATTTCATTGCGATTGGAGAAGTATGACAGGGAGGACGAAGCTGCCTTTGGAGAAGTATAACAGATTGACTTGTGAAGATTTACCGAAAATAATGCCAAACATTCAGGGAGAACACCAAAGGAAGGAAGATCTAATAGCTCCAGAAGAAGCACCCGAATGGGTATCTGAAAAACTCTCCGCCATTATCGATATGTGAAGACTGAATTGAAGTGGAGGTTCTTCTCATCCTGATACTGTCTAATACCTTGCTGAGATGATATGGGCTAGGAAGAATCCATAACTTAAAATCAAGATTTCTCCATTTTTATGGATTTCTTGACCTGAAACTCAAATTGGAAAAAAAGTGATCGTTAAGAGTGTAGGAGAAATACAGAGGCAGAGAAATTCGATGAGCCCCACAGGATTTCCTCACATCCTCGCATTTCTCCCACAATTGTCCTGCTCGTGCTATCCAAATGCCTACATTTTACCACTTTTGTGGGAAAATTATCAGAAACCTCGTTCCATTAATCCCGCCCCTCCAGAACCCCTCCATCAAGCGAGTCCCAAGTTTTCATTTTCTACATCTCTCTATCATGCCAAAAATAGTATTTAACTATTGATTGTCTAAAAACGAAAGCTGTAAATGTTTATCATTATTTGAATTTTTTTTTTTTTAAAAAGTTAGTATTTAATAATCATCTCAAACTACTAATTCTTTCAATGGATATCATATATGATTAAAATAAAATTAGTTTGCTATCGATATTTTGTTCTTTCTTTCTCTTTACCTCATGCACATGTACTTTTACTAGTATATATATATATATATATATATATATATATATATACCCCTATTCCTCTGCTTGTGATGAAAATTACAATGCAAGCATCCCCACCCCTATTCCTCTCCTTGTGATGAAAATTACAACGCAAGCCTAAGCATATTTGCACATGTGTATTTTTCGTAAGTAACGCATTCCAAACATGCATCGTGAAATATAAAATATGATATTAGTTGAAAATGTAAAAAAAAATAATAATAATAAAATAAAATTATACTATATATATATAAACTATGGGTATCGATAGGCCGGGTTGGGCTCGGTTTTTTAAAACCCAACCCAACCCTAAGGTCTCTTAACTCAACCCAAGCCCTTCCCAACCCTAGGTCGAGCTGGGTTATCTCAGCTTAGGCCCAACCTATCCAACCCTGATGGACATTGTTTGGGTTGAGCTTAGCCAAACTCACCCCACCTCAGCCCAATACTATTGGTTATTTGATTGCTTGATCTTGATGCAATGTAGAGGTCAAAGGCCAAGGTTTTCGTATATATGTAGATTGTGAAAAACGAAAGAATATATGCAAATCTATTTCCACCCATTTATAGTATTAATATATTTATATTATTATGTACTTAATATACAAGGTTGGGTTGGGTTAAGTCGGGTGAGATCTCAACCCAGGCCTAGCATATCCCGGCTCAGGCTTGAAATTTTCAACCCTAGCCTATCCTATGGGTTGAAATCTCAGCCCAAGCCATGTTTAGGCTCACGGTGGGTTCAAGTTGATTGGGGTTTTCTGACACCCCTAAAATAAAATCATATTTTATTAAAAAACGAAAATCTTAGATGAATCGTTCATTTTCGAAGCAAAATAAAAACTATTTTTTTAATAATATATATATATATATATATGCAAAATATGTTCAGATTGAATAAATAAGTTTTGTTATTATAAATGTATTTTTGAAAATAAATTTTATTTTGCTCCATAGAGAAAGTACCAAATAGAAATAGGGCTCAAGATGGAACATGTAGAACATAAT
This sequence comes from Macadamia integrifolia, assembly GCF_013358625.1. NCBI lineage: Eukaryota > Viridiplantae > Streptophyta > Magnoliopsida > Proteales > Proteaceae > Macadamia > Macadamia integrifolia. Next base: position 9,549,332 of record NC_056570.1, read on the forward strand.
TGTGGCATGACAACTAATGCCAATATTCTAAATAAGTTATACAGGAATGAATGAACCAACACAACACAATATTTTAATATAGTAGAGATAAGCTGAGATAAATACAAGGTTAAAATCAAAACACGTAAAAACATTAACATACATGAAATTCTAAGCATATAACTAATTATTTCCATTACATAATAACAAAGTGTAATGATAAACCACCATTATTATGTATCGCCGTTACACTTTATAATAATATCCATCATAAGGCAACTAAATTGTGTTGAGCTAGTTTGATATTGAAAACTCTTATGACTATACATAAATACTAAGGTGAAAAATCTACATAAGGCCTAAAAATAAGTATACTGTCATTATTTAAATTTAAAATTTTTTAAAATAGGTAATAGATTATATGGGCAAAAATGTTTTCTACATGGTTCATTTGGAGAAAAATATAGATAGACGCCCCTACTTATGCCATGTGGAAGGGTACAATTACAAACATTAAATTCTACGAATGATTTAGATTGTCCACGGTTCAAATTTCAAATTCAGATATAATCATATATAGTCCTCTATATTGATTGACAACGAGCGATGATTCTTAACAGTTCGATAAAATTTGTATTTTATATTATATCTATATTAGATGTATTTTATATTTATATGATATTTTTTTCTTCAAAAGAATCAATTTGAAATTATATATATTTTTTTGTTTATATTTTAATCTCTTTATTGGCATAAAGATTCATAAATTGGTAGAAAAAAAAATCACTATTAACAAATATAAATATATTATTTTTGTATAACTACATACAATGAATTTCACTATAAAACAATGGGGTTCACTATATTTTTTAATCAAGGCATAACCATTTCTCACGGGAATATGCCTATTATTATTATTATTATTATAAGATCATGTCACTTAGCTCCAACATTGATATCAAGTTTATAAAATCTTACCAATAATAGACTATTACCCAACTAAGATAAACTAAAATCAAACCTATAAAACAAGAAATAATTTTGATGATGTTTGACAGTTGGTGTTAAGGATTAAAAATTAACTCTCAAATCACGACATATAAATGTTTTGTTTGTTAACCTGGATGCTTATATTAGACGATTACATGAGTTTGCTTTGTATTATTATGGGTGAGTATGTCTTATGTGCACACTTTCACATAAATATTTGATTATTGAGTATTTATGACTTAGATCCTATTACTAATCATTAGATCCTATTACTAATCATTTTTCAATCTCTCTTACAAATATAGTAGCTCAAAATTTGGTTAATAATTCAACCATGCTGGACCCCTAAGAACTGTTGAATCTCAACTACCTGAGATCAGAGAGATGGGCATATATCTTAGAGAAGGCGTTGTACTCTATTCTAGCTGCTTTCTTCACGTTTGAGAACTCAAAACTGAGTCCTCCGACCACCGGTAACCCTAGCTTTGGATACTCTATTCTCCATTCTTCTTTTGCAGTATTCTAAATTGTTACAGCTATTTCTTCGATTAAGGATTTGTTTGCGGTTGATCACGCATTGTTTCTCTTAGTACTAGACTACCTCTTCCACTACAAAGGGCCCATTTGATAACGTTTCAAGAAACCCGTTTCTGCGGTTTCTATGTTTAGAAATGACAGAAACGGAACAAAAAACGTTTAATAAAATTGTCTCGTTTCACTTGTTTCCAGAAATAGAAATAGAAATTTCTACTTATTTATGGTTCAAGAAACGACTTGGGCGAAACAAGTTCTACTTGTTTCACTTTTTCTGGAAACGACTTGTGCCATTATTTCGCTGGTTACTATTGACTTTCAGAAACATGACTTATCAAACACCTCAATTCCATTTCTATTTCTAGAAACATAAATTTATGTTTCTGCCATTTCTTGAAACAGAAACAACTTAAACGTTATCAAACGGGCCCAATGCGGAGCTGAAAGGGAAAAGAGGAGGAGTGAATCCCAAATTCTCTAGACACTGAATTTCAGGAATGAATCTCACCCTAAAATTAACTTCATACAAGAAGAATGCTTTATAACCAAGGATTCACGTTCAGAATCTCATACTCTTTGAGACATTTCAACAATATTAATATGAATTTCACCTCCAATATGGGATTCGGTCTTGGTTAGTAAAAAAGAAAACCCCTGAGTTGGAGGTAGAGGAAGAGGCAAAGAGCAGAGAAGAGCAAGTGGGCCCCTAAGAACAGCATAAATCCAGAGAGGGGTCTTCCGATCCTTTCACTAGCTTTTTCAATTCAATTGTTGCAGCCCTAAATCCGTCACGTTTCCTACAAAAAATGAAACAATAAATATATAGATCGAGATTACAAATTAAATAAAAAATAAAGAATGTATTGAACCTCTAAACACCCAACACAAAATGGTGATTTAATATGAGAAATAATACATAACGTGAAGATATGAACCTTTGTAATCTTGGGTTTATGGAAGACATCTTGAAGGTATCAATCTCGCCTGAGTGAGGAAGCATGGGATGAGGTGGTGTTGACATCGGCGGTGGTCGTTTGGGTGTGCCATGGTGGAGAGAGAAAAGGGTGGTGGTTTTAGGGATGAGGTGAATAGGGGAGAGAGAATGTTGCGACAACGATTGAGAAATAAATGCAGGGTCTCCTTCATTGAACTGTTGGAATCTTGTTTTCTTCTTTCGATGGTTGTTAAAATGCTGACATGGATGGGTGTGGGAGATTCTATTTATATAAATAGACATAACAGTGTTAAAAGGGTATTTTTTTTAGTTCTAAGCTAACATTGTTACGATTCAGGGATGCAGTTGATATTTTAGAAACTATGGTGGTATAAGACATAAGATTTCAAAATTATGAATGGTAAAAGATAATTTTCTTATAAATTATGATCTCCGAATAAAGGGAATTCTCACATTTTCACCCAATTTAAGAGTAATCATTATATTTCTGACTGAACAAATAATATGCATCAGTTTTAGCGCCCGTTTGATAACGTTTCAAGAAACGCGTTTCTGCCGTTTCTGTTTCCAGAAACAGCAGAAATGGAGTAAAAAGCATTTGATAAAACTGTTTCGTTTCACTTATTTTCAGAAATAGAAATAGAAATTTTTACTTATTTATGGTTCAAAAAACGACCGCCGTTTCTGGAAACGACTTGTGGTCATTCTTTCATTGGTTACTATCGACTTTTAAAAACATGACTTATCAAACACCTTCAATTCCGTTTTTGTTTCTAGAAACAAAAATTTATGTTTCTGCCGTTTCTTGAAACAGAAACGACAGAAACGTTATCAAACGGGCCCTTTGGTTTTTCCCTATTTAGTTGTCATGACCACAATAATTGTATTAAATTCTTTATGAGGTACAACTATTGGCTCTCTTATTCATACTGTCTATATAACATGATATGATTATTTGAGAAAAACTCATTTTATATGATTATAAGAAGAAAACACTTCTATGTAATTATCCCTTATTTTATATAAATAATTATATAACAAAGCAAGATAAAAATTCAAATCAAAAGCTATAATGAAAATTTTTATTTGATTTAAATGAATCATAACAATAAATTATTATGTCATGTGTGATAACTGGAATTACATGGATTCTCAAATCATGCTTAATGAACTATAATTTTTATATTCTTAATTGGAAAAATTAATGTGTATTGATTTTCTCTCCATTTATTTACAATTGCTATAATATCTATATTGGATTATGTAGAGATAAAATGTCTTCTCTTATTCGTATTATTTACAAATCATAATAGAATCAAACTTGAAAAAAAAAAAAATGACTGAGACAAAGAGTGTCGTCAAGCTGTATTGCATACACTAGCTCCTTCGTTTGCCTATCTCTCTTTTCCTTCCTATGTAATGATATATTTGTCCCTATGACGAGAGAATAAAGTTAGACACATGGAGGTGCTGTATCAACACAATCTAACACAGAACTCAATTCCATCATGATATGATTTTTTTTTTTCACATTTTATCTCATAAAAAAATTATTTTATATGATTACAAGAAAAGAAAAGAAAAGAAAAGAAAAAAATTCTATCCACTAAAACATTATAAAATTAAATTAAAATATAAACAACTAGAATAAAAATAATATATTTGATTTAAATTAAGGGAGTAACTAATCAATCATGTGAAATATTTGCAATAGCGATGATTCTGATAGTTCTTATCCAATTTAGATTGTATTGTATATTCAATGTGCATTGACATTTGTGTAATTTACCACATTTTATTTAGTAAGTGCACAGTAATTACCAGTATTACCTCTCTTGTGCATTGTATTTATCTAAATTCCATGATATGATTATTTGGTAATTGCACTGTTCATGTCAAAACCTTTATCAAAATACAAAAAAAAAAAAAAAAAAAATGCATTGAGCATAAGATACTTTTACACAAAAAAGTATATAATTATTTAATAATTATCATCCTTACTAAATCTAAGTTTTGTGCAAAAAATTCCAAAATTCAATCCCCATACGCATTTGAACTTCAGCTTTGATAGCATGATCACCTTAGGGGAATAGACTAAAAGCCAAACCATGACATTCTCCATCGGGCCCATATACAAATTAGAATTAAATTAAGAATAAAATAAAGTAAAATAAATACACCATTTGTTCACTTGCTTATATCCTTAACAATCACTATTAGATTGGCATTTTTATTTAATTTTTTTTTAATAATTTTCATTGAAAATTATGTTATAATCTATATTTTGCAACCACTGCTAATTTTACCGAGAGATGATCTTAATATCTTTTAGATATTATATACTATGTGTATTTGAGTTATTTGGTGAAATTTTTTTGATCTGTTAATCCTTCTCTCACCAAGTCTCTCAATATTTGCTAATGAATGCTATAATTTCTTATATGGTTTTTTAATTATACAAAGATACAACATTTTATACTCCATAACATCTCTCTCTCTCTCTCTCTCTCTCTCTCTCTTATATCTATAAATTAAAAAATTTTCAGAATAGCTTCGAGACAACTGAGAAGGCTGTGTAAGAGTGAGCTGCTTTGGAGAGTGAAGTTTCTTAGTTACCTCATTGTGTCTTCATTGTCTCATTTTATCCATTTTATTTCGAAGCTACGGTGACTAGTTGGCAACAGTCACCCAAGGAGCTATGAAGATTATATATCTCTCAACTGCCAATCTAATATCACTACTTTAACCATAAGAGCTGAAACTTCAAATGCTCAATTACTCATCAAGGTTTGACTCTCACCATTGGACCAAATGTTATAGCCATTTTTTTTTTTTTTTCAGTTTTGATTCTTTCTTTAGATATATCAAATGCACCTTTATTTCCAATCCAACATTTGTTAATGAATTTCAGCCTATAGGACTTTGCAATGTCTTATATAAAATTATCTCAAAAATCATAAATATATTCTTCATAATATCATTTTATTTTATCAAAATGACTTCATTAAAGGAATATATATTCAATACAATGTCCTTATAGCTAGCCCGTGCACTTCTCCACCACATTTCAAAAAATTGAAAAAAATGAAAAATATGGTCGCATGTCTATCAAACTTGAATTCAGTAAAGCATGAATGTCTTAAGTGGTTTTTGCTTCAACCTCACTCTCTTAATTTTGGCTTCAATCTCAATTTAGTTAATCTTATAATGTTCTGTGTTGAACCCATTCAGCTTGCTATCTTTCTTAATGGCTCTCCCCTCCCTTCATCTCATCCTGTAGAATCTGTCAAGGTGACCTTCTCTCATTTTATCTTTTTATTCTTTGTGTTGAAATTATTTCATCCCATCTATTTCTTGCTCTTCATAATCACCCTTTACATAGTATTAAATTCTCTAAAAATAGTGAACACATCCCCTCATTCCATATTTTTCCTTTTTTTTTTTTTTTTTTGGGAGTTTGCAATTCTGCACTACTATTAGACTTATAGTTGCATGAACCTCGTGCATTGGGACATTTTTTTCTTAATAATTATTTTCAATAATTTGTGCTGACATGTAAAGAAGTGGAGGGCCATGTACTAAAAAAAAATCTTCAATAGTAGCCGCACGAATGGAATGAACATCCAACGGTTGAAAGTACCTTGTGGTATGGGCTCGGTATTCCAGCTATATTGGGATGCTTATTGCACCCGTGTTGCCGCTGTAGAGGGTCACTCCGGACTCCCGTAGAAGGATATTTTAGTAAAAAAAAAAAAAAAAAAAAAAAAAAAAAACCAAAAAATGAAAGGAGGGAAACTAAAAACACCCATAGGCGGCAAACTGAAATATTTATAGCGGCAAGGGTGGGGGGAAAGCTTGGAGTCGTTCCTCCTTCCCTAATCTCTGCCATTGTTAGTCTTCCTCTTATTCTTCTTGATCTCCTCGAATCTTTTGAGTCGCTTCTTATCCTTCATCTTCACCTAGAGAGAGAATTTCATGTTTCGTTTCTCTGTTGAAATGAAAGAGAGTTTCTGAATGATCTCACAACACTTCGCGTTCAATCTAGCTGAAAGCCATGATTTCACCGTCTGTAATCTAGGGTTTTGAATCCGAGCAGGTAGTTGAATGCAGGTTTTCCATTTCAGTTTGTGGTTTTTGTTGATATCGCAACTGTTGTTCATCCAGAAGTGGAAGGTTATTACAGAGGATTGGCTGATGGGTGGAGCACGGCTTGCTTTTTTAGTTAAGGTTTGCTATTTTGATTCATTTCTTTTTTGGTTTGATTCGTACCGTTGTGTTCTGATTTTACTTCTGAGTATTGGTGCTTTTAACGGCAAGAATTTCCCCTGGGGAGGAGATGATTGATTGAATGTGTTCTTTGAATGCTTGCTTTTGGATGCTGCGAACTATTGTGTATCTTCGCTGTCTTGCGTGTAGTTTAGTGGTAAAGATGAAAATGTGATGTAGATGCATGTTGTAAATTTTTAATCTTAAATTGTAGAAATTTCTTAAGCTGGATAAAACTGGGTGTCTCAAGTTTCTAATTAGAACATCAACTTTGATGCCTCACTTTATGTTTTTAGTGACCAACTCCACTTTGATTAAATTGGATGAAATTTGATGAGTTAGGTATCTATTAAAATTTCAAGGCTTAATCATGTGTTTATAACCATAGGAACCATCAAGTAAAACACTGTACATAGTTGGCTGTTCTATGATTGAAGGAGCAATCCTATAACAATATAGAATTTACAATTAAGGTCTTTTAGGGATTTAGAAGAATTAAGTCCAAATGGGTTTAGGAACCTAACTGAGAAGCACTTTACAACTTATGAATGAAATAGAAAATTTACATGTCCAGTTGAGCTCTTGATGCATTCTTCAATTGGTCTTACTGAGGGAAACTTGAATCTTCAATTTGAATTCTCATCTTCATGCCTTTGATGGGCTTCAGAAGTGGCGTAATCTTCCAGTTGTGTAGACATTCCATGCCAATGCCAAGCTTGAGTTGATCTTCCAAGTTGATGTAGTTTGACAACACTTTTTTCATTTTCTTTGGCAGAATTCCTGCACATTTTGTAGTTTGGGTGGTCTATATGTTAAATCAGTTTAATTAAGCTTTTTCAACAACATCCGCAAGTTAGAATCACCAAAAATATATTCAATTCTACAATGTTTCAACATTCTCTCACTTTTTGGTGATAACAAACTAGTGTGTGAAAAAGACTGTGCTCCCCACATCCCATTCCACTCAAGAATATTCCAATTAAATAACTAATGGGCAAGGACTAATATCCCTAAAGTGCATCCTTATTTTGCCGGCCAAGGAATGGATTACATATATACCCAATAATATGGATATTGCTTCCCCCTATGAAATACAATATATGCACCTAGAAATTATAACTCCTCTGTTCTTTATTACTATATTTCTCCCCCCTTTGTCATCTACAAAAAGAAACATTTACCATTGAAGTGAATGAGATGGGAATTAGCAACATGGGGAACCTTTTCCCTAGAAAAAAAAAAGAAACTGTTATAATTTTACCTAACACAACTGCGTAATCTACTTAAATATCTTACCATATATAGTATTATATTGTACATGTGCGATTACCAAATTTGGAATTAATTTGGAGTACGTGACACAGTTGTGTTAGTTAATGATTACAACAATTTATTTTTATGTTTGAAAAAATTCACTTCCTTTCTCCTTCTGTTTCCCTTGCAATTAGGCAATTAGACGGAGCTTCTATTTCTTCTTTTTTAAAATTCTTGTACTTCAATATATGGAGCGAAAGCATTTCTTTATGTATTTTATCATGATTAGTTATAGCCTTTAACATTATTACAAATGCTATCGAAGAGTTTCCATCTGTATCTGAAGTCTCAGCTTTCCACATTTGATTCACCATATTTAACCTAAAGACGGCTTGACAATGCTCTCTCCAATTTATTAACCTTGCACAAGCGGGAACCTCGTGCATCAGGTATGCTATTTTTTTTTTTTTTTTTTAATACTCTCCTTAATTGTGTAAATATTTTGTTGAACATAGATTGAATGATTTCAACCATGGTATGTCAAAGTTGGACGAGACTGGATCTTTTAGTTGTTCAACCCATCATGCAGAGACTAAAATGGATTGGTTGGCATTCTGACCAAATGGTTCAGAAGAGAGGATAGACCAATACAATTGTCCAGCTATATATGGCCTATTTGACTTCTCTGTTTTTTGTTTTTTTTTCTTCCGGTGGGAAGGAACCTATAGAGACGCTATATTATGGATTTTTTTTTCCTGTTGTGCGTGTTTCATTTTTATTCCCCTGCCTTCCTTGATAAACATGGCTGTTACTGCTGCTTCAATTACCATTGTTATTTTTCAATTAAAAAAAGAACTAAGAGATCTTTAAGGGTTTATTGACTGATGACCATATGTTTGCTTTGCATATAGATCATAGCCTAAAGGAGAGAAAAAGAGAAGGGAGGAGGAACAAAAACATCAGCAGAACTAAGAAAGTTGATTGTTCAATTAAGGTAAATCTTAGACTTGGAAGAATGGTTATTGGCATTATATATGAAATCCTTGTTTTTCAAGTAGTTTTCGTTATAAGGTTAGATATAATAGACCTAGATTTTCTACAGTGGAAGATTTGCATAAGAAAAACTGCTTTTTGATTTATACATTGTACATACCACATGCATAGTACAAATGAAACAAGTTGACAAATATATTCGATCTTTATTTTTGTTGACATTGGCTCCTTTAAGAAGAATGGCCCGATTTCGAGCATATGGAATGAAATAATCATCATAATGTTATCATGTACAAACTACACGCCCACATAACATGGGATTTTACAAATTTAACTTGGCCCATCAATCTTTTCTTTCCATACTGACTTTGCATTAGTCCCCGCTGATGAATGCCCTCATGTTAGAGGAGGTGGCATTGATTTACAGCAGTAGGTTGGTCAGCGATCTGATCTTCAAATGGACAGATGCTAGCTAGGATTTTTGTATTGGCTTTAAACTTTGCACATGGCCTACTCTTCATTTCCTCATGTCTTTGTCCTGGCCAGCTTGCTTGCTGGAAAGTGCAGTCTGGCCATTAGTGGACGAGGCGCTCGATTTTTCTGGTCGAATCCCCTTACACAGACAAAGCCTACAAAACATTCGATGAAAGCAAACATTGTTAGGAATGTCAGGGTCTCAGCTTTTTCTTTAAGAAGTGCATAACTGAGGCAAAATTACAACATGAGTCAAAATATTTTAGGATGGATTAGTGATACTGTATGCCATGTCAGTGCTACATTTTGAATTTTCTGTCTTGATTTTTCCTAATATAACATCATTTGTTTCTTAAACCTGACCAATTATTGACGTCCTTGCAGAGACTGAATCAAGCTAGGTTCTCACTTAGAAAGTCTTTGTTGTGTGTTAATTGGAAACTGCACTCACAAGGAAGGCGAAAAAATATAACCATGCTGGGCATGATTTTTCCAACTTAATCCTTCATTTCTAATCGGGTCCTTACATGACATTAAAATTGTTACTGAACTACGAGGAGAATTTGAGTGCATAAATTGTTTCTGTAAAAGGTGGCCCTGGTGCATAAAATAGTAGTCTAGTTACTGCCATATGTGCTCTTTTTATAATAATTATTTTGGAATGAGGTGGACTGATTCTTTCTAAAATCCAGTTCTTGATGCTTGTTACCAATTAAATCTTATTGTACACTCTTATGTAATTCCCCCCACCCCCACAATTATAGATGGGCACTATTTGTTTGAATGTGTCATTTATTTTTTGAAACGATACAAGTGTGGTCTTAAAGTATAATAGGGTTGAATAGAATATTTTCTGCTTATACTTTGGTTGTCTTGCATGTGATTTTGGTGTTGGATTTTTTTTTTGGGGGGGGGGGATTGTTGGGGATCTCTGTTTCAACAAAGCCTAAAACCTTCCATGGGCACTACGCCAGTGCGGGGGCCAATGGGAGCATTGCATAAGATCAACAGGGGGGATTTTCGCCTTTCATGAGGGGCAGGGCAGTCATTTTCCCCGTCTGGAGCAGGGGTCACGTTGCCTTTCAGGCTTCTTATTCCCTAATTCATTAATTATTTAATCCAGCCAAAGAAGTGAAGATGATATTAGTAAGAAGGGTGTGGATTTTTCCATTTACATACCTCTCCAAAAGCAGTGTTGAATTCCTTCTGTTGTTAGACCTAGCAACACAAATAACATTTTGAATTTCAGTTGCTCATACTTGAATTCCAAGATTAGGTAACTAGGGCTTTTTGTTCTGCGTTCTTACCTTTAAATATTGTTGGTATGGAGGTACCAAAGTAAACAGTCCTTCTTGATAGATTCCATAACCATGACCTTGGAACATCAATCGGGTTAACACTAGAATCATGATCAGCAAATACCTGAAAGGGATTCATATTCTTGTTATTGGCACTCGATGCAACAATCGAATGACTGAAAAATGAGGTACCCTACAACTATTTGATTGAGCATAGACTTGGAGTATTAAGTTTTTTTTTTCTTTTTTTTCTTTTTTTACCTCGTTTACTTGAAAGTACGTGCCATTGAGTGGAAAGCTACCTCTCATTGCTGTTCGGCATGGTATCTGTTCAATGGAATGTTGTAAATATCAGTCAGCATCTAAAAGTAGCATAGTGAATTGGTTTTTTGCTATCTTATGGCTTATGGTTCTTTCTCACCAAAAGAGTCCCTCGGACTGTTTGGGAATTTGCCTCTCGTATACTGTTGCATGAAAAGCACGTCTTCTCATTGCATAGTTTGCCTGATTCTTGAGCACCACAACTGCCTTTTGGTGGTTGAATTGATTCCGCTGTTTCACCTGATATTAGACAAAGAGGGTGATAAATAACCAAACACAATAAAATAAAATGTTCTACTCATTTGGGTCAAATAGCTTGGGGGCACTTTGTTAAGAGTTTCTCTTTGGTGCACCCTTCATACTACTGCAAACAACGACATTTGTCATTAATCACTCAAGTCTAATGCTTTCATCAGTGTGTTTCAAACATAGGTTTTGAAGATGTATTGTTGACACATGAACAACATGTGGCTGCATAGCTGCTATTTCACATCTTTGATATTATGTGTGTACCTGGAGTCCATATAGCAAGAAGGTATGAACACGGATCATCTGGTTCTCGCTTGTCCAGCTGTAAAATGTATATGTTTAGCAAGTAAGTTTGATATATTACCAAATACAATTCACATAGTAGTGGAGAATAACTGACCCCTTCCAGAAGAGGATGTGAATCAGGGAGTTCATAACTGCAATCAGGGAGAAAAGGAAGTTAGTGCAGATCTTGCAGGATTCGAGTCATCCCTACTGTTTAGTAGGTTATTTTACTTATGAAAGCAAATGCCGGATAATCAAAATTGATATTCAATATCTTAATGATACCGGGTTTGCTCAGGAACTGGGTTTCTAGTTAAAAGTTTAAACAATGGCCAGGGAAATTAGGGCATTGATTAGTTGCACTGTCTGAGTGGGAGCCAGTGCTGCGTATTACAGAATTGGATGATGCATAATTTCTGATGACTTCTCCTTGACTTATTTTGGAAGGTAAGAGTTAAATAGAGTCCAAAAAACTCTTCATTTCAAGAAGGTACTGTTCTGAAACAAATCCAACTTGATAGTTAGAAGTAATGCCACACACACACACACACACACACACACACACACACAAGGGGTATATGTGGCCAACTTACACTTGATGCTCAGTTCGTAGCCTGCTCACATTCTTCAGCTTTGGCACAGGGATAGAAGCAGCTTCTGGAGTCAAAGCAACTAAAGCCTGAGACGTGTTTCCCTCTTGAAGTTCCATGCTGTACTCATTCATGTAATTCTGTAAGTTCATTGTGAACTCTTCAATATTAAGTTTGATTGTTGGTATTTCATCAGGATCATCAAGAATGTCTTCAATATCACTTTGTGATATTTCTGTGCATTCAGGTTCTGGTGTTGCTGGGACTTCAATGATAGGTTCACAGCTTTTTTTATCCTCCTTATTTTCTGGTGCTGCATCTGGTGGGTTTGCCTCAGGTAGAAGCAATGGCATTGTGTTGATACCCACTGTTTGATTGTCGATACCCAAAGTTCGGTTGTGCTCAGATTCAAGTGGAGCAGTTGAACATACTACACTCCTCTCCTCTGGAGCTGGCAGGGCAAATCTTGCACTGCATCCAAACCTATTCACATTAGTAGGTTCATTTTTGAAAATGATTTATTTTTATGCACATCTGTATTTGGGGTGAGGGTTACTTTTGAGAAGAGAGGGCAGACCTTGGCGGAATGGTAAGGTTGCTCAATTGCGGCCTAGTGGTCATGGGTTCGAGTCGGGAAACACTCTCTCCACAAATAGGGGTAAGGTTGCATACATTATGACCCTTCCCAAACCCTGCATCGCGGGAGCCTTGTGCACTAGGTATGCCCTTTTTATTAATTTTTGAGAAAATGGAAGACCAAGATTTCCTGATCTCCATTTCTCGTGTGGAGACAAGGCTGTACAGATTGCTGGCTGGCAGGTTCATGAATCAGTTCTATTTATGATCCTGATCGTGTAATCTACGATCTTCTTCTTCCTTATTTTTGGGGAAGGGGGTGGGGTTTACATGCATTTTGTATTTCTTAGCTTGGATGGTACTTTTTATGATGGTTATTAAATTACAAAGTCCATGCTTAGCATATGTGTTTGAATAGAGGATTTCCGATTTGTTAATGATGCTTAATTATTTGGTAAAGATACACTTGAGAAACATGTAAAAACAAATAATATGAAACCTTGCAAATGCACTTGCGAAGTGTTTGCACTCTCCTCTCATTGGACATGCATTGCAATTTGGTTTGCTTTTTGTACAGAAAACCTGCATAAGACTCGAAGCATGCCGTCCCAATTAGCTTTTGTACATGTGTAATAACAAGTGAGGAAACTTAACATCAAATTTCTAATAAATGCAACAATGTACCTTTCCAAATGTAATCATCTGATAATGCAATTCATACCTGTATTCACACATAAATCAGTATTAGCTTTGGTGATAGATATACCACTTTTGTTGCCTACTTGAATTCATATAAGAAATTCATGAAACTTTAAATGAACATTATATCTATTGATGAAGAATTCTGGGGTTACAGTGTCCGTTGATCCAGTTTGCACAGCCGTGGCCAAAGATATTTCTGAATTGACTCCAGCACCGGGTACCTATATAATTTGAGGGTTAGAATTTTCATGTTATGGAAAAGTTGGTATTGTTATTTGTGTGGCATACCATACTCACATTTCTAGAAGATGCAATTGAAGTGACTCTGGCAGAGGTTGTAGTGGCACCCATCCCAGCCGTACGGCTATGCGGCCAACATTTGTGTCAACCTTATTGTGAAAAGAAATTGGTGAATCCATACCAATGTCACAAGAATAGAATATTTTGTAAGTTTGTCTTCGTACTAAATTTTATAACTGATCATTGCCTTGCTATCTAAACTTACTGGAAAAGCAAGATGATGAAGTGTCAGAAGCCGCACACACTCCACACTTTTTAGGCCCAAGCCCCTTATGCTCAGCAGGTATTCCCTTCAAACAACAGAACATTTGAGAAAACAAATAGATGCTAAAATGATATACAGAGACACGTGTGTGTGTGTGTTTGAACTTATGTTTGCAAGGTGGTTTACATATTTATGTTGAGGGCTTACTTTACTTGGTCGGGTGGAACATCCCTCAACCATTCAAGATCAATGCTTCCATGTTCCCTAACAATTCGGTTGAGGAAATCCTGCAGAAATTTTGAGTACTTAGCCTTCCTGAAAGCCTTTTCATCTCAGCTCACTGTAAAATTTGAGGGTTAGTGAGATGGAAGAACATTTGCAAACCTGGATTCTCTCGGCAAGCATATTGTTCATTCCTCGTTCTTTGATGGCATTAGCAATCTCATTAACATTTGCACATCTCACTGCTTCCCAGTCCAGTGAGTCCATTGTATTGCTACTTCTTTCTTTTTTTCCACCATTTTCAAAAGCATTCTTTCGTAAACTATCCCAATCAAATTCTTTCTTTTTCCCTGCCTCCTTTTTTGCTTTCAAATTCTTTGTACTGCCAGTGGCTGAGTAGTCAGAAACATAAACTTGCTTTTTCAAGTTTGATTGAAACAACTTGTTCTCTCTGCATTTTTCTTGATCTTCTAAACATCCCTTTTCGGCATCTAAAACTTCTGAAAAATTCAGTAAACTTGATACTTGTTGCATTCCATTGTCTTGCCTTCCAGCCAATTCACGAACATTTGTAGGTTCTCCAAGTATAGTGTTTTCTGACTGGAATGCCTCCATCCTATCTCTCTGTTGATGATTGAAGGATTTTGGGTTCCTCTCACTATAAGTTTCCGTTTGCAAACCATACAATGTCTGGTTCTGGTGCTTGTTTAGTGATTCATACAGATCAGCTGGTGGTTTTTCTTGAGCACTTGATGGTGCCTTTTGAACTGTAGTTGCACTTGCACACTCTCGCACAAGTTCATCTTGTTTGCTAGTGGAATTGGCATGTTTTGTCTTGGTGATTTCTGAAGCACTTGAAGGCAAGGGGGATCTGCTTACTTCTCCTAACGTCTCTGGGCATTGCACTTCCAGTAATTCTGAGTTGGGGGTAACATGCAAACTGTATGTACTGGAATGGATGGGCACTTGTTTATGGGGCAGACATGAATTGGGTGGATAGATGTATGCAGATGAGTCTTTTAAGCAGCCTATCCTGACCATGCTTGATCTATGCTTGTCAGAGTCCATACCTTTTGATTGGTTCTCTTCACCGTTGGGGCTCTGGTTAAATGAAGAGCTCCCATTTCCACAATTGTAAAATTCCTGGGACATGGAGTTTCTTCCCATCTGTAGTCTCTCTGTAAAAGTGCAACCATCAAGACCATCAGATGATGACTTTGATGGACTCTGTGTTACCAGATCTTCTGCTTCTGAGTTGGAGTCTGAGCATGATCCATTCCTTTCAATGATCTGGAAAGTAGAAGACTCTGTAGAGTTGTGAGATGAAACTGCATCTTCAATTGCTTTTCTATCCTCTTGTATAAAATTCACCATTCCTATATTTTTGGTCAGGCTCTCTGTAATGTTTGGGAGCAAATCATGGGACATCCCTGGACTGCTGCTGCAAACAGGCAACTCTTTGCCTCTTGAATTGTCAGTGGAACCATCTCCCAAATTGCTCCCAAATGATTCATTGCTGTTAGCCACTTCCTGTTCTTCAATGTGTCCAGTTTCATGGAATGTCATAGAGCTCTGGTCACAGGCTAACTGACTTGGCATGTTTTCATGCCATTTGATGGTGTCCTCTGTGTCTAGCACGCATACCTCAAGCTCTTCAAATGATGTAGTTGTTCCTTCTTTAAAGCATGCTTGCTTATTGCTCTTTGACTGGAGAGGAAATCTCGCAGCAAGGGACATGAAGGCAGAGCTGGAAGGGAAGGAAAGAAAATAAGGATTACTGATGGTTATTCTGAGGATAATCCTATTCTGGAGTCTAGCTTTGGCAGTGAGTTTACCTGGATAGATGGTCAGATACATTCTGAGTAAGGAAGACGCCTACCACTGAGTCCACGACTGATCCTTTCCACTGTGAGAAGCGTCTATCCCCTATTAAGAATATTATTTTCCTGTTAAACATAGAAATATAACCAAGAATATCTATTGTGCAATATGCACAAGTTTGGTATCAACGTTGATGGAGCAGGCTAATGATTATGTTGACCTTTCAAAGGTCAGTACCTAAGACAACCATGCATGTGTGTTCTAAGGTTCTGTTATGTTCAAATGCCAAAAGAGGGGACGAGATTCTGGCTCCAAGCCAAGGCCCCAAGAATTTCTCTGAAAATGTTTACTGGCAAAGTGTTAGTCTCAGGATGTCTACATCAGCTATAACCAGCAATGTTGAGTTTTACTTCTAACAGATTCACGATTTTGAGGGATATGGCTAGCTGATCATTTACATAGTTGTATATGACAAATCGGTATTTGGTTCATAACAGCTTAATTAATCTGAATGTGATCCAGCTGGAATATATTTCTATGTTTTTTCAGATCTTATTGGAACCATTTAAGACAGGATGGCCTGAGTGCTCAGTTTTTGACAGTTCTGACACTGTTTCTTAGAGCAATGGTGCAAAGGTTCAGGGTGCCAGGGAAAATGCCCAGGTTCGAGTCTTGAGGGCAGCCACTTTGCAACAAAATGTCGAAGGTAGGACCGACTTCAAACTCACCCCTCCCAGGACCTCGCATAGGTGGGACCAGTACAGGGTAACGAGCCTTTGGCAGTGACTGTTCCCATCAAATGAACAAAAAGGAAATACTTGAATGAGATTTGTAGGATTCTATCCTTCTAACACCAAAATCTGAATTAGTTGAAATGGCAGTCTTCTAAATATAATTTAGTACTTGCATATAACTTATTTGATTTTTCTCTTATTTTTATTCACTCTTGAGACAGTATTATGGTAGTAGTTTTTCATAAAGTATGTGCCTTACCTCTCCCTTTAATAATGTATTCATTTGATTGTTATTGATTACTCCAATGCAAGTCATCACTAACGCAACAATCTAGATCCTCATTATATGCTGGTTCAGGAAAAATTGACTATTCCCAACATGTGCACCTGATAGTCCAATCACAAATCTAACTGCCTGGGGATACAAGCAATTCAGAGCCAAGAAAGTTGCAACGTGGCAACATTTTGTACGTACTATAAATTTAAACTGGTTAATGCACTAGTAGGCTTCATTTTGGTACCTTGGACAAGATGCATTCGGGCAATGAATGAGTCTGCCCGTCCCTGGAATACTCTCCGTTCTTCTTCCCACCATTTCTCCGTTTTCTCGTTCATATGTTCCATCCCTTCGATGGCTGGCTTCCCCATCAGAAGCTTCCAAACTCTATCAGTCTCAGGGTCAAGGTCAACTTTGGGTCGTGGCCGCCGTCTTCTTGTAGGATCAAACACTCCTTCATAAGGAACCATTGTGCCATTGCCATTGTAAGGAACCAATGCATTTTGCTCTGGGTCTGGAATTCTGTTTGTTTCTCCATTGATGTCGAGGTGCCTCAACCTCTGAACAATCGCATCTATGGAAACAATGTTTGTCTGTGTTACTTGTGACCGACCTGCAGCAAATGTGCCATGGAAGTTCATATTATTGACACGACAATTGAGTGAAAAATTGGTGGGAAGAATATAGTCGCTCCTGCTGACGGTATAAAGTCAAAAGTTTTCTGCTTGAGGGCATTACCTCTTAACGTGGCTGGGGTTCCTTTTCTTGTCCTCTTTTTCTTTGCATAATTTTCTGCAACAAAGGCTTCTAGACCAGCTTGTGGTCTATGGATAATATCTGTTCCTTGCCTTTCACCCAATGTTGGTGCTGTTTTCAGAGGTGTTGATGGCAACTGGGTACACTGCGGAATTGCAATTAGGGAGGCCAGGTCCCGTACCCGCGTAGGTGCTTTGGATCTCTTCTTTGTCATCCTTTCTCCGAGGCCAAAGGTAAGCATAAATCCAGAAGATTGCAGTCCAGAAAAATTTGTCCTGCTGAATGAAAGTGGATCAATGGTACTATCTTGGATTGGAAAACTCTTCGTTTGTGCAGAGTGAGCATGCACATCTCGTACAGATTTACTGTTCCTGTTCTTTGGTCCCCTTGTGCTGAGCATATCATTGAACTTAGTGTCTGCTGTTCCATGGTAACTCTGCCATTCTTGGCCCCAACCAACTCTGTTCACTGCTGTAGAAGATGAACTACAAGGAGTGGTATGTTGGGCCTTCTCAGTCCTCCTTTTCTTGCAAATTTCTGGAAAACTTAGGCCTAGGTTGTTTCTGTTTCTGTTTCTGTTGTAACCACTACCTTGAAGCATCTCCTGGTAAGTCTGCAAAGAATTTTGTTGGATTCCTCCTCTCATATTCATGGCCTGTGCATGTGCCTTGTCAATTGTATGAGAATATTCTCTTTTTGATCCCCTTGCTTGTTCGTTCTCAACATATGGTACACAGAGATTGCTATTGGGATCATTTTCACCTATTGACATAGATTGTGAACGACACTGCAATAATGGTTGCATCAATTTTTCATTGCGGAGAAGAGTAGCTCCTGTTTGGAACGCAATGCGACTGATTCCCTCTCCTTGAGCTTGTTGGTTGAGGAGACTATGATTGTTTTCTCCATTGCTTATGCTGGAACAGGGGTTCTCCATTTCATTTCTGTTCTTTGAAATGCAATGTGAATTCTCTGTTGGGACTCTCTTTGCAGATTGTGGCGCAGGGTCTGTTTCAGGCAGGGATATGTAGTCTTTGATCACCTGGTTCAGGGAACAGTTAAGGTCATACGCAAGCCCAGCAGGTGTGTTGTTCACTGTCACTTCAACACCTTGCCCAAGCTGCACGGTTGATTTGGTTCCTGAGCCACCATCAATTACACTGCTTAAGTCCTGGGCCTGAGATTCTGAATTCAAATTAAATAGCCACCTTGAAGAAGGGCTTCCAACACTGTTGTGCAGAAACCCCTCCTGATTATCGAGTGATGTGTGCGGGTGTTCCTCTCTTCTTTTGTCTTCCAAGTTGAAATTCAGTGCCCGCCTGCATGATTTCGCACTGGAATTGGGTGATGGATCTATTGCCTCCACTACAGCCTCTGCAGATGGAGTTTCCGAGTCCTGGAGGCTTTTCTTCCTCACGTACTTCCTCTTCCCTGGCGGATTCTGATTCGGAGTTACTGACTTTGGAGTCCTTTTGGGTTTCCCTTCTACAATGACTTTGGGCCTGTGCTTCTTCCTCCTAGACTTTTGCTGTGGTGTCTTGTTTAGATCAATGTCATGGTTTTCTGCCTTCCCAAGATGGTTGTTTTCCATTAATGTAGTTGAAATGGCAGCAGATGTGCCCACTTGGGGATGTGAGAATTCAGTTTGAAGCTCTGTAACCTCATTCGTGCATCTCATGGGCTGTGAGCATCCCCCGCCGTCAAGCTCGATAATTTCATTCCCATTGGGACTTGTCAATACTTCCTGCTTATCCTGTTTCCTGTACGATCTCTCACCTGCAGATGGGTTTGTTATTTCTTGAAGTATCTGGCCCTTCTCTGGTGTTACCGGTGCAAACGGCATTGATGCAACCCCGTCTGAGGGACAGTCGGCCATTGTTTTTGGTGGTGAATTAAGATCATAACTGTGACAAAGAACTGGTAATCCATCTGTAAGTCCATCCCATCACTTCAGTATCTTTCTGAGATTATCTCACACAAAATCAAATAAACTTAAAAAAAAAAACCAAAACATTGGTTCTTATCTACTGAATCCTTTTTTTTTCTTCCCTCTTAAACGAAACAGGTAATCATAAAAAATTACTACAGAGGAACAATAGAACAATCATAGGAACGAAAGTAAACAAAATGGAGTAATAAGAGAAGGGCTCGTGTCAACTCACTCAGAGGCTCAGATTGCCAGTTGCTGTTATTCCAGAACTCAGAGTTGAGTGAGCGATCTTGGTTCATATTATAATTGCTTGCAAAATAATAGACAGGGAAGAAAGGTGGGTTACTCGCTGCATTATGGCTTCCTTGTAGATTAGCACTTGCACTGGACGAAGCCACGGACGCCATGAGGTTCACATAAGGAATGTTGTTCCACCCATCCTCAATACCACCGGAGACGCTACTACTTCCGGCCAAGGCTGTGGCTGAGTCCCAATTAGCAAGCCGCCTGCTCTGACCATGAGAAGCCATGGAATCAAAGCATGCAGTGGCCCCATTTGCAGAGGGAGTCTCTTGGGACAGTCCAGGCCTGAAACCCAGCGATTCTAGCCAATTTGTCCTTCCCACCTGACTCCCTTCTCCCTCAGCTGCGCTTGTCTGCAACCACCTCGTCGGAATGGGGTTTCCGGGTGTTGCCGGAATCCAACCGCCCTGAATCTGAAAATTTTCCTGTCTACCTTCTGGAATTGAAAGCCCTCTGCCGAAGTCCATCTCCAGACTACTAGGTTCTTCACAAGCTTTGTCTGCAATGATATAGTCAATCACTACTTTTCTCCACCAACGCTTAAATTGTATGGAAATTGCCGATTTTCCTTATATCTCCATCTTAATCAAACCTCATTGTCAAATCCTTCTCTACACGGCTCCAATAGTTGCAGAAAATCGCAGAAGCCAGACCAGCACAGAGGTGAAAAAAAGAATCCTTACAAGAGGGAAAAAAACTGGAAAAAAGTAATCTTTCCTAACCGGAGGAGAGAATCCTAAGTTCTGATGAAGCCAGAAAAATCACAGAAAATCACCCGCCAGAAAAAAACTAACAGATCTCTGTCAAGATACAGCTACAAAACTCTCAGTACTCGTTCTGCTGGCGAAAAGGTGAGATGAACCAGAATAACCAAAAAGAAATAACTCAATTGGAAAAAATTAAAGGCTCTTTAATTTTTGATAAATCTGCTTCAAGAAATTGGAGAGAGAGACACATCACCAACTACCAAAAATCTCACACAATCTTCGTTGTAAATCCCAGAAAATAGACACTACCTCTCCAACTTTGGCAACAAAATTAAGTTTTAAAAGCTCTCTTAAAACTAAGAACTACCGATCTCTCTTATCGACTCTGCCTGCGGTGGGTGAACTAATGCCGGACTTCCGGTATGGTCTTCGATAGTAAACGCGAACAGACATGTAGACAGGGAAGGAGAAAGGTATAGAGAGAACAGAGAAGAGAGAGAGAACAAATAGAAAAAAAAATAAGTTAATTGAGTGAGACTAGTTATTTAAGCCCTCACTCCTCGTTGAATTTGTTGACGAACTATTGTGTTTTAGAGAGAAATTAATATCTACAAAATAACGTTAAAGACTAACTCAGTAACTTCTCCTGCCTTTTTTACACATTAACGTACTCTGGCCGTCTGGGACTCTGGCGTATTCAAGTATTCAATACTAGAGAGAGATAGAGAGAGAGAGAGAGAGAGAGAGAGAGATTTTATTATTTATTTTTGTAAAGTAGATACTAGATAGGTTGGACTCAAAACGGGAAAGAAAAAAACCGCTAGAGAGAGAAAAAGAGAGAGTCCTTCGAGCTTAAAACACGGCGGGTGAATCGTAGAACCCAAACTGATACATGTGAAGGGGAAGGAGGGAGATCGGCGGGGATATAACTTCTCCACGCGCTTTTGACACTTGGCAAGCGAGATCGTTCTCTCTTGTAAGCGACTGACGCCGTGAAGTAGTTGACGGCGTTAAGCTGACGTTAGGTGAGATGTTAAGTGTATGGGCCATCGACGTTAGTGGTCCCCTAGTGTGGTGTAATGATGCACGCTTTCCCAACTGCTGCTTAATGTATTGGTGGACAACATTATATGGCTTCCCTTATATATTCTGATTCGCTACAACTAATTATATATTTAGTTTTTTATCGGACGGTTAGGGAAGAGTGGAAACTTCTTGATATCGTTAGAATGTTAATTAATTTGAGCCTCTGATTTCGATCTGACGGTTTAAAGTACTTTCAGTATGCCTGAGGTTGCCTTCTGAATCAGGTCCTCTCATTGAAACTGCCAACTGCACTGGGACTTCTGGGAATTTTGTCTCACGTGGGATTGTCCATTATTCGCAGTTGGATTGGAATCAGGTGGGCATTAATATATTCCAATCTGACATATGCATGTGTTGCGGGTGTAAAGACGCGCGCTTGTTACGTGATGGCGCGTGGTTGAATTGGTGCGTTGCCCTTTCATAATGTAACCATAAGCGTGCTGCATGCCCTTACATAAAGCCTGTTCATGCGAATCATGCAGTACAAACGCACACAAAACACACACATACACGCAGTCTCTCTCTCTTACTCTCACATGCTCGTGTTTACACACGTGTGCACTAATATATATATATATATTTATTTATTAATTAAAATAAAGAGCGGATAAAGTTCAAAACATCGTGAGAAACTATTCTGCACAGTTTTATTTTTTTTTACCACGTAACCACATGAATTTCATATTTCTTTTATAAATACAAAAATTTTACTTTTTTGAATTAAGAAATTAAACCAGAAATATCTATTAGAAAAGAAACACAATCTCTTGGCCTGACAACATTCTTAGCTTTAGGAACTAAAGCCGATATTCCTACCATGCCTGATGCCTCCTTCACTAGACGCCTAGTCTATCTGATGCTTTGAGTTCTTAAAGCAATCTCCTAAGTTTCGCTTCAGCCTTGCTGCCTGAAAATGTATAATCCAAGCCAAGAAAAAATGAACCGCAACCAGCTGTGTAGTAGAATTTTAACCACCGAGCCAACTTCATTGCTGAGGGGTTTACAGAAAGCAAAAATAATATGAATAGAATGATCACTTGTAAGGCAACATTTGGTCCAAAAAAATAGAGGATTGAAATCATTTTGAGGGAAAGGAGAAAAGGGCTGAAGATCACCAGAGAGTGAAAATCTGAGATCGTAGACCTATTTAGAAATGTTCTCCATGATCAAACAACTTTGGTAAAAGAAAATATGGTTCTTATGATTTCAAATAAAATAAAAAGTGATGGTTTTACTCTGAAAATATCAATGACGGTTAGTTTGATTCCTCTCAAGTACACTAGTGCACCTAGTGCGCATCCAATGGTCAAGGGTGCATGCTCAGAACTATCAATCGTTGAACGCGTATCGAGTGCAAAAATAAGGACGGAGTTAATAGAGATTACTTTGGTCTTTACTACTAAAGGCCCTGCAACCCGTGTTCGAACCTCACAAAAAAAAAATTTATTTTGTTGATGATGAAAAGAGGAACTTATAACAATATTAATCCATTGCAAGGATTTCTTTGACAAGGATGTCATCATGTAAGGGGAAAACATATGTGAACAATCTTGTCTTGATAAACTTGTTAAGGTGGTCCATCTAATTATGCTTTGTGAAATAATGATGTGATAATTCTAACCGTTGGATATCTAGTACATACCTTCGGACTAGGGGTGTCAATAGTTGGCTTGAATCGGTGAAACCAACTGAACTGACCAAAACTAATATTAGCTTATTGGATCATGTTCTGGATTGGGGTTTTGCGACATTGAACCCAAATTGGATCGCATTGAAATTGATAAGACATTGACCCAATCTTAGAATACAGGATCGAAACTAAATAAAAAACGATATAACCCAATAAGAAATTGATACCAACCCAAAATCCATAAAAAAAAATATTTTTTTTGCATACATATGAATATATTTACATGGTAAACCGAACCCAAATCGGAATACAGCTAAACTGGTAAGACATTGAAATAATCTTAGAAAATGGAATTGGAATCGAACCCAACAATATAATCCAATAAGAAACCTATATCAGCCCAAGCATATTTTTACCATAAATATGAATATATTTACATACTTAAAAAAAAAAATAAGAAAAAAAGAAAGAATATATTTACATGGTAAATGAACCTGAATCTGACTGCACTGAAACCAATAAGACATTGAACCAATCTTAGAAAATCAGACCGAAACTGAATCCAAACGGTATAACATAATTAGAAACTGATACCAACCTGAAATTCATTAAAAAATAAAAAACACATTTCTCTGTACATATGAATATATTTACATGATAAACCAAACCTGAATCATTAGCAAACCAATATCAAACGGAACCCAAACTAAAAACGAACTGAAATGACACTTAATTGGGTCATGTTTTGGACTCATTCATTCTCACATCAAAACTGGTGAAATCGAACCAAAACTAGTCCAAACCGATTGATTGACAACCCTACTTTGGACAAAGGTTTTCAGTATCGGTATCGGCCAACACCAATACTAGATTAGTGATATGGTACAATCATAGGGTAAAATGGTAAAAAATGGTACAATATCTGTATCTTTGAGGGCAAACATGTGAACAATTGACATAGACTAACACGTATCAGTTTCAAAATTGGTGAACCCTCATTTCGATACTGTGCAATTTTCGAGTGTTTTGGATTTTCTTATTAGCCAGTTATATATCCCAAACTGAAATTTAGCCTATTAGGACTATGGTTCAGTTCGATTGGAGCTAGTTTGGTTTGGCTTAGACTAATCTCACTGATTCTGTCCATGCATGTTTACGATACTCTGACCATTAATATGTATTATCCCATAATTTTAATTTTCAAATCATTATTTTATCCATTGAAAACTTTTCTTTAGATTAAATTTACATGTGAGCAAGAGACATAAAATAAATAAACATATATAGTTATATATGACGTATGTGTTCATGATGTGACAATGATCTAGTTAGTTAAATCCGTTAAAAGGCACATAGATATTAGGTAAAAGGTATAATATGTTATGATACCGATGATGATGTTTGACTTTTTTATCATATATATCACGTGGTGACAATTCAGGTGTGGTCAAAATTTTATTATATCATGAATCATAACTAATCATAATGATTTATCCGCCGCCATTTATTATTCTAACCTCAGGTTCCAAGTTTCGAAAGAGATTTTCATTGGAGCCTTTAAAAAGGCTACAACCCACATGGGCCATGGTCATCCTTAAGTGAAACCATGACAGACACATTTGAATTGGAATCTCTTATCCTACAGTGATTTGATGCTTTGAATGGAGTCATGACGTAAAGAAAGATTCCAATCTGATGTAATAATAAAGGAAACCTATGGTCTACAATGAATTGTATTTTCGATGGGATTGGGTTAGGGTTGAATGAGTCCTCCAAGGTAAACAAAGCAAAGCATCTCTCCAACTCTCCTCTGACAACTTAGATAAAGTGGGTTGTTTAATGGGTTGTTTCTTTTGGAATTTAATGCTCAGCTGACTAAAATTTCTTTTACCGTTTTGACCTCAATATATTCACAAAGTCACGGTCACGTCCTTCGGGTTCTCTTTTTTATGTCCTTATCCTTGAGTACTCTTACTTGTACAAAAGCTAGTAATGGTTAACTTTAACGGAGTTAAATTCTTGAATGGGACAAAGTAGAGAGGAAGGTGAGACATGTGAATGGGGCGAGAACATCAAAGTTAGAAATGGGTTATTTTCTAGTGTGTGTTCAGATGTACCGAAAATCTTGGTCACTGAACTGGACCGTTGATTTACCATCTCTATGTTCTGGACTTCTGATTACTTTATCATCTTTGATAAGTAATGTTATCGGGAAAGTGGCTTGGTCCCACTTTACGTAGTATCGTTATCCATAACTTTTTTTTTTCTTAAAAAAAAAATCTATAATTTTCTGGGGAAATGGTTTGACATTTTCCTTACGGTGAATCATGAGACACGACTTTTATAATGAAAAAATGTGAAGGGAGAAATAAAAAGTTGGGATTGAGTTTCATGTAATGTAGTGTAGCTTCCGTTAACCTTTTTTTTTGTGTCCATCTCTCTCTCTTTCCACAATTGGAAGTAAATATGTCATTTTATAGGAGAGATGAGAGAGAAAGATATAGGGATGTATTACTACAACAATAACTAAAACCTTACTCCAATTAAATGAAGTTGGCTACATGAATCCGCTTAGGGGTGTCAATCATGAGCTCTCATCGGTAGGCTCGACCCAGCTTGACTTGCTTAAGGCCCAACCTGAATCAGCCCATTTAATAAACGTGTTGGCTTAAACGGGCATTTACGATGCAGAGTAGTAGCCCGTTGGGCTCCCAACCGGCCCGACTCACTTAAGTAGCTCGTTAAAATCGACTCAATTAGCTCAACCGACCTGACTCCCTTTAGAAAAATGCTTAAATTGTAAATATATATTCTACCACTAATACTACAAAACATGAGTAAGGAATAGGTAGGACTAAACTAATAGTTGAATATAACACAATGGACATATGAGATTTCAATGAAAAAATATGGTGACCTTTGTGATTTCACTGTGAAGAAAGATAGTAGAGAGAAAAGATAAACATTTGGCACAGATAGGCAGCTTGGTTTTCATTGAAATAATAAGATTGAGCACAAACAATGTGCAGAATATTTATAAAAAACTCACATAGTCAAACAACTCCCAAAGTAGTATAATAATTGAAGGGAAAGACAACTGCCCAAAGTAGGTTTTTTTTTTTTTTTCATTGTATTATGTATACCAGCGAATCAAAAATCCAATTTCAAGTTTGTAACGTTTTTGGATCATTCAATTGTTAAGAAGAGAGTAATTCTTTTAACTTAGATTACATTTTAAAAACATGATTCCCTTGGATATGGTTCTGGAATTGTGACTGTTATCCTCCATTAGTTTTAAAGCCAATAGTTTAATCCTCTTAAAAAATGATTTTAGGGTAGGCCTGTTTAGAGCCCGTTTAGAATTAAATAGGCCCATAGCCCATTTAAGGCCCGTTTAAGGTAGCCCAATTCTAGCTCGACACCGATTGGCCTGATTACAAATCGTATCATGCCCTCCAAATCTAGGCCCGTTTAAGTAAACGAGTATTCACAGTTCAAGGATTTCACACCGTCAGACCCGATTAGGTTTGACCAAGATTGGCCCGGTCCGACCGATTGACACCCCTAGATCCGCTATTGAAATTAGAAAATAAAGAAGCCCAAAAGAGAAGTTAAAAAAAGAAAAGAGGAAAAATTGAGATAAGAGAAGATGGCAAAGTAGTAGTAGAGAAAGACGCATCATGGGAAACATCCCCTATAAGGGGTCAACAACACAGGTCCTTGTCCCCCACAAAACTCTATCCAAAATCATACTAGGATCAAGCCTTATCGTTTGCATATCTTTCCGAACCACTTTGTCAATAGTCGCCTTAGGCCTACTCCTACCTTTTCTGGCTCCCACAAAATACATCTGGTCTATCTTTCTTACTGGGGCATCCATAGGTCTCCGTTGAACATGGCCATACCACCTCAACTGACTCTCACAGAGTTTGTCCTGGATAGGTGCAACCCTAAGGCGTCCTTTATACAATATTCTTTATCTTATCTCTTTTGGTCTTCCAGCACAATCCTCTCAACATTCTCATCTCCGCTAAACTCAGTTTATTTAAAGTACTCTTCTTGACTGCCCAACACTCTGCTCCATACATTATAGCTGGTCGAATAACTGTCTTGTAAAATTTTTTCTTGAATTTAATAGTTACTCTTTTGTCATATAGCACTCCAGAAGCACCTTGCCATATCATCCACCCAACTTTAATCCTGTGGGCAACATCATCATATATGTCTCTCTCTTTGGCAATGATGGAGCTTTGGTATTTAAAACAATCACTCTGGGGTAGATCCTGTTCCCCAAGTTTCATCACTCCCTCCCCTACTCTAGATTGGTTGAAGGGGCACATCATATATTCGGTCTTCGTCCTGCTTATCCTAAATCCTCTTGATTCCATGCTAGATCTCTATAGCTCCAGTTTAGTATTAATCCCATTCATAGTTTCATCTATCAGAACAATATCATCAGCAAATAGCATACACCACGGAACCGAGTCTTGGATGTGCCTAGTTAGATCATCCAAAATGAATGCAAACAAATACAGACTTAAAGCAGAACCTTGGTGTACTAGCCGTAGTATACTCAACCTAACAACGTTCTTTCTCCGTAATAACTAATATAATTAAAATGAAGGGAAAAAGAGCTCTATTCAGGAGCAGGGCCTACGCTAATTCTCCCATGAGTCTTTTTGTTTGGTGGAGGAGAGATATAAATATAAAAGTGCTGGCGTAGACTGTGTTCTGAGATAGAGTATGCAATGATTGAGACTTTTTGCAATACAAATAGAATAACAGAAGGAAAGCAACTAAAAAGTTTTAATTCTAAGCTTTGGGTCTCTCTACTAGAGTTCTTAAATCTTTCTTGATAAGGAGTGTGTTGTCCCTGTATAGCCCCCAACCCCATCACTTATTGGCTAAAAATATCAGTTTCCAGTGCCATCTATAGGTTAAGATACGGAAACATCAATGAGAAGTCAAGTTTTCTTGCTAGCTTTTGTTGAAATGCCTGCCTTTTCACCTTTCAAGAATCTCAAGACGAGGAAATCTCTTTTCAATTTCTCTTCCCTATTGAAAAGCATGTGTAGAAATTTGACTGTGCTTTTCATTCACATCACATTGAGGACATACGATAGCCTTGCTAGTTGATTCTGCGCTTTGGATTCAGAAGCCAACATCTTCCTCGAGAACCATTGAGAAGACTTTGGGTCCCTCGGATCAATATTGAAGAATTCAAACCTCCACAAACATAATCAAAAGCCAAATTGGTGATGGATATCTTAAGGTGGAATTCTGCTACGATCCTACATCAGTCATATGGGGGGCTGATCCCAGATCGATTACGATAGGAATTTGGCATGGGTTTATATGGTCTTGGGTTCCTCACCTTGTAAGTTGGTTTATGGGGTTGAGTTCTCCCAAAATTTGTACCAATGGTATTAGAGAAGCCGATCTCGTCCTCAACTTTCTCATTGAAGGTAAGAGTGTATCATTATTGATAATTCGATATGGTATTGATATTTAGTATGGTATCGATTTGGTATGGTGTTATTTATATCATACTCCATACCAATACCATATAGAATTCCGGCTCGATATGTATACCCCATACCGATACCATATTGAATTTAATTTGGTTTAGTTTGGTACCAATAATTCAATATGGTATCAATTTTGGTATTAGCTATTCGATACACATTGATACACTTAATGGAAGGGGCGACCTGGTGCCAAAGTGAAGCTGCTAGGAAATGGCTACCTAATATAGAGTGAGCCATCGTGGATTTTGGTTTGGAAGCGTGATGGTATTTTGCAGTCCTATATCAGTTACATGGGGGGTTGATCCCATGTCAATTATGAAAGAGATTTGGTATGGATTGATAAAGTCTATGGGTTCCTTCACCTTGCAATTTAGTTATTAGATTCATCTGATGGGCACAAAACATTTACGACTGGGAGGCGGTAAGACTGAGAAGAAAAAATGGAGGCTTTAGACACAAATTGGGTCATGAAACGACAAAATTGAGGCTTTAGATGAAAACTGAGTGATGAAATATATATAGAAGAATCATTAAAGTAGGTGAGTGATTCTCTCACCAACTCTGTCACGTCCCGTTCACATAGAATCGGACCAGTGACCGGGTTCCCTTTAGGTAACCCAAAACCACCAGGATCATCTGATACAGTAACCACAACACAACAAGCACAAGTAATCAATGAAATATAATAACATAATATAGTGGAAGTCTTGTCGTGTATGAATACCTGTAATTCCCCATATACTCTTGATACCCAAATTGTTCTACATAATGTATTTACATATGGGCTCGTAGGCATGATATTTACACAAGAAAAAACAATTTAACTATTGAGAGCACAAAAGGGAAAATATACCAAAATAATAAAAAGAGTATAACAAGTAGAATTAGCTACTATTGCTTTGTAACATAACCCTCACATGGGCAACCATCACAATGATCGAATCCTTCGGGGACCCACTAATCCCCCATTGGGGTTTCATCAATGGGACCCAGCACGGGTTCCTCTATTCAGTATCTTGTAAAATCATCTAAAAATGTGTATACACGAGGGGTGAGCTCACTAGCTCAGTAAATGGAAAGGGAGACGCACACAAGCAATTGCAAATCAAATGATACTATATGCATGAGATATATTTTAATCCCAGTTCATCTAAACAATCATTACTAGGTCATAGGTAACATGCTACTCACAATCATAGTGCACGTATGCCCCGCGTTTGAGATACATTCTCCATCCCGTGATACGCCCATAGGGTTATCAGAGAAGGCCCACTGTGAGCACTCGAAAAGTAAATCGTAATCGAACCACAACATAAATGTAAATCGTGTCCGAACCACAGCAGAAAAGTAAATCGTGGCTGAACCACAACATAAATTAAAAGCAGTATGATTGGCCCTCTAAATATATCACCAAGGTTTCCAACTGTTCTAATAATCAGTCAAACGTACTTTTAACCACCACAACGGTCCACGATTGGCACTTCCCTCCATCGATAACCCAACACGTAAACCCCTGTTGGGAAGGGTTGTAGCATGAGGGAGTATAATATCCTAGCCACATGATTCTATATGAGATAGTATGACTGCATAGTACTTTTGTGTCCTATTTCACGGTGTACCAATGCATTCATTTTCAAGCGGTACGGCATCTATTCTGGAAATCCCACATATGTTCGGCAAATCATCACCATACCATAACATATGATAAATCCATTCTCATGATTCCAAGCAAGTAATAAGCATTTAGAAATTTAAGATACAAGATGTTCAATTCTAACTGCATCATTCATATATCAAGCATATGCATGGGAATGACAGTCGGAATGTCAATATAGTCTATATATGCATAGGATGCCAAAAACACTCCGAAAATAAGATCAAAGTCCTCTCCCCACACTTACTTATTCTTGTAGAAGAATCCGCACTCGCGATACGGATAAGATTCAGAGTGAAGACAAATGTCTTGAAACCTAGCACAGAAAAGGAGTTTAGGAATAAGTCCAATTCAGGACCATAAATGACGTAGGTTATGGTCATGACACGTATAATAGCATAAAGAAGGTTGTCGGTGAGTTTGAGCCCATGCAGAGCTCATTTGGGCTACAGGTGGGTCATATAGGTGGGTAGGAGAACCCATCTGTGCAAACTGTCCAGACCGACGGGTCATATTGGTAGGTCTGACACCAGTCGGGCTTACCCACTGATTGACCCAGAGAAGATAGGCGGGTCACACTGGTAGGTGTGGCACTAGCCAGTCTTACCCGCCGGTAGACCCATATAAGACAGGCAGGTCACACTGGTAGGTGTGGCACTCACCAGTCTTACCCTTCGATTGAGTCAGAATCCCAGGCAAGACTAGGGGGTCACACTGGTAGGTGTGACCACCGACTTGTGCTACCCGTCGGTATTCTGTGGGTTTTATTGTTTTCCTTCATTTCTTCATTTCACCTCTTGGAAACCCAATAAGGTGGTTCCCACTTCATTTTTCACACATTTTAAGCCTCATCTACTTGATTGTTCTATGGATCTAAGCCATCATCAAAATTTGGGGAAAGAAATCATACCTTAGCTTAAAAACCCCAAATCTTGGGATCCTCTTTCCAAACTCAAATGCCACTTCAATAACTCCCAAATCTTTCAAGGAAATCACATAAGGGTTTCATTATTCCCTAGATTCAACCACATGCAAAAGGGTTTCATCACATCTCAAGGGTTTATGACTTTACTTACCTCAATATGTAGATCTTAAGATACCGGTGAAAATACCAACGATGAAAAGGTGAAATGTGGCTACGGAATCCAAGGGGATAGCCTTCTCCCTAGTCTTCTTCTTCTTCTTCCTCTTTTCTCCCTCCTCTTTAATTCTCTCACCGACTTGTTGAAACCATAAATGAGAGAGAGATAATAAGGCTATTTATACCCTAGCCAATAAATATTTCCTAAGGTCCGTTTGATTTTGCCTATTTATGGATCAAAACACATTAAATCACATTTTCAGATGAATTAACCGACATCATCGGGCATACAAGACCTCATTTCAATGAGGAGTCCGAAATACACGTGCTCACCTAAGCCGGGCCTACTAGGGTCCATGTTACCCATATAGGTGGGTCACATTGGTGGGTCTCACACCTACCAATGACACCCACCAATCGGCCAAACAAGTCAACCTTACTATATTTTGGAGGAAAACGAAATCTTAACACGTACCTCACTCTCGTCACGTGTTGTAGACTAAGTTCTTATCATTCAAATATGATAACACACCTTTCCTATTCATATATGGCCTTGTGATATGTACAAGGACACGACTTAGGTGTGCGAATCACTTCGGGTACTGGCCCAATCTTGTCCGACCACCTGGCATTTGGCGTCACCCTTGCTATCATGTACCATAAGGCACCAACGTCAACACGTTCTGGTTCAGACCCTGGAAGACCAAACCGAACCAACCGGGTTTAAAGAGCAGGGCTCTACAGACTCACTCCCATTAACCAACTTAATTAATATTGGTGTTATATTTACTATGCATATATACATTATAAGGGACGAAAGTGTGTGCATTGAATGTGTCCAATCTCACGTACGCAGAAATTCATTTTCGATTTTGGTTCTAAATTCATGAGACGAAGACTTATTGTGAGATCTCTTTTTGGCTTTGTTTTTCTTTTGAGTAAAACAGGAGAGGAAAGAAGGAAGATAAGGTGATCTCTCTTGTGTTCTCCATATTAGGTTGTAGCGTGACGAAGTTCTCTTTGTCAAGGGAAGAAGGGAATGTACTGACTTTGTCGTATTTGTCACAATGGCTTTTGAGGTGAGAGTGTTGTACTATTGTGAATCACCATTGTCTGGTGAGTTGCTTTGTAATCCAAGAGGATACTTTTCTCTTGATGTTTTGGTAGCTTCTATACATTTAGGGAGGAGATCTTGCAAAGCCATTATTTATTATAGTGGAAATTTTACCTAGACAAGGTCCCGTAGTTTTTCCCTTTCACCTGGGAAATTTCCACGTTAAAATTGGTGTGTGATTTTATAGTTCAAGTTGATTTGTTTCAGTGCCATTATTTTGCGTATACTTTGGTTATCGTTTTGGATCTTTGTTGACTTGCATATACGTGTGAAAGGGTTCTTTTTTCCAACAAGTGATATCAGAGCTAGGTTATTGAATTGTGTGCAAAAGATGGAGAGGAACACCACAATACAAATGATTACCTTGACTATGAGCAATTGGATGATTCGGAAGACGAAGATGGATGACTTGTTATAGTACAAGGAGTACACCCATAGTGAGTGATACAAAAAAACTTGAAAAGATGACCGATGCTGAATGAAAGGTCTTGGATCGAAAAGTCATTGGATTTATCCATTTTTGTTGGATGATACCGTTTTCCATCATGTATCCACAAAGACATCAGTGTTAATAACTGTAGAAGAATTTTTAAGGACTGTACGAGAGAAAGACTGCCGACAATAAAGTTTTTTTTATTCGAAGACTTATGAACTTGAAGTACAGAGGAGGCTCAGTTGCAAAAATTTGAACAAAGAGAAAAGTATTGTGAATCATTTCTCCTCTATAAAGAATGATGAGGTACAAGCATCATTACTTCTTAGTTCATTATCTAACCGATGGGAAACACTGTGGTGTCTCTTAGCAATTCTACACTAGATGGACTGCTTTCAGTGAGTCAAATGATAGAAAGTTTGTTGAATGAAGAGACCAAAAAAAAAAAAAAGAATCCTTGGGCTCTCCCTTGCCTCAACAAGAATCATTTGTCATAGAAAATCAGGGGAGAAGTACAAACAAATCAAGAAAGGTTAAGAAAGAGTGCAAAAAACTTAAAAAGAGATTCAAAGAAAGAGGAAGAGAGAAAAAAGAAGATAGTACCACCGTTATCGTCTACTTAGACGGTGATATAATTTAGGTATTGTTACACCTCCCCAAGGGAGTGTTTGTATTGATGACCTCATTCATTTTATTCCAAATCCTCCTTCTATGGCCCATAATGACGGGGGAGATGAATAACAAGACGATGAGATGCAAATGGTGATGATGGCGATGATAATACTTGACTACTAGAGTTCCACCACATCAATATATAAAAGCAAATCGGAATTCTTTAAAGAAGCAAAGCTGATGGGTATTAAAGTCATGAAAAAGGAGTAACTGCATAATGAAGTTCAAATCAAGTACGGAGTTTGATCCATTCCATTTTTTAAAGTTATTCATTTGGGGGACTAACGTTGCACCGGAGGCACATAGACAAAGTGCATAGAATTGCACAATAGTGATGAGAAAGATGTGAGTCATAACCATATTGGAGGATTGGAAAGATACGGTGGACACTCCTATAAGGTGAGAAGTTTGGTGTTTGTCATGGTGGAAAGCTTGTGTCGTAGGGATATACATATATTAGCCTAACAAATTTGGGAGATCCATCCTCCTGAGTTGGAGGGGAGTTTGTTGGGTGGACACATATGAATAAAGTTAAGGCGATTAATAGGAATGAGGTGATGAGAAAGTCGCACTCATAATCAGCTTGATATTGGTATTATATTTTACTATATTGTAAACACCTAATTTTGTCACCTGCCCTCGGCAATGATGATTTACAAGATATGAGAACGACATGAAAAAGGATTATCGGACATTATCAGGGTGTAATAAGGCAAAAGCCCTTATTTTTGCCCTAATAATTCTGAGCTGAAAAGAGGCTCCACACCTTTACTAATGGATAGTGCTTAGAAATATGATTCTAACGACATATGGTGTGCCAAAATCGGACCATTGTGTCTCCCAGGATCACACCCGGAAAACAGAAGCACTATGGAGGGTCAGATCAACATCTTTTGGTCCAAGGAATATTCTTTTTCCCATGGCCTGACAAAAAATTGGAGGCCCCACGAAAATTCAGTTCGACTGTGGCCCAAATGTACTTGGCCCTGTCCTGTTTTGGGCAGCCCCCCGAAAATACACCCTTTTGGGTCCGAATATATATAAATTTAGGACTATTTTCACCCATCCCAAGACACACAAGGTTCTACCCTTCTACCTACCCCTCTTCTGGTGAGCTGATTACCCTCCCAAGTGTCCTAGAGTGTGGAGAAAACCCTATAGCTTTCACTTTCCCACTCCAAAACTTTTGCTAGCCAAAACTCAAAAAATTCAAAAATTAGTCAAGAAACATACCCAACTTTTAGGAATGCCTCATAAGGTCCTTTATTTCCCCAGATTCTTCCAAATTCCATCGGTATCACCCCAGGATCTTGGAGCTATGTCAAAATTCTCATAAATCTCTAGAAGTTGCAAAGGGTTGGAAAAAGGCTGAAATCTCCTAAGAAGGAAAGCAAATGATCAAGTCCACTTCCACCTGAACTAGGGAACGCATGTCGAAGCTTGTAACTACACCAACGAGGCACCACCCTTCTCAACCAAAAACAGAGATAAGCTCTCAACTCTATTAGCTAGAATGTAGACTCTTTAAGTTATGTGTGGTATTGTACATAGTAGTGTAGTAATAACTTAGCCATGCATACGGTGTAGGAAAAATTAAAGGAGAATATTCATTCTTTAACATCTAGTAACAAGACTGGTTCAACTAGGTAGAGTTGTTGCCTAACACCTTCCTAAGTCCGCAACTTGATACTTATCCTCATATTTAGACTAGACCAATTCACCGGTCCCTTCTTTATGGATTAGGCCAACCTATCGGGACTTAGGCCCTAACCCTAGGTGGCGACTCCAAACCTTTATATTCTTCAATCCCCAAATATTTGCAAAAAATCATCACTTATATCCCCTTTAGAAAATAACCCAAAGGAAAAAAAAGAGCTGCCTACGAATTATGCCTCCACGTGTCTCTGAGTGGGGATGCGACAATATGGGGCCTATGGGTGCATGGCTGAGAGAGGGCCCGAGGATCCAGATCCCAAGGCGTTACCCTCATAGTGGCGACAACACTGAGGATTGGTGTCAAACTTTCAATACTAAATGCCATAATTAAATGCAAGAATATTCTCCCCTCACAACCATTTGTTTGAAAATGTAATTGGCTAACTCGTGTTGGTAATTGTATGTACTAACCACATCATGCATCGTGCTCGAAGAGAAATCATATGACGAGGGTACTCCCTATCGAGCTAGCACCCTCGGGGAAGTCCATGCACGTCATACTAAGTACTTTGAAATCAGATGATAGTCGATTCCTGTACAAGAATGCTTGAAGTGTAATTGTACGACAAGGATGTCCATTCTTGTGTCAGCACCCTCGGAGAGGTCTGTGCACTTTATGGCATTCTGAGATTGATCGATCATTGCTTCTTACATTACACTTATATACACACTCACGACACGGATACCATTTTGGCTAGTTGTCTAACCTCGTGTATTGTCACAAGTAATGGGAAACAAAATCACATCCCTTGATACAATACATTTTGGTATATTAAAAGGATCAAGTACCTCGAGTATATAGATCCTCTCAAGGGTAACCAATTCTGTCTTATTGCATCCATTGCATCCCCTCATCATGAAGGAAATAGATGGAGAACGATTAGGAATGCTACAAGCTAACTTGTAAAATTGTTTATGGTCAAAATGGAAATCTTATTATAACGTATTTTGATCACCAAGAAACGCTCTCTTAAGTGGAGTTCGGTCAAAGATTCCTTTTACTTTCGAAACTAAGAGTGTAGTCTCAACGGCATTGGTACCCATAACTCTAGAGTGATTTCCAGTAAGTTGTGCAGAATATCGAGACACACTCTACAAGCCTGAAAGGATGGATCATGAAGTGAGATAAACATAAGAGTAGTACCTAATGATATGAAATATTTTATAAGAGTATTCTTGTTAAACTATCTTCTTTGCTTCTCGCTCCATGATATGAATTTAATCGAGAATCCAGATTTTAGTTAAACTCTTATCATCTCGCGAACTAACCTTGCATTGGGGGAAGGGGATAGGGGCAAGTGGTGGGGGTGATGATATTACAAATGGTAGGGATGGGACATGTTTAATTGGTGGGGGGGGGACTTATGAGGGTAGGTTTGCTAGTTGCAGGTATAAAGGAGGATGTATAAGGGTAAAACTGAAAATGAAAAAAAAATTTTGATGAACCTTGCTAATGTCATCTTGATTTAGGTACTTCAAACATAATATATGAAACATTGGATACCTTAGCTGCAATTTCTCAAAATGTTAGGCACCCTAAGTGCCATTTATCCTTTTATTTACCATCAGTACAATTTTAAAATTAACTCGTGAACATCAACTAATTTAAATGCCGGATTTAAATGAACAAAAATTAACAAAATAATCCAACACATTAATTTCTATCACCCATGTCGTTTGGTTGTTTGTAAGGGTGAGTGAACTTATTATTATTATTATTATTATTATTAGTTTTTTTTGATAAAATAGCTTATTGAGATAAAGGTATGATAAACAGAAGATATATCTTATTCAAAACCAAGGAATGGAAATTGACCATACGGCCTTACATACCATTCATTTGTCACCCTAATTAGTTTTTCGGCACACATCACATTTGTTCGATGGACCGACAACCAATCCATGCCCAGTATAACATCAAAATTTTGCATGTTGAATTTGATGAGTTATGCATCCAATTTCTTTCCACTGATTTCAACTGGACATGGCCCATACACCTCCTTCAACTGTGTAACTTTTCCTGTAGGCATACTGACAATCATCTCATGAGCTAGTGTCCTAGGCGACATACCAAGTTTCTCAGCAAATCTCTTAGATATGATTGAATGTGTAGCTCCTGAATCAAACAAGACATAGGTTGGTATACCCAATACAGGTAGAACACCTAGTGCAACAATGCATATAAGTATAGCAGGTGATTAAAATTTAGCATAAGGAAAATTTTAAATTAAAATGTACCTGCTATCACTTCTCTGTTGGCCTCAGCTGATAAGGCATACATTATTCCTTATGGTTGATTCCCCCGAGTTAAGGGAGGTCTATACACAGAGGGCTGACTGGATGGTAAGGCAGGTCTAACTCGACAGTCTTTGGCAAAATACCCATAAGAGTGGCAATTAAAGCAACGGCTCTGTGACGTCGAAACTGGGGTAGGGACCCTTTGTACTTGACCTGATGTAGTTGGGGGACGGAGTGGCCTTGTGACTGTAGGCACTATACTAGTGTTTGGATAAAAAGATGTAGAGCCTGGACCACCAGCTGGTCGAGGAAGGTAGCCAAATGGCCTATAGGGCTGTCTGTATATAGGCCCAGAACTATACGACCCACGGGATACCTTGGATGAGTTGCCTATGTCAGGAAATGGATTAGTCATCTTCTTCATTTCTCTTCTTGGAACATATATTTTGGGTGTTGAATCCATCCATACTTCCCAAAACTTGACTTCTTTCATGTCTCTTTCCATAGAATAGTCATTCCGTGAGAATATGATGCTCCCTTTTTGACTCATTCATAGTTTTAGGCTTTACTAACCAATCTATGGGAGAAAATCCCAAACCTTGCCCTAATTTCTCCAATTTGGGGTTTTCTTCTATATCTTCTCTTTTCTCCCCAACTAACAACTCAATTGAGATTTCTTATCCTTGATTTGCACTTACATTGTTGGAAAGATCATGAAAACTTGTATATGCTTGCAATTCCATCTCGTTTCTATGAAAATCCATCTCTTTTGTGTTAGGTTTCTTGAAATTTTTTTTTAGGGTTTCTATGATTCTCTTCCTTTGTTCCATACTTGTGAACAACTTTGAATCACTTACCATTAATTGTTGGTGCAATGATATTTGACTTACACTTGTTGGTTGTATGCCTCGATGAGCCCTATGATCATGAAATTTTTTTTTTCTCTCTAAAAATGGAAATCTCTCTTATTCCTTGCACTTCAATTTCATAATAGAAATTTTTACATATTTTTGGTTGTATAATGATATGTATTACTATCATTGACATGTTAGCTTCAATTTCCACACTTTTATGGGATTTTCACTCTCTTGGATTGAACTTGTACATTAACATTAGGGGCTTTCTACCATTTGACACTAATTACCCCACTTGAGGAAATTCTTTTGAGGCTTTCCATCACTTCTCACTTGTCATGCTTTATACTCCTTTGTTACTCTTCTATTTTGCAACATGCTAATGGATGTCATGTTTGGGGATTTCCTTCTATTCATTTCTCTATGGCTTAACCACCCCTCTTTTTATAATGATCCACATTATGTATTTGGGTGCATTTACATATGCTTGCTCACCCTCCTGTTTACTTCTTTTGTCATGCAACATTCTTACTTATCACTATTTCTTCTCTTTTCTTACTAGGATGTCTTCTCGCAAGGGCAAGGAACTTGCATCCTCTTCTAATAGACGTAGAGCCACAACTTTAAAAAGGAAATGTGTAGGGACTAGTTCCTTAGCTATTCGCACAAGGCAACAAGGACATGCCCCCATAGATCTTTTAGACTATAATGAGAGACTCTTTTGAAGTATGAGGGTAGCAACGAATTGGCAGACCTTCCTAAAAAGGTTTGTAATGATGGAGAAAATCGTGGTAGCTTGTGATTTCAATAAGATTCAACTACAAGAGAGATTTACTGCACTGGGTTGGCAGTCCATCCTTAATATTGACCGCCCATGCTATGAATACCTTATTCGAAGATTTTATTATAATTTGGAGGTCTCTTACTAGTATCGGGAGTACTCAATCACTAGTATGGTGAAAGGGGTAAACATTCGTTTGACTATAAACACTCTTGCTAGTATTTTAGATATGTCATCAGTTGGACATCAATTCTATAGCCCCCTAAGGAGTAAGCCCGTGGGTCCATCCTTGAGTTCGGAGATGCAGGACCACATTTACGAGACCAGTAGTGGCAATAAGGTGCGTCCGGATTCCGAGGTGACATACAACCAGGAGGCTCATGTATTTGCTCTCTTGGTTCAGTTTAATTTGCTCCCTAGAGGAGGTCATAGGAACCAAATGAGCTTTATGGCAGCCTACATAGCCTTCTGCATCTACAAGGCCTTGGAGGGAGGTGCCGAGCATTTATGCTTGCCCTATATTATACTTAAGACTATGGAACATCATGCCACACATCCTGAGGATGGAGGTTTCCCATATGGTAGGACCCTCACCAGGGTTTTCGAGTTCTTTGGGGTGGATTTGAGTGGTGAGGAGGGAAAGACTCTAGCGAACAAATTTAGCAGGGAAAACCTACGCAGGATGGGTCTCCAAGCTCTTATGGATGTGCCTTAGAGGGCAGGGGCTCAAGGAGGCAGGAATAGGGAGGATGTCCAAAGGGAGGATGTCGACAGGGAGGAGGAGAATAGTGAGGAGGACGAGGATTATATTCCTCAATT
Source organism: Macadamia integrifolia (assembly GCF_013358625.1). NCBI lineage: Eukaryota > Viridiplantae > Streptophyta > Magnoliopsida > Proteales > Proteaceae > Macadamia > Macadamia integrifolia. The sequence goes on from NC_056570.1 coordinate 9,589,659, forward strand.
CGAGGAGGACTTTCTGGATAAGGATATCCTTGTGGTGGAGCCTCTTGCTTTGAGAGATGCTGATCCTGACTTTGCTAGGGCTGCAGACCCACAACATAGAGCCCCACCACCTGAGAGTAACACATTTGACTTTGAGAGCATGATGACCAACATGAGGGCCTTAAAAGATGGGTAAGATCAGTTTTTGAGAAGACTAGATGAGAGTGCTACTAGAGAGAAATATCTTAGAAAGGCAGGCTACATTAGAGAATTCCTTCCTAAGATTGAGCGAGGATTTGGACACAACGGTCAATGCTATTTCAACGGACTTTACCCAACTCTGGAGGGATGTGGAACTAGTGAATGCGAGGTTTGATTACTACGACTGTCGACTCAATGTTAAATCGAGGCCTAGGAGGGATGGAGTAGTAGAACTAGATGATGACGAGGGTCTCTGAGGACTTAGCTTGCCTATCCTAATCAGCTTTTTACTTGTCTCTATGTTGTTTATGTATTTATGGTGGACTATTTTTTTTTTTTACTTTTATCTGTAATTTGGACTTGCTAGTATGGTGTTATGATGTTGTTGGTGACTTTTAGTTAGTTTTGTCTGCTTGATAAACTTATTGTAATTTGGTTGTAACAACGTTAGTTAGCCTTTGTTGATTATGCTTATTCGTATATGTATGTTGTCTATTAGGTGCTTGTATTTAAAAATTTTGGGAAATCTTGTTTTAACGTTGTTATGCTGTTGAAATTTTGTTAAATCCGTACTCAATGGGTTATGAAATTAAATAACTAATCTTTTATTTATTCTAAGTAAATTTTCTCTTATGCATGCCATGAAATGCAATAATTAAATGCAACTATTTTTTTTATTCTTTAAAGTATTTTTCATTTACCCAACCCCATTTCCTATTATAGATTCTATGGGGTCTAAATGGTATGCTGTGAGTGGATAGAGCATCACGCTCTGATACCACTGTTGTCACGTCTCGGTCACACATAATCAGACCGGTGACCGAGTTAACTCTAGTTAACCCAAAACCTGCCAAGATCATCTGATACAATACCCCACCACAACATACCCACATCTAAGATAAGTGTTCAAAAGTTTAACGGAAGACTTAAATTACCTGTAAATATCCCCAATATACTGGATACCCAAATTGTAGTATATAACTAAGTACATGTGGGCCCGTAGGCATGATATTTACACAAAAAGAATAATAATTTACATATCAAGTACACATAAGGTGAGGTCGTCAAAAATCAAAAAGTGAAATCCTGTACGGTGTCATTACTACTGTCCTGCAGCACAACCCTCGCACATGCAATTAGCACCGTGCTCATACTCCTTAGGAACCCACCAATCCTCAACAGAAAACTCGACAGTGGGGCCTTATTTCTGATCTTCAGGCAGGTGACCTATAAAATCATCTAAAAGAGGTGTGCACGTGGGATGAGCTCACTAGCTCAGTAAGTGAAAAGAAAGACCACACAAACATTCACATCCATATGCACTATATGCCATGCAATTCATTTTAATCTTATCCACCTAAACAATATTACTAAGTCTTAGGTTATGTGATACTCACAACCACAGTGTGTGTATGCCCCAAGAACGAGTCGCGAACTCAATCCCGCGATACGCCCATAGGGTTGTCGGAGAAGGCCCACCGTGAGTACTCAGAAAAGTAAAGCATTCCGACCACTAGTTCTCAACATAAAAGTAAATGACAGAAATGTAAAGGTGTCAACCCCGGTAATTTAAAAGCAGTACGATTGGCCCTCTTGAATATACCACTGAGGTTGTCGATTGTACTAATGACCAGCCGGACATATGTCTAACCGTCACAGTGACCCGACAACCGCGACCACTGCTTCCCCCCAAGTGATAATCCAACACCTTAACGCCTGTTGGGAAGGGTCGTAGCACAGTGAATGATAATCCTAAACCGCATGCTCCTGTATGACAAAATACGATTACATAGTGCCACTGCGTCCCATACCACGGGTCACCAATGCACTCGTTTCTAAACCGATTACGATGTCTAGTCTAATCATGCATTATCCACAGTAATCCAACCATTCATCACATAAGCACACCAATCATTTAGCATTGAGAATGTAAAGCACAACACACATATCGTAAATCATTTGTTTAGAATGCACAAGCAATGCGTGCAAATGACATATGAGGATGACTAATCTACACATAATTTGCATGATGACATGGCTAGCCTAGATACAATTTAATGATGCAAAAATAAGCCTTAAAATAAGGTCAAATGTCCTCTCCCCACTTACTTGTTGGGTACAAAAGCTCACGTTCGGTACGGGTGAGGTCCGACGTGAGAAATGTAAATTCTAGTGGAACCTATTGTAAGCGAATGAGGTTAGCATTTCACCACCTTGGGGTCAAAACTAATGAGGTTTAATGTTTAAATCATGTTTAAAATCATAAAAGAAGGTTGTCCACCAGTTTTGGGCCCATTCGGGCTAAAAAATCTGACTGGTGGGCCAACACGTGGGCCATACAGCTCACCTGTCTTCGCCCATTGGTCCAACAGGAAAGCCCCTACAGGTGGGCGGATTCGATCGCCGGTCTTCACTCACCTATTAGAATTAAGGTTTTACCCAAACAGGCGGGCCTCTGCTGGTGGGTAGGTTCGCTCGCCGGTCTTCGTCCACCTGTTGGTGCGAAAATTGATTTTCTTTCTTAAAACACTTCTCAACCTTGGGAAAATCAAATGGAGCTGCTCCAATCACATTTTTCACACATCTAAGGCCTCATAAGATGATTCTAACTTAGATCTAAGTTAGATTTAAGGATTGAAAAGCAATCTTACCTTCTTTGCTCAAGAACTCTTCCAAAACCCCAAAATCACCTCTTAACTCAAGAAATCACCAATGCTTCTCAAATCCTGCAAACACTTCTTTAAACCTTCAAAATCAACACATAGACCATCTATTAAACCTTAGATTCATCATCTCAAGTGGGATTAACAAGATCTCAAGGAACTCTGCCCAAATCAAGGGTTTCACTTGGGGTTTTGTGAAAATTTAAGAAGTATAGTCTTCGCTCACCTCAAATCGTAGGTCTCGTGTTGGGGATCACTTTTCTGGTGCCGGAATGAGAAGATCAAATCTCGGCGTTGCTTAAAATCATTTCTTCCTCTTTTTCTTTTCCTTTCTTCTTCTTCGTTCTATTTTCTTCCTTTCTTTTATCTCTCTTCTTTACTTTTCTCACCCACTCTTTAAGGCATTAAATGAGAAAAAAAAAACTATAAGTACTATTTATACTAGATCATATTTAGTAACCACATGGGTGGGTCACACTGGTGGGCGGGTTTGCCCACCTGTGACCGCCCACCTGTTGGTCAAAACTTAAACAAACAATTGAGATTTCGATGGGATTCGACTCTCAGTATGTATCTCACTCTCGGCACAAGATATATAATACGTATACACTTTAGGATATAACTACATACCAGCATTACCCGTACATGGCCTTATGATACGTGCATATATACGGCTTGGGTACACCCGTCTTCTTTGGTACTGACTCAGACTTGTTTGGCCAACCTGTGTTCAAAGTCACCCTTGCCATCATGGTCTATAGGGAACCCGCCTAACCCTCTCTAGTTCGGGTCCAGCATGGTTAAACCGGGTCAACTGTGTAAGTAAACTAGGTTTTAAAAGTAGGGTATCATAACAACAACTAAGAATTCCTTCTCAGTAGTGGTGTAATTAAGATATGCATTAGGGGTGTCAATGGGCCAGGTTGGGCTGGATTTTTTAAAACCCTGTCCAACCCTAAAGTCTCTTAACTCAACTGAAGCCCAGCCCAGCCCTAGGTCGGGCTGGGATATCTCAGCGCAGGCCCAACCCTATTGGGTTTAGCCCAACCTAACCCATCCCTGATGAACCCTAATTAGCTTGGGTTTAACCCAATCTGGTCCAATCCAATACTATCGGTTACTTGATTGCTTGATCTTGATGCATTCCAAAGCTCAAAGACCAAAGTTTTCGTATATATGTAGATAGTGGAAAATGAAAGACCTTTTTCTATAAGTACCCATTAATAATTATTAGCATATTTATATGATTATATACTTAATAAATAGAGTTGGGTTGGATTGGGTTGGGTTGGGTTGGGTTGGGTTGGGTTGAGGCCTCAACCCAGGCCCAACCCAACCCTACCTCGGGTCTGAAAATCTCAACCCTAACCCACCCTATGGATTGAAATCTCAACCCAAGCCCTGTTTGGGCTCAAGGCGGGTTAGGGTTGGTTCGGGTTGATTGGGCTTTTTTGACACCCCTAATACGCATCATTAAGAGTCATACTTGCATAATAGATGACGTAGGGCAACTTTTCAATTCTTTGCCCTAAAATAACCTCAGTCGCAAGAGCAGATGCATCACACATCAAATCAAAGGGTTCAGTCCAAATAGGTGACTTGATACTGGGTACAGTGGTCAACTACTTCAAATACTCGAAACTCTTGAAACATTCCTTGTAAAACTCGAAGGGATGATACTTAGCAAGCAATGTGGTGAGAGTTCTAGCCACTTTGCTAAAGTCATTGATGAACCACCTATAAACTCTAGCAAGCCAAAGAAAGGAGAGATTGTCCTTGACAGATTTGGGGAGTAGTAGATTGACAATTAGGTCCACCTTGGCTTTATCAACTTTAATCCCATCCTTGGAAATCACATGACCAAGAACAATGCCATCTTTCACCATGAAATGACATTTTCCCAATTAAGAACCAAGTTCTTTTGTCCATATCTCTCTAAAATCAGTTGGAGATGATGAAGGCACTCATAATAGGTGGGTTTATGAATGAAAAAATAGTCCATAAAATCTTTAAGAAAATTTTCCACCATATCTGAAAAGATGCTCAACGTGCATCGTTGAAAAAGCAAGGGGATTGTATAGCCCAAATGGCATGTGTTGGTAAGCAAACGTTCCAAGTGGCCATATGAATGTAGTTTTATGTTGATCCCCGGGGGCAATAGATTGTAGCCAGAATACGCATCTAGGAAACAATAATACTCATGGTCAGCTAGATGCTCTAATATTTGAATAATAAATGATAAAGAAAAATGGTCTTTCTAAGTTACCACATTTAACTTACGGTAGTCAATGCAGACTCTCCATCCCATTTGGATACTGGTTGGAATCAATTCATTGTTGGCAAATCGAAATATTGTTATACAGATTTCTTTGGCACAACTTGAACTAGACTCTCCATCCCCTTCAATGAGGTGAATATGATGTTAAACAATAGAAGAGCTAATTCCTTTGATTTCAGCCATGGTCCATCCTATGGCTTTCTTATTTTTCTTTAAAAGCTCGATTAACTTCTCCTCCTAACTTGAAGTCAAATAAGAAGTAATAATGACTGGAAGAGTGTGATCCTTACCTAAGAATGCATACTTAAGATTGGGGGAACTCCTTCAACTCAAGCTTAGGGGGTTCAACAATGGAAGGCTTGGGCATTGAGGTAGATAAGGGTCCAATTAGTTCTATAGGTGCCTGGAGACTCCAAACCTCAGAGATAATTTCTTCATCAAAATCACTCAATTGTTCCACACACTCTTGAAATTCAAAATCAAAATCAATATCAAAATATTTCTCAATAGAATTTGTGATTTCTTAGAGCATATGAACTTCCTCCTCATGGAGATTTGGTTGTTTACCCGACGTAAAGACGTTAAAATCCATAGAAGTGTTGCTAAAAGAAAGTTTATGATACCATTCTTGCAATTGATTATGGCATTATTGGTGGCAAGGAACGGTCTACCAATAATGATTGGGATCTGGTCCTGAATGATGGCAACTGGTTTGGTGTTTAAAACAATGAAATCAACAGAGAATAAAAATTCCTCAACTTTAAGTAAGACATCCTCAACCATGCCTTTGGGAGTCTTGACTAATCTGCCCGTTCACTGAAGCGTGACATTAGTTGATTTCAGCTCTCCCAAGCTTAATTGCTGGTAGACAGAATGTGAGTGCAATGTACTCCAATAATCTGTCAAATGTTGCATCTTTATGAGGACACACACTTCCTCAAATTCCCTAAGGAAGAGTTAGGTATCTTTAGATGCTAGAATATGAAAATGAGGTAACATGGTAATGAACTGAGATTTAAGCTCGTAGTTATTACCTTGGGCAACTAGCAAACAAATACATGAAGGTTGTGCCGCCCGGGCAGGGTAGAATTTGTCCCTAAAGGTTTTGAGTGTTTTCTTAGCTATATTGTGTAATTTTATACACTCTAAATGACCTTTAGAGTTTCTGTATTAAACACTCATGCACTGCATTAAGATGTGGTAGTGAATGCAACACTGAGATGAATCCTAAATCTAAGGTTTTTTTTAAATAAAATAAAATAAGAAATCAAGGCACTCCGAATCAGTCTAAAACTAAACACAGAGGAGCCACCTCCCCGATGATGGCACTAAAAACTTGATTGAGAAATAAATAATATTGCAAGTGCACGGGTCGCGTGTAGATGCGGGTCGATCACAAGGAGTTGAGCTCTTCGGGAATTTCAATTCTAACCTAGGCAGAATGTACTAAGTAATGGGGTTGTCACGATTAAAGTAAACTAGACTAACTATGGTGAAAGGGAAGAATTGACTTTAGAATTAACTTAAACTAACTTAATTAACATGCAATGATAAAGTGAAACTAAGATTAAGGTAAGAATGAATTAATGAACCTAAAGTTATGTCAGCACTAGAGATGTGTGAAATTATGATGTGGAAAAGCACTTGGAAATTAGGATCCATCAAGAAATTTACGAACAATCTACAAACAATGTAGCACTATATCACATGTTTGAATAGATCAATAAGAAATATGGATTTTTAATATAATATATCCAATGAGTTATTCAACACATACAAAGCATTATATTATAAACAAGACCCTATCGGAAGTTGACAATTACGCATACGAAAGGTAATCAATGGCATACATAATTTTGACTTTGCTATAGAGTTTTGGTTATATGGAGTTATGAAAATGGGCATCAATTTCTTACAAGTTGCTCTTCATCTCATGGTTTCATCCAATCCCCAAGTTGCAGGATCTAGTTAACCAAGACGATGAAGAAAGATGAAAAATAACTAGAAGATGGACAAGACATGATATTGAATTAAATCTGAATTTGAAAAGAGAATAAAAAGAAATATTTTACTGAATATGTATTGTAAAAATTCAAACTTTAAAAACTCCAAACGCTAAACTTCAATCTTTACTTACAATTCAAGAGAAAAAAAAAATCTTCTAATAAAAAGCTCTCTAAAGGGTAATTCTCAAGTTGAGAATTATGTTTCTATATATAGACTAATGAGAGAGAATGTTAGAAACAATTTAGGAAAGGGAGAGATACTTGCAAGAGAAGAGAGAGGGAAAGAAAGAAGATAACCAAGAAGAAATGGGAATGAGAAAAAGAGAGGAGAGAGGAGAGAGGAGAGAGATTATTGAATTTATAATTTTCTTAAATTTTAAATTTCAACTTAAATTCTAACTTAAGTAAAAAATGTTTTTTTGACTATGTTTCTTTATCCTGACCTCGGATTGACCCGAACCGGGAATTAAAGATGCATCATTTTAAATTACGAATGCAACGAGCCCAATATCTAATATGTTCTGAAGAATCCTCAACTTTTAAAATTACCATCATACCCTTACATTTCTCTTCTCAACCTTGCGCAAGTCCTCCCTTGTCCGATTCTTCTTTGTTGCTCAATCTCTTAGTCAAACTTCTAATTTGAGGTGAAATTCCTTCTTTACTCTTGATTGCTTCAGTGAAAATTCTTCTCATCTTGTCCTTGATCACAAATGAGTTGATCCATAGGTAGACTGATGTTTAGGTTGCATTGAATCCTCCTATTTAGAATCTTTTATACACACGACCTTGTAACCTGCAAATGTGAAAAAATCACTTTATATAGTCATCTTTATTATTGATCTAGGATCAAAATACCTAATTAAAACGACAATGGATGTATAAAATATGGCCTAATCAGGCCCAATTTCAAATGAGCATAACTTTTGAATCAGAACGCTAAAATGGTCCGTTCAAGTTCCTATCTCTTTGTTTTTTCATGCTCTACCTATTGGAAGGCTTAGAATATAATTTTGAGCTAAGAAAACCTATGGATTTTGAGAGAAACTTCCCTCTTATTGATTGATCATAATGTGGTTTGTTCCTTAATGTGAGTTGCTTTTACTCCATTAAAATAGGTTTGAGAAGGTAGTTGAGAGTCTATAATGATTTATTGATCAAAAGACAAGAGAAAAAGAGAAAAAAATAGAGAAAAAGAAGAGAATGTGGTCCCATTTATGCTTTAAGGTGTAAGAAGACAAGGGAAAAGACTTGTGAAGTGTCATGCTTATGTTGAGTTCACTTGAAGGTTCAACTCTCCTAGTCTAGAGGGGAGTTACAGATTCTAGTGTATAGAGATAGTGCTCTGAGACAACTTTGAGAACACCACACGAGGGCTATGAGATTTTTTAATCCTTCATTTACTTTGCCCTTACCTTCTATGATGATGTATGATTGCTACCAGTAGAAATTTATTATTGAGAATGTATGCTAGCCTAAGCTTGAATGTAGGAAAATATGTATTCCAAATTTGTGGATACTGTCAAAGGGAGTGGTGATGCCATACGCAAGAAGGAAGAGACTCATAGAATGGTAGAGGCAAATAGAGCTTTTGCACATTTTCGTTAATCCATGAACAATATCAGCCCATTATTATTGCTTATCTATGTAAGAGGTGTTTAGTGGATGCTAAACATCAACGGTATGTGCTCCCTTGCAGTGGGTGCTGCTATTTATATCGGCACTATATGTGCCTTCCCAGTTATATGTTGGGTAACCCTAGGAGTGGGTGCTCCAGATGTACTTTGGCATGGGACCACATTGTGACCATTAGAGTTACTAGTATTGATTCCCCTCATGTCTTCTGTTCTATTCTCGGTTGTATCTGATGAATCAACAGATGGGTTGGCTATGCTCTTTCAATCAATTTTAATGCTGGTGGTTGTCCAAGAAGTCCTATACATGGTTCTTGTTCTCAATCGGTTGGCCTTGTGATTTGTTATAGAGCACTTCATAACGAGAAACTTCGTGGCTAATAATCCCACAATGATAACAATAGAGAGGAAGGTGCTTGTAACTAACGATGATAAACAATCGGGCTCTTGACTTTAGATGAGTTGATATGAGAGGTTTCAATGCTTTGGTAACATCAATAGAGAGTAGAGACTCGGCATCTTAAGTTTTGAACTCTATGCCCCATTTGAGTACCTTAAATATTCATTACTAAGAAAGGAGTACCAAGTAGAGCATCTAGTTGGTGAGCAAATGACAAGGTGAATAGGTCCTCGGGGACATTATGAAAAGGACACAATGCTGATATCACTCACAAGGAGGAGGAAACTTCAAAATAAATACATCCATAAGGAATATTACTATTTCTATTAATGGAAGCTATGCACGAAAAAACAAATTGAGAATATAAACCGCTCTCTTACTATTAACTCATTTACAACTCCTTAGAAATATAATAATTTTATCATTAATAATGTCATTTCTCATCAAGATAAAAGGAGAAAAAAATACTAATCGACAACGTTGCATATATCCAGACACGTGAAAAAAGTAAAATTGAGGCAACGTTTTTTCACAATTTGGTTTCAATTTCCCATATGTATAAAGGTATATATTGATGGATAATATATATTTTTTAAATAAAATATAATTAATAATAAAATCTTTTGATATAATGATATTTTACTTTCAACTTATTTTTACTGTGACAAACCGTTATAAAAAATCAGTTAGTTAAACTTTACATCAGTTGGGAGTTGTGTTATGATTACATGAGAGCCGTCTTTCATAACAGCAATAATAACACCATTCCCATTCCTTAAAAAAATGAAAAAGTAATGACAACAGCATTCCCTAGGAAGTGTTTTGGCCCTTTTTTTTTTTTTATTATAGGTTTTGGCCTTTTTTTTTTTTGGAATAGGATAATAGCCTTACAACTATGTAATTCGAGCCAATTGGGTCAATCGCTAGCAACTCATCCCAAGACTGTAACTTTGGTTTTGACTCAGAGCTTTCCGACATATGGCCCATCTAAGGTTACAATTCCGATACCGCGGCCCTACTTATTTCATCCACATTAAAAATTTTCCCCCTATACTTAATGTGACAACAGGGGAAAGGAGGGTATTTGGTGTGGAATTGGAGGCTTTAAATCGACATCCTAGGATGGTTTGGTTAAATTTTACTTTGTGGTAGACGGAATTTTATAATTCCACAGTTATGAGCTCCTCTTATTTCAATAAATAGTTTTTTTTTTCCATAAAAGCAAAAAATAAAAAATAAAAAATCCTAGGAGGCCTAAGTATGCCTCACACTAGCCCATTCCAATTTTTTTTTTTTTTTTTGGTGGTAAAGCCCATTCCATTTCCAAGTGCATGTTGTAGTGCACTTCACACATTAAGTTGTATTTATTTGAATAGGAATGTATATAAAAATGATATTAAAAAAAGAAAAGAAAGTAAAAAAATATTTTTCCTAGTGTTTATTTAGAATGATAAAGAAAAAAAAAATGAAAGTAAAAAAGAAAAACCATAGTACATGATATCACTTTCACTTTGACCACATGTCAAATTTCTTAAAAAAATGTCAAATTTTAGATCCCATTTCAATTAAATTCTTCCCATTAGGGGTGTGAATTAGTCGAGCTAAATCGATTTTGGTGTGAGAGTGTGTGAATTCTAAACCAAACCAGTAAAGGGAACAAAACTTGGCTGCTGCCTAAGTTATAGCTACTTTGCAACCCCTGGTACTGGCAAAGGGAATGGAATTTCAGGGTAGGAATAGAATCTCAGATGGATATTTTCAAACCTACACCTAGGATTCCCTTATTTGCTACTATGGGGTTGCAGCTACTTGGCTGCAACTCAGGCAGCGACAAATTTTTTTTCTCAATAAAGTATGGTTTGGCTTCAATTTGATTTATTTATTTTTTTCTTTTACTAGCTTGTCACAGTTTGATATTAGGTTTGATTTTCCGTGTGTGTGTATATATATATATATATATATGGGGTTTGTTTCGATCTCGATCTGATTTTCATGTTTTGTGCACTGTTTTAGCAGTTTAGTTATATTTTTCAGCCATTTATATAATACCCCAAATTGAAATTGGCCCCTTAGATCTTTGATTTGATTGGACTGGAACTAGTTTGGTTTGAGTCATGCCAATCTCATCGATTCTATCCATGTGTATGTATGATGTGGTGTTGACATAGTTAATTATGTTCTTTAAAAAGCACACATGCAGAAATGATGTAGAAGATATAATTTGTTATGACCTTGGGATGATATTTGATTCTATCATTATATATGTTATGTAATAAATCAATTCAGGTGAGGTTAAAATTTTATATTTCAATTGATTTTTGATTTTTTTACCGCATCACGGAACCGTAACAAACCGTACTTATATATACACTACCATCTATGATTCATGCCTTGATTCTGAAAAGTGTTTTCCATTGGACTCTGAAAAGTCTTTACAACGTACATGGAGCCATGGTCATCCAGAGTGAAACATTGTCATACACATTTGATTAGGATATTTTTTTGTCCTTTAGTACTCTTAGTCGTACAACGGTTAACTTAACGGAGGTAGATTATTGGATGGGACAAGTAGATGGGGAAGGTGAGACATGTGAATGTGGCGGAAGAAACAAAGTTAGAAGTGGGTTATTTTCTAGTGTGTGTTGAGAGTGACTTGAGACAGTACCCAAAATCTTTGTCATTGAATCGGACCATTGAATTAGCATCTCTTGTTCTGATTACTACATCATCAGGTCTGTGGATTTGGTCTTAGTAATGTTGGAACGATTATTCTCTGCAACGAGTGTAGCAATGTGATGAGTATTGAATAGTTGAGAGTATTCGAACATGTGGCCTGAGATCATCTCAACCGTCTGATACTCATTGTACCATTGCACTCACTGCAGAGGATGTTTTCACGTTACTTTGTATTGTTATTTATAATTTTCTTGGGAAGTGGTTTACTTTTTTCCTTTGTGATAAGTCGACCTTTCATGCCTTTATCCAAAAAAAAAAAAATAAAAAAAATTTAAGATTTAAAAAAAGAAAAGGTATAGGAAGAAATAAAACGCTTTGATTGATGTCTGACTGCGTAGTGTATCTCTCGGTCTCTCTCATTCTACAATAGAAAGGTGTCAAAATAAAATTGAGGCTATTTATCGAAATTGAATCAAGTTGTTTACATTAAAATCATAAAAACGATTTGATATTGGTTTTAAAATTTAGAAGGGAAAGAAGCTGTTTAAATAAAAAAACTTATAAAATTGAAATCGAATCATTTAAAAAGTTTATTAAATGTTTTGATTTTACATAACTTTTTTGTTTTTTTTGTATCGAATCGAAACAAGCCGTTTACATTAAAACCAAATCATTTAACACATATAAATAGGAGACAAATATGTCATTTCACAAGAGGGAGGAAGGTGATAGACACAGGGAGTGCTAGTATAGGTTATGATTGTAATGACCCAGCCTCTTACCGTTGGCATGATATTGTTCGCTCTGGCCGTGGGCTCTACAAATTTAAAATGCATCATGACATAGTAAGGAGGCCACCTTTTACCAATAGCTTAGAATCTTTCTCTTATCCAATGTGGGACTAAAGAGCATGTCCCCTCAATGCTTCTCCCATGTCTTGCCAAACCTTTGGGGCTCAGGTCTTGGAGTTTTCTTGGTGTGAGATTCTCCCCCTTGCAGCACAACATCCCATTGTGGTTCCACATGGTGGGCCACAATGGTGTCGGAAGTCCACTCTAATACCACTAGAGATGTCCTAGATCCATTGAACCCCGAAGGTTAGACAAGAAACATGAGAATTTTTCCCACATTGACTAGGGGACTCCCCATAACTTTCCTCAGTCGGGTTAGGGTAGAATAGTAGAGTCCGTACAAGTACTAGTAGCATAGAAAAAATGCACTCCTCGTCATTAATATGTTTACTAGCTGTATTTGTGGTCTCAACTTTCATTTTAGAAGTTCTTTCTATTTCTACATATGTTTCTCCCTCACTTTGTCCCATTGGAAAGAGATTTTTCTAGTCATAACTTATAGCACCCCTTGCATAGTCACGACACGTTTAAAGCCATGAGGGTACGTCCCAAAGCGGACACTATCATGGTTTGGTGCACAGTTAGGGTATTACAAATGGTATCAAAGTGAACTACAACATTATAGGGGCCATATTGGGGACGCTTTATCACAAGGGGGAGAATATTCCCGAGAAACGGCCAAATCCGTTAAGTACAAAAGGTTGGGCATGAAAAGAGAGACATTGAAAAGGGGGGACAAACTTTTTAGTTTCATAACGGCTAGGGGGAAGAGAATGGATTTGTTGATAACTTCTAACATTCTTTCCATGGTCAAAACGTATTTAAAAGTAATAAGGGTTATTTCCAAAACAGACAATATCGTGGGTTGGGGTGAAGTCAGGGCGTCATAATGCTCTCTGACAAACAAAAAGCTACTTCCATAAATGCAATATCAATACTATACACTCATGCTTTATGCGTTTGTTCTACTATATACTCCCATGCTCACAGTAAGCCCAATTCAGAGACAACAGAGAGAGAGAGAGAGAGAGAGAGAGAGAGAGAGAGAGAGAGAGAGAGAGAGAGAGTGAGTTACAACAATAAATCAAGGATGGTGGTGGGTATGCTACGATTGAAGCTTGCAACGACAAAATGGAATACCAGAAGGAAAGCGACAAAAAAGGTTTAGTTTTAAGCTTCATTCTCTCCACAAGATTTCTTATTTCTTTTGTAACAAGGAGTATGTCTTAAGCAGGACCCTACTTCACTGCATCCTATAAAAGTGGGGTAGAAATAGAAGACGTAGTAACTGTGGCCAGCACAGCTCGGCTCGTTGTGCCGGTTTCTTTCTTATCTGTTAGATGAGAAGAACTAGTGCGTTTGGGTTCAAAACGGGCCTAACAAAAAAACGATACTAGGTATAGAGCATCCTTCGCTCATTATTGACCTTTCATTACCGCATTACTATTTTTTCACAGAATATTAACCTGAGCATTGGAGAGTCCCTCTGAAGTCTGCTCTGGGCCTCTCTTACTTCATACTTATTTATCCAAGATATCCATGTCATCACCAATAGTTTTTTGTCACAATACTCGTGTAAAAAATCGAATACTCTTTTCATCTACATCTCATTGAGGATGTACGGCAATTTTATTGCTTGATCTATTTTTGGGAAATTTACATCCACCAGCCCTTGCCTTTGCCCCAATTACATCACCCCCCATCTCATTTCGTTTTTTACATTTAAACCCAAAAAACTAACACCGTTTCATTGGTTTGAGGTTTTTCCTATTAACATGAACCCAATTTTTTAAAATCCCAAGAATAGCCTTCTTTATTTCTACAACCTACAGAAGAGCAAACACTTTGGGGCTTAGGGTTTCCAACTGGGTCTACGATTCCTCACCGGAGAGAAGGTCCGGCGAACATCAAGTTGTTCCGGCGAAACAGGGGGCTGGATTTCTTCCGTATCTCTCTTCTCTCTTTTCCTCCACTTCCATTTCAAACTCGGAAGTTTTTCACATCTTTCCATCTTTCTTCTGTCTGTAATCATGGAATAATAGAGAACTACTACGGAGGAAGATCCATTGCTAATGGTATGCATGATTTTAGATCTTACAATACTTCTTATGCCTCTTCTTTTGTACCACAAACCTAGATGAGCAAAGAGGTGAAGGCCAAGAAAGCCAAGAGTAGTGTTGGGTCCTCAATCGGTTGGAGCTTTAATGATCCTGAGCTGCAGAGGAAGAAGAGGGTTGCTAGCTACAAGGTCTCTGTGGAAGGGAAAGTGAAGGGTTCCTTGAGGAAGAGCTTTAGGTGGCTCAAGGATAGATACACCCAAGTGATGTATGGATGGTGGTGATTGTTGGTATCTATCTGTGTCTCTGCTTCTTTTTTGCGTTTTGGGTCGTGTAGCATCTGTATGCCTGAGAATCTGAACATGAAATCATCAAAATCCTAGATTTATGGGTATCTGTTTTCGCTTGAGGCTCCCGAAAGGAAGAGCACCTCTCTTTCGTTGGAGAAGGTAACGTTCAGTTAGGGTTGGGATTTGGGGATTTTTTTAAGGTTCAAAAGGTATTAAAAGGGTAAAACAGGGAAGGGTAGTTAGGTCTTTTTAAATTTGAAACTAACACCAGTGAAACGGTGTTAGTTTTTTTGGGTTTAAATGTTAAAAATGAAATGAGAAGGGGGGGGGGTGATGTAATTGGGGCAAAGGAGAGGGGTGGTGGATGTAAATTTCCCTTCTTTTTTATAAGATTCAAAAGCAATTATCTTCCTTGAAAACCACTCAGAAGACTTTAGAATCCTTAGATCAATATTGAAGAATGCAAACCTCTGAAAGTAGAATCGAAAGCCAAATCAGTGAAGGGTATCTTGAGGTGAGATTTTGTTAGATCCCATATCAGTCTTATGGAGGTTGATCCCACATTGGTTATGAATAAGATTTGGTGTGAGTTGATATGGGCTTGGGTTTCCTAAGCTTGTAAGATGATTCATGGGATTCAATTCTCCCAAGCTGATCCTCAGTCCTAGCCCTCCCACATTGGTTATGAATAAGGAGGCGGCAAGATCGAGAAGAGAGAAAAAAACTGATATGTCATTAACAACTCTTCGAATTCTCCTTGCAAGGGTATCAACAATGTCATTAACAACTCTTCGAATATGAGAGAAAAAAACATTCAATAGGCTTAGCACAGATTTGCCTAATATCTTCTACAATAAGGAAAATTTCCAACAGCGCACATTTGGACAGGTCAGATAGAGAATGAACGATTTCCAAGTCGTCTGCCACCAAAAAACGGAAGTAACCTTGAGAAATAATATCCAGTTCAATTAAGGCAACCTGGTTTAAGTATCCCAAAATGTAATATATGAAACTTTGGGTATCTTACTATAATTTCTCAAAATATGAGGTACCATAAGACTCATTTACCCTTTTATTTATTATCAATACATTTTTAAAATTAACTCTTTAACATTTAATATTTTATTATATTAACTAATTTATAGAACGGATTTACATGAACAAAAATTTTAAAAATCAATCAAATGTTAGCTACCATGTTGCCGTTTAGTTGTTTATAAGAATAAGTGAAATTGATGGCACATCATTATATAGTCATTATCAATCCAATTTAAATTCACCATGTGTTAATAAAATGCTTAGAAAATATTTTAAAAACGAAAATCTATTTAGATGAAGAAAGAGAAATGTAAGAAACCACTATATGCAGTGGGTGATGCAATGAGATGACTACAAGCTAAGTTTTGGAAAGCAAGAAAAGGAAAGAAAGTAAAAGATTTGATTTTTTTTCTTTGAAGGAAAAAGAGAGCTACAATAATTCATCATTAATATCATCATTATATTTGCCTTATCATATTTTTCGTTTCTTTCCTTCTTAACGTATCTCAAATTTAACATTTAGAAGATCAAGGAGACTCCTTATTCCTCCAATGATTATAATGACTATATCATCCATCCACATGGTAGAAATAAATATCATGCATGAAGCTAACCATGCTAGAAACTATTATCCATTAAATTATAAAATAATAATATTTTAATAATAAAGTATTATATAAAATATGAATATTGATTATTACAATGAAGATCAATTATTGTTTACTAGTTCATACAATCAAAGAATAGTACAACTGTGACGGCTAAAAATCAATATTTTATGCATTGTGCTCATAGACTCTAATTAACACCATTATTTGGTCATCATGAATTCGTGTCTTTTCATGTTGAAAAAAGGGGAGGGGGGAGGGGGGAGGGGGGTGAGCGTTTGCTGTTAGGTCATGTGGCCCTAGCATCAGTGTTTGAGCCAATGCTAAAGCACACATGACCATCGACACAAGAGGGAAGGTGATCTTTTCATATAGTCATGTGTTTGAGTGTAGGAGAAGTAGAGAACATGTGTACGTAATCAATCATTTGTTCCACAGATTTTAGTGATTAAAGAATCCATAGTGAATTTTGAGCCATTATAGGACAGCCTCTTCGACCAGATCTCACATATCATGGGAAAGATTCTAAAATATGATTCTAAGTTTGAAGCAAAGGTCCTTGCCACAAATCTTGGCTAAACAAATCATGTAAACTAAACGTGTAAAGTATAAAGCAGAAAGGATCCTAATTTTTTTTGGTGGGGCCTTATCTTCAATCTTAGTTAACTTATGCCACACATGTGTTAAAATAATTTTTCCACATGTCTCTAAAGTATTGGAGAGAAATGAGGCAGCTTGAAATTGGCTTGCATAGAATTGATCCAATTTATTGTGTTACAATCAATAACCAAAGGAAAATGATGTGGACAATTCTGATATCCTTTGACATTCTCTTTCTTTCTTGATCATGTGGACCCTCTTTGTATACCAATCATAATGTACTTCCTCTCTTGCCAATACATACCACCAGGATATCCAATCTCCACCATAATCAAAAGAGCGGTTCTCGCCGTGGGATTTAAAAGAAGGGTAGATATATTTGTAATGAATCTCGGTGGCACCAGATTTTGCAATCTTTTTTTTCCCCCAAACCTTACCTCCGTTTTTTTAAAGCAATTTGGAATTGAGGACTTGATGAGTAATTTCACCTTTGACTTGGTTCACTTGATTCATAAGGCTTAACTTTGTTAATTGGCTTGATTATTTGAGTCAAAATCACAAACATATGGGTACGACCTACTTTGTAGGAGATACAAAATTCCATTCTCATTTCCCCCCTCGTGTTCCTTTATTTGCAAGCTGCCTTGGCAGCAAACTTGCTACCAAAATGGATAATTCCTCCTCGTATCCCTTTGCAATGCTTGTAGTGTAGGAGAGAAGCAAGCTACCTATCTTTGATACATCTCCTTTGTAGGGAGGAGAATAAAATTGGTCGTAGATGGTTTGATAATCTTAAACAAAATTATGAATGAACTAATTATCTATGTATTATATATATATATATATATATATAGAGAGAGAGAGAGAGAGAGAGAGAGAGAGAGAGAGAGAGGAGTCATGCAACTCTTTAGGACTATCCCTAGTTTGTTATTCCAAAATTTTCAATTTTCATGTTCGATAATGGTAGAGACGCCAGTTGTGAGTTGTGGTTCCCTAAGGCTGTGTTTGATAGCCAAGAGAAGAAAAGAAAAAAGTACATACAAGTGTAAGAATTTCTCTTTGTGCTTGGCTTGTCCTGATCCAAGAGAAGATTTAGTTTTTGAAATTCAAAAATCCTCTTGGGAATTGTGAAGTTTTATTTGTTAAAAAAATAAATAAATAAAGAAAATTATTACAAAAAACACAAGAAAACATAAGAAAATACAAAACTTTTCTTTTCTCCTCCTCCAATCATAACCAAACATACATATATATATATATATATATTTCTCTATATTTCATTTTATTTCTTCTCTTTTCTTTTCCTTTCTTTTCTTTTCTTTTCTTCTCCTGGCTATCAAACATAGCCTAATACTTGAAGTTTGAGCTTCCTTTGCAACTTGAAACTCTTGGGAGTCAGATCAACGAGTTGTTTTTGGAATCACCCATCACAAGGGTTCATTGACTTTTTAAAGGTAAAATGGTTTGGTGGAAATTGAACTTGTAGTGGTGAAATAAAAAAGAATAGAAAGGAGGAAGGAAATAAAGAAGGTTTTGAAAAAAGCAATTAAACTTGAGAGTGGAAGTGAAACCACAGAAGTCCCCATAGGAAAAAGACAGAAATCATAAAAAAAAAAAAAAAAAAAAAGAAAAAAAAAGAAGGAAAGTTAGGGAAGTTGCCAGAGAATGGTGGAGTTAAAATGTATGCATGCGTAGTGCAAAAATTAACTTGATTTGAATTTATCATATCTATTCCTATATCCACATGAATTCAAATTATATAAAAGGATTTTTTTATTGACACTCTCAAAGTGTGAAATAATTTATAATCTAATTTTTTTTTTGTATTAAAAAAAAATATATATAAAATTATCTATCCAGTATGTATGATACACACAATTCTTTTCTCAATAAAAATTATATAGTATTATTTCACATGCATATTTAAAAAATAAAATCAAGGAAAAGAACACTCAGTTGCGCAGCCCTTGCAGTAATGTTGGGGCAATGAGGAGGTGTATATTGGTATCAACAAGGGGTGGAAGAGCCATTTTATCCTCCTCTGTGTTTGAGGCATAGGTACAACTTAGAATAAACTTTTGTTTAACAAAATATAAGAAAAAGAACCATGTCAGTTTGGTATAAAATAGGTTTAGCTAGACATATTGCTTGTGTTCAAGACTGTACAAAGACATCTACATATATTCCCTATTAATAAGGTTGTATCTGAATGTTTTCTAAATCAAACTAGGCATTGTTTGATAACGTTTCTGTGTCTAGAAACAGTAGAAACGGATTTTCAAGTTTTGAGAAATAAAAGCGGATTTTTTGGTGTTTGATAAACTTATTTCTCGAAATGTTTTTTGTAAATATAATGTCACTAAAAAACCTAATAGTATCATCGAATGCCCAAAAGGGAGAGAGGGTTCGATTGTCTCTTTTTAAGTTTAAATAGTTAAAAGATTTATCGGATATAACAATTTTTTTTTCTCTTAAATTTATTTCTAAAAACGACGAAACAAGTTGGACTTGTTTTATTAAAGTTGTATCTAGAATTGTAAATATACATAATTTTTTATTTATATTTTTAAAAATAAATTAAATGAAATAATTTTTTCAAACATGTTTTTAGGTTATTTCTCTGTTTCAAAGAACAAAAAAAATGCAAAGACGAAACGTTTGACACCCCCTCACTTTTCTATCACCGCTCCTTCCTCATGTGTGTGAGGAAAGTCTTTTTGGGAGTTTGGAAAAAAAGGTCAAAAAAAAAATAAAAATAAAATCAGAGGTCGTTAGACATTACATCGGACAGGAGTTGAGATATGATTGATTATATGAAGTCGTTTGGCGGCGTTCCCTAGGAAGTGCATTAAATAGCACATGTATAGGGCTAATAGGCTTGCTGGTAGTAATAGCAGTAGTAGTATTAGTAGGTACTCCACTGAGCTAACTCCGTAACCTGGGACCAAAGTTGTGTGTTTGTTTTGGATCGGAGCCATTGAAATATGAAAAGTCATCTCAAGACCGCAATTTTGGTTTTAAGAGGTTGCCGACATGTAGCGCATCTAGGATTCAACTACTGCGGGCCCCATTTATTTCATCCCACATTAAAATGAAAAATAATCCTTTGTTTTTCTCATTCCTATTTTTTCTTGTTTTGCTACCTGCAGAACACGACACGTGGACAACTTTAATATCAACGCACTAGATGTAATAATCTTCCTCCAACCTTGACCGTTGGATCCTCTATTGTCCATGTGTCGTGTTCTGCAGGTAGCAAAATAAGAAAAAACAGGGATGAGAAAAACGAAGGATTTTGATCCCATTAAAATGGTCAAACAGAAAACTAGGTGTGAAATTGAGTCAAAATTTGCCAGTAAACCGAGTTGCTGTCGCTTGGTAGCCAAAGAAATGAAATCATTCACCAAACCTATTGGACTGAAAGAAATATTTTAATTCTATTTATTTGGTTGTCAGTCGGGTTGAAACTGAGACGTCAAGGGGATTTCGATCCTCTCCAACATACACGTGTTCCATGTGTTGAGATACATGCCTATGACTGATTGGAACGTAGATGGAAGAAGTAGTCGTTGGAGAGAAGTTGAATCCATGCTAGGGGCCTAAATGGTAATAAGGATTTAGTTCTTGGGTATTAGAGAGTATATGTCATTATTGATATGATATCTATCCAGATTGGTTAAATTTACCCTTTTATAAAAAAAAAAGTAATTTTTATGGTTTTACCCTTATTTCAATACTGATAATTGATTTCGATCAGCGTGGTGCGTATTGACCTTAGTTGATATCGATATGATACAACCAATCTAATACCGATACTTAGAACCATGAAGGAAAATGCCTACCACACTAGTCTATTACAGCTGCATAGCTATCCACACATTAGGTTGTGTTTATTTGAATAGAAATACATAGAAAAAGATCTTAAAAAAAAGAAAACAATCCATTCTGATAGTGTGAGCTAAAACCTTGCTTTCAACTAGTCACATGTAAATGAATAGACCTCTTCTTAATCTCCCCCACCCCCCCCCCCAAAAAAAAAAAAAAAAAAAAAAATCTTTGAACACGTCAAAATTCAGATGCAATTTAATTGAATACCCTTCCGTTAGGGGTGGTCATCGGTCGGGCTGAATTGATTTCAGTTCAATTTGCCATATATATATATATATATATATACTATTTGTTCTCTATTATCATTTATAAGTTTTTGTTTGAGGATTCCTCCATACCCAATGTCTGAGGCGTCGGTTTCGACAATTTTAAAGGCCTCAGGATTAAGGATAAACAAACAGGGAATTTCTTTGACTAATTTTTTGATAGTCTGGACGGCCGAGGTCTGGGCCGGAGACTAGGGAGTCGATTTCTTTTTAAGCCGAAGGTAATATATATATACACACCAATATTATTATTATTATTTTTTTTAAATTTTTATGGTTTTTGGGTTGATATCAGTTTGCGTTTTGATTTGGTTTTTCATGTTTGGTGTGGGCGTCTATCTCCTGCGTAAGGAGTTTAGTCCCACATCGCTCGTGGATTCCGTCCGCGGTCTATACTTAAGTCCCTGGGCGCCTTCTCCTGATAAGCCAATTTTAAGGGAGACAGAAAAGGGCTAAACCCAGATCTGGTATCAGAGCCGGGCGGACCGGGGGAGAGTGAGTGCGCTTCTATCTCCTGGGTAAGGAATTTAGTCTCACATCACTCGTGGATCCCGTCCGCGGTCTATAATTAAGTCCCTGGGCGCCTTCTCCTGATAAGCCGATTTTGAGGGAGAAAGAAAAGGGCTACGGGTTTGGTTCTGTGTTTTAGCCAAAGACCCAATAGGTCTTGGATCGTGTTCGAGCTAGTATGTTTTGATTCCTCTAGTCTCACCAATTATATCCATGCTTCTTTATAGTACTTTGACCATTATTGTATATTTTCCTATAATTTTGATTTGTGCAAGAGAACGTGAATTGATCGTGTACCTACTATACCAACATGCAGGCCAATAGGATAGCAAACAGATTCATTGGCCACCCAAATGTAGGAGTCTTTTCACATATTCTGTGTCTAGGCATAGAGGGCACACGACCGATTAATTTTCTTTTCCTCTTCTAATTTTTAAACCTCTAGTTTGTTAATTGGAAACATTTGTTTATACTAAACTTTACATGTGAACAAGGGACACAAAATAAATAAATATGATTATATAATGAATGAAATGTACATGTATGATGTGATAATGATTTAGTTAGTTATGTTCGTTAAAGAACACATAGATATGAGGTAAAAAGTATAATTTGTTTTCACCTTCATGATGCTATTTAACTTTTTTTTCATCATATATATGTCAATGATTCAGATTTAGATGAGGCTAAAATTTTATGAACACCATAAATGAAACATTATCAGACATATCTGAACTGGAATATTTTATTCCACAGTGATTTGAGGCCATTAAATGGAGTCATGACATCAAGAAAGATTCCACTATGATGTAAGTAATAGAGAAAACCTATGACCTCTAATGAATGCAGGTTTAAAGTGATTAAAATGCATTGGATTTTTAATTATAATAAAATAAAATGCATTGGATTTGGGTTGCATGAGTCCTCCAAGGTGACAAAGCAAAGCATCTCTCCAAGTTGTATCTTATGTTATTGAGGGTTGTCTTCTGTCAAGTGTCTTTTGTTCATGTATATAGAGAAAAGAATTTAATTGTTAATAAAAACTGCCTAACGTAGTTGGTGAGCGTGAACGGATCAGGTTCACGTGTAAGAATGTTCTTGTACGACACTGATCGTGAATTTGGAATCTAATAAATGAAGAGAGAGAAAATTAATTCTAAATCCAAGGATCAGGGTCGTTCTTATACGTGATCCTGATCCACTCTCTTGGTGAGTTGTGGTGTGTAAAAAACCCATGCTCACCAGGAGGTCTCAAGTTCGAGTCTCTTGACTGTTACTTAATTCCCTCTCTATAAAAAAAAGAAAAAAAAAAAGAATTCAATTATTGATTGCTGGGTCTCTTTTGGTAGATTTGCCGTTGATCCTATTGTTTGGGATCTTGACCCCATTTCCATTGTTCATTTCCTCTCTTCGAATTTTCAGTCTGTGTATGTTTCTCGTTCTATTTTAATTAATTAAGTTCTTATATTATTAAAAAAAAAATGTTTTGCAATTTACTGTTCTCAACTAAATAAAATATATTTTACCGTTTGACCTCAATATATTGAAAAATCACAGTCACGCCCTTCCTTTCTTTATTTTTTTATTGTCCTTATCCAAAGATCTTGGGGTCAGACATGTGAATGGGGCGGAAATAACAAAGTTAGATTTGGGTTACTTTCTAGTGTGTTCAGACGTACCCAAAGAGATCTTGGTCACTGAATCAAACAATATTGATTTAGCATCTCTATGTTTTGATTACTTTATCAGCTTTGATATGTGATGTCATCAGGACAGTAGATTTGGTTCCATACTCCCAGTTACATCGTATCTTCATTTATAATTTTTCTTTCTACCAAAAGAAAAAAAAAATCTATAATTTTCTTTGGAAATAATTTAATATTCCTTGTGATACACGACCTATGATGCTTCCAAGGGATTTAAACGGAAAAATGTAGAGGAAGAAATAAAAATTTGGGATTGAATTTCCTATTCAACTGTGAACGTTGTGTCTCGTCTGCTTCTAGTCGTTGAATGTTCAGTACACCTTATTATCTCACTGTGAACGATTTTGATGCGAAATTAAGATATATATATATATATATATTATTTTATAGAAGGAGGAAGGAGAGAGGCAGACATAGAGAGACGCTAATGTAGAACACACAGCCTGACAAATTATTTCTCCCTAAAAGGTTTTACAATTAAAATGAATGAAGAAAGAACTGTCCAAGAATGTGGTTTATGTTTCTGTGAGTCTATCATTTTCCTTTAATTGTAAAAAAGAATATCTCTAGCCTTTGTTTGGAGGAAGAGAGATATAGACACAGGGAATGCTGGCATAGACTATGCTCCTTGTACATACATATATGTAGGATTTAAATGAACAAAAATACAAAAATCAATCCAATACGTTAATTGTTTATCTACCATGTTTTAGTTTGTTTGTAAGAATAAGTGCACTTGTTGGCACATTATTATATAATCAATGTCAATCCAATTTAATTTCATCATATGTTAATATAATACTTTGAAAATCAATTTGAAAAGGCAAATTTATTTAGAAGATGAAGGAGGACGATGAAGAGCCACTATTTATGGTAGGTGATGCAAATGTGATAGACAGATTTGAATTTAAATTTTCCATAACTTAATCGTTACCTTGTAATAGTCCATACATATTTTCTCCTTGATTCTCTCCTTGTAACAGTCTATTCTTTATTCTCTCCTTGTAACAATCTATTTGATGTAACTCATTTTCTATATAAAGCAATACTTGCTTACCCAAAAAGTAAGCAATTCAAACACAATTGAAATTGTATTTCTTCATGGTATCAGAATCACTGATCCAGGTCTAACGAATTTCCCCCCCCTCTCTCTCAACAATGCCATGGCTGCTTCAAACACTACCTCTCCCTTCCCACTTACCAATCTTTCAAACCTAGTTGCTGTCAAATTAAATGGCACGAACTACCTTCTCTGGAAAGAGCAACTTGAATCGATCTTCATCAGTTCCGATCTTATGGGCCATCTGGATGGATCGCTTCAAGTTCCTGCTCAAACAATTACCTCTGACAACACTACCTCCCCAAAACCTGCATACCTTGTCTGGCAAAAGATGAACCATTTTGTGTGGGTTTCCATAAATGCAACCCTCACCAAATCTCTCTCCTCTCATATTCTTGGCCTCCCAACTACAAAGGAAGTGTGGGATGCTCTTGCTACACTCTTCCAACAGCAATCCACAGCTCGAAGGACCTATCTTCACAGTAAATTATAGAAATCAACAAATTTAATTTTCATGGATCCAATTCCACCTATTCCAAAACATCTCCCTACCAAAATCATGCACCATTCAACCCCTCCAACACATCATCCCTAAAATTCCAAATCTGTGCCAAGGTAGGCCACTCAGCCAACAAATGCTTTTTTCGATACTCACAGAGTCGAAATAGCAACAATCACCATACACCCACTCAATATGTTGGATTCCATAACACCAACCCCTATAACCCGTCACCAAACTTTTCCTACCCACCACCACCAAGTGATGTTCAGTGGATCCCGAACTTAGGAGCAACATCTCATATGACATTTGATTCAGCTTTATTGCAGCAATCCAAAAATTACACTAGCGATGATCAGGTTTCCGTGGGTAATGGTATGCAAATTCCCATTTCTCATATTGGTTCATCTTCTTTACAAATGACTTCAAATCTATTATCTCTGAAAAATGTGTTAGTTGTTCCTACTCTTACCAAAAATCTTATTTCCATTTCACAACTAACCAGAGATAATCATTGTTCTGTTGAATTTTTTCCATGGGATTTATGTGTAAAGGATTTGAAGTCTGGCATCAGCTTTCTGAAGGGTCCACTCCAAAATAATTTATATAGTTTCTCCTCCCCAACCATGCCTCCTTCGGCTCTCATCAGCACCACTTTGCACTCTGACACCGTAGGCTTGGTTATCTGTCAGCCAAAATTCTCCATCACTTGCATAGCACTGATTCTGTCAATTTATTTGATAGTGTTCGCACAACTAAAATTTGTGATGCTTTTCAGTTAGGGAAATATCACAAATTACCTTTCTCTATTTCAAGAATTAAAACTGTTCATCCTTTGCAGTTAATTCACTGTGACTTATGGGATCCTACAAAAACTCTTTCTATGAGTGGTTTTCATTCCTATATTATTTTTGTGGATGAGTTTAGTCGGTTCACTTGGATTTATCTCTTAAAGCCAAAGTCTAATGCCCTTTCATGTTCCAAACATTTCAAATGCATGGCTTAAAATGTCTTTCCCATTCTGTTAAATACTTCCAAAGTGATGGAGCATTAGAACTCACTAGAGGTGTTTTTAAATCATATCTTGATGCATGTGATATTATTTCAAGAATATCATGTCCACACACACCCGAACAGAATGGCATTTCTGAGAGAAAACATAGGCATATTACAGAGATGGGGCTCTCTCTTTTGTTTCAGGTTACAATGCGAAAAATATATTGGTTGGAAGCTTTTACAACAGCTGTTTATCTTATAAATCGGTTATCCACTCCGGTCTTGAAAGGCAAGTTACCACATTAGGTGTTCTTCGATTCCTCACTTGATTATTCAGCCTTAAGGGTATTTGGATGTCTATGTTATCCAAATTTCAAACCTTATAGACTGGACAAGCTTTCAGCCAAGTCAATTGCATGTGTATTCCTGGGATATAGCCTCTCACACAAAGGCTATAGATGTCTAGATCCCACTACTAGCAGAGTGTATTTGTCTCGCCATGTAGTATTTAAAGAAACCGACTTTCCCTTTTCAAAATATCCAACCCAAACACCAACTCCACCAACCACAAAAACTATAACCCTCCCCATTTTACCAATCTCTGATTCTTTCTCTCAACCACAAACACCACCAACCAATAACCCATCACCAAATAACCCACCAATTAACCCCTCACCGAATACATTACCACATCCAATACCACAAACCCCATCGCCCTCACCTCCTCACCCACTAGTTGCACCACACCATTCTATGGTAACCAGGAATCAAACCGGCACAAGAAAACATAAAATACCTTTGTCGTTGCTTACCATTAGGTAACCAATCCCTCAAAACTTTTTAGCCTCTATCCTACACCAAAAAAATCCAAAACCTATAGAATGGCATCTAAAGGTCCCACATGGGAAGCTGCAATGCAGGAAGAGTTCCAAGCTTTACTTGATAATGAAACTTGGACATTACTTCCTTATAGTAGAAAAATGAATATAATTGGCTAGAAGTGGGTATATCGAATCAAGGCCAAGGGTGACGGTGTCATTGAAAGGTACAAGGCTAGGTTGGTTGTCAAGGGATTCAACCAACAACTTGGCATTGATTTTCATGATACCTTTAGTCTAGTGGTAAAGTCTGCAACCATACAGACTGTTTTGACATTGGCTATGATACCCTACTTTCTAAACCCGGTCTAACTGTCTGATTGGTTCGATTTGGTCTTACAAGACTTGAACGCGAGCGAGCTGAGTCGAGTACCTTATGGAGCATGATGGCAAGGGTGACTCTAAACTCAGGTTGGCCAAATGAGTTGGAGTCAGTGCCTAGTGAAGTCCGTGGATCCAAGCCGTGTACTTGTACGTATCACGAGACCATGTAAGCACAATAAAGGTACATAATCGTATTTTATATCAAGTAAGCTTGTTAATCAATTATCGGGAGTGAAATACGTGTCAGCGCCGAGCCCCAATGAAAATCCTAATGTTTGGACTAAGTATTAACCGATTGGTGGGTGGTCATAGATGGGTCGGACCCACCAGTGTGACCTACCACTCTGGTCATTAGATATTTTGACCCCACTATAAATAGCATATATTACCTTCTTTCACCTCATTTATTGTTTTACACGGTGGGTGAGAAAAGTAAAGAAGAGAGGGAAAACGAAGAAAGAGGAGAGAGGAAGGAGGAAGAAAATAGGGAAGAAGATGATCGTTGTGCATCATTGGGGTCAGTTCTTTTGAATCCGACATCGGATTAGCGACCCTCATCTCGAGATCTACAATTTGAGGTGAGTAAAGTCCATATTCCTTAAACCCTTGTGAAACCCTAAGTGAAACTCTTCAATTTTGGTAGCAATCCTTTAGATCTTGTTATGATCTCTTGAGAATGTGAATCTAAGGTTTAATAAAGGTTCTACATGTTATTTATGAAGGATTTAAATGAAGTCTTGCAAGATTTGTGAAGCATTTGTTGATCTCTTGAGCTAAACGGAAGATTTGGGGTTTTGAGGTGATTCTTGAGCAAAGAGGTAAGATCCACGCTTAAGACTTTGGATCGACCTTAGATCTAGGTTGTAATCATGATTTAGAGTCTTAGATTTGTAAAAAATACGATCGAATCGACCCGCGGTCGATTCCTTGAGGCAGGATGAAGAATGGGAGAGAACAGTAAAATCCCAATTCTGACTAGTGGGTGCCCTGAAAATGGTTAGACCCACCAATCCAACGCCCGCCTGTCCTAGGTAGGCTGCTGGCCCGACCAGCGAGCAAGATTGGTGGGCGACCTTCCCCGTCGCTCCTGGCTCGTTGGTTTAGGCAGAGCTGCTGGCTCGACAGGTGAGTAAGACTGATGGGTGACCTGGTCCACTACTCTTGACCTGTCAGTCTAAGCAGAGTCCCTGGGTAGAGCGGTGAGCAAGGACTGTTGGGTGCCTTGCCCGTCGATTGACCCACCAATCAGACTTCTTGGGTCCCAATAGGGCCCAAATTTGCTGGGTAGCCTTTTTTAGTGATTCTAAACACATTGGAATCATCATACCTCACTGGATATGACCCTAAAATAGAGATATACTAAACCCAACTCTTTTTATGATAGATTGTACAAGAAACTCGCTTCATAGCACGCTAGATCTTCCTCGTACCAAGGGTGATCTTCATACACAATTAGGTAAGTGAGAAGAGGACATTGCATCATGTCATTCTGGTTGTAGATTAGCCATGATATCATTTTATTATTGCTGTAGATTAGTCATCCAAGTGTGCCATTTGCATGCATTGATGTGTGCATTATGAAATTCACTTATAACTTGACATGCTGATATCTTTGATTATTAAACGCCTATTCTTGTTTTGTGATATGAGATGGATGACTTTAAATTATTGAATATGATGCTCTACTAGACTAGATGCCATAGTCGGCTTAGACACAACTATATTAGTGGCCCGTGGAATGGGAAGCGGTGGCACTATACAGTCGTACTATCTCACATAGGGGAATACAATTAGGAATGATATATCCCTATGCTACGACCCTTCCCAACAGGGGTTTAGGTGTTGGATATATCACTAGGGGGAAGCCTGAGGTTGTGAACCAATGGTGGTAGTTAGAAGTACACCCGGCTGATCATTAGGACTGTCGGTAACTTTGGTGATATAATAAGAGGGCCGATTGTACTACTTTTAATTTAATGTCGCTATGGGTCATCATTTTACTCTAATGTCCCTATGGGTTGGCAATTTACTTTTTTGGTACCTACGACTGGCCTTCTCCAGCAATCCTATGGGCTTATCACGAGATGGGGTTCTCAGCTAGTACTTGGAGCATACGCGCACTGTGGTTGCAAGTAGCACATGACTTATGACTTAGAATTGTTGTCTAGATGGACTAAGATAATAAAATAAACTGCACGCATATAAGTTCATTTGTATTGCGCATATCTGTTTGGTCTTTCTTTTCACTTACTGGGCTAGTGAGCTCATCCCTCATGCACACCATTTTTAGATGATCTTGTAGATTATCCGGTCGAAGAGCTAGAGCTGAGACCCACCGTGAGATTTTTAATAGTGGACTGGTGGGTCCCTGAAGATCTCGGGCATGAAGCCGAGTGCTAGCTGTGTAATGGGTCAGCAACATTGATACCATATTGAGATTTTTTTTTATTACTTTAAATGTTACCCCTTTTGTACTCTAGATGTTTCAATTATATATTTTTTTGTATATAACATGCCTACGGACTCAAATGTAAAGTTATTATGTTATACAATTTAGGTATCAAGAGTATTGAGGTATTTATAAGTATGTATGTATAAGACTTCCGCTGAAATACATAAATTGTTTAACTTAATGTGTGTATAATGTGCTATGGTTACTGCATCAGATGATCCTAGCAGGTTTTGGGTTAATAGGAGTTAACTCGGTCACTGGTCCAGTCCTGTATGGAACGAGGTGTGACATTGGCCATATCACACTCTTAGTAAATACATTAACTGGATGTTAAAAATGCATTCTTGAATGGAACCCTAACAGAAGCTGTTTATATGGAGCAACCACAGGGCTTTGTAAGTACCCTAAATCCGTCCCATGTTTGTCATCTCAAAAAGGCCCTTTATGGTCTTCGCCAAGCTCCACCAGCTTGGTTTCAGAGGTTCAAAACATGTCTCCTTGGAGAAGGTTTTCGGCAAAGCATTGCTGACAATTCTATGTTCACCTATAAGGATTCGAACGGCCAGGTTGTTTTGCTCCTCTACGTGGATAACATCATATTAATAGGGGCAAATCCAAGTCAAATACAGAAGGTGATCCAAAGTTTGAGTAATGAGTTTAAAATGATAGATCTAGGCCCCCTACACTACTTCTTGGGAATTGAAGCAACACAAGACTCCATGTGCCTTTTACTTACTCAAAATAAATACTCATTAGAACTCCTTCAAAGTCAAGGCATGGACACAACCATGCCTTATGCAACTCCAATAGCATCAGGTACTAAGTGTTGACAACAACAGGAGAATTATTGACTAATCCTACGGAGTATTGACAACTTGTTGGAGCTTTGCAATATTTAACAATCACTCGTTGTGATATCTCATATGCGGTAAATCAAGTATGTCAGTTTATGTAAACTCCAACAACAGAACATTAACAGGCTGCCAAGCGAATACTCAGATATATCAAACACACTATTAGAGCCGGAGTTCATCTAAAGCCAACCAAATTGACTCTAATGGCGGCATTCACAGATGCCGACTGGGTCGGCTGCCCTGACACACGTCACCCCACAAGTGGATTATGCACATTCCTGGGTGACAACCTCCTCTCATGGTCATCGAAAAAGCAACCAACGGTGTCATGCTCTAGTGCAGAAGCAGAATGCAAGGCCCTTGTTGTGACTGCTTCTGAGTTACTATGGGTATCCTATCTACTTCGTGATCTACAAGTGGATCTTCCTAAGCCACTATTGGTTCACTGTGATAGTATATCAGCTACCCAAATGTCTGCAAATCCACTACTCCATGCAAGGACCAAACACATAGAGGTGGACTACCATTTTGTAAGAGATCTTATTCTCAAAAAAACAGTACAAGTCCAGTTTTTGTGCTTCAGTGAACAGATTGCAAATATATTCACCAAAGGATTATCTACACTGGCATTTAATCAGCATCGAAGCAAACCTTTGTGGATACCGCCTAATAGTTTGAGGGGGGGGGGATGATAGATCTGAATTTAATTTTTTAAAATTTCAAATCCCCATAATTTAATTGTTATCTTGTAATAGTCCATATATATTTTCTCCTTGATTCTCTCATTGTAACAATATATTTTTTTATTCTCTCCTTGATTCTCTCCTTGTGACAGCCTATTTGATGTAAATCCTTTTCTATATAAAGCAATACTTGCTTGCCCAAAAAGTAAGTAATTCAAACACGATTGAAATTATATTTCTTCAAAATGCAATTACTAAAGCTATGTTTGGAAAGCAAGAAATAAAAAAAAAGACACAATAATAAATCATTAAATCATTATATATAACTTATCATGTTTTTATTTTTTTACCTTCCAAACGTATCCCAAATTTAACATTTAGAAGATCAAAGAAATATTCATCCAATGATTATATCATCCATCCACATGGTAGAAATAACTACCATGCTTGAAACTAACCAGGCATGATACATTTCCCTAGTAAATTATAAAATAATCATATTTTAATAATAAAATATTATAAAAAATAAAATAAGAATAGTGATTATTACGATGATGATTAATTATTGTTTACTAGTTCATATAATCAAAGAACATTATGATGGTTAAAAAATATTATTTTAAGCATTATGCTCATAGACCTCAATTAAAACTAGATACTATTTGATCACCGTGGTGTAATTTTTTCATAATTAAAAGAAAAAAAGGGGGCAGAGGTTTGTTGCGAGGTCATGTGGTCTTAAAAACCACTAACTAAGCCAATGTTAAAGTGCACGTAACCATCCACATAAGGTGTAAAACGATCTTTTCACACAACCATGAGTTACGACACACAAGACGCCACCTAGTAGGGATCTTTTTTCCATTAAAAAAAAAAAAATCATTGACTCCTAGATTTTAAGTGTATGAGTAAAGAATTCATAAAAGATTTTGAGCCATGATGGGACAGCCTCTTCAACCAATTCTCACATATCTTGGGAAAAAGATTCTTAAAGGAAAAAGATTCTAAAATAATAGTTCTAAGTTGAATCAACCACTAACATTGGTTAAACAAATCATGTTATACATGTAAAGTCAAAAGTAGGAAGAATCCTAATTTTTTCTTTTTTTTTGTGGGGTTGGGTGGCTTTATCTTCAATGTTAGCAAATGATGTGACATAGAAGCATTAAATAAATTTCCACATGTCTCTAAAGAATTGGTAGAAATGAAGAGGGATAGAAAAATGTGGCGGCTTTGAATAGTTTAAAATTCAACAAAAAAGAACACTATTTTTATTTTGGGTGGAGACAAAAAATACTATTCTGTTTGCAGCTTAGAATGCCTTATTCTAATTGGATAACTTGGGTTAGTTTCACATAAACACTCCAATCTATTGTGATCTAATCGATAACCAAAGGGAAAAATTCTTTAAATAAAAAAAAAAAAGACAAATATACTAGAAGTGATGCACTAATCCTCGCAAATTCTTTGATATTCTCTTTTCTCTTTGATTATGTGGATCTCTTTCTACACAAATCGTGATGTACTTGTTTTCATGTATTAGGTGGGAACCGTGGGATCGGGTGAAGAGAAAGTTTCTCTTATTTCCTTTTTGGCCTTGGATACGAGTAACAAAAAATAGAAAATTGCATGAAAAATTAGCTAACTAAACTTAAAAGAAGGGTATAATGTTTGTAATTAATCTCGATAGTGACAAATTTTTTTATCTTTTTTTTAACAATCCTCACCTTTCTTTTCTTGTAATTTGTAATTGGGGACTGAATAGTAAATTCATTTTTAACTTAGTTCACTTGATTCATGTAACTTAGCTTGGTTAAATGGCTCAATTTGAGTCAAAACCACAAACATATGGGCAGAGCCCACTTTCCAAGAAAGTCAAAATTTCATTGTCCTCTATCTTCCCCTCTCGTTCCTTTCTTTGCTAGCTGCAGACTTGCTACCAAATGTATAATTCCTCCACCTGTCTCTTTACGATTCCTGTGGTTCAGAAGAGAAGCAGGCTAGCTTTCTTTGGATGCATTTCTCTTGATGGTGATCATCCTAAGTTATAGGATTTAAAAAAAAAAAAATTTTTGATGTAAGCAGAACAATAACCAGGCAATAGGTATAAGACTTTGACAAACTATTATATTAATGAAAATATAAATACAAGTAAAAGATGATTTACTTGTTCAAGCAATCCTTTTGAAATAGTAGCAGAAATTGTTTGTAGAGTTGAGTCGTATAGTATGTATACTCTCCTTAAGGTATTTGAACGTTCCATATAATTGTACACTTGCAGTAAACAGAGAGTAAAAAACTTTCACAGTATATTATATATTGAATGTAGGCCTCTGTATACGAATGGATACCTATACAGATCTCTTTGTATGTGAAGGGTACATTCACTTATGGGAGTACATGATTCTACGCACAAGTGGATCTCTTTGTGTGTGAAGGGTACATTCACTTATGGGAGCGTGCGATTCAAAAGCACCCTAGGAACCCCACACACACATGACAAGGGAGAGTGCCTCTCCAAAGGGATTGCATCTTTAACAAACATTCCTATATATATGTCCAAGTTTTTTTTCATCTCTAATCAATGTGGGACTAAACTTTGTGAGAAGTTTTAGCTCATTTCTATTTCACAAGTGCTAAAGACAAAATTAAAAAAACACTTTTGGGAGGGAAAGCTGAAATTTAAAAGATCTTTTATTACAAAAGACTAAAAGCTAAATTTCAAAAGGACCATTTGAAAAGACAAATTTGACCATACTTTGAAACTTAAATTCCAACAGGGAGCTGAGATCCCCTAGCGTATGTTGATCTGAAAGTATACTTCATGTGTCATTACATATCCTATTTATTGTCATTAAACAAGTGTAGAGGGATATTTATAAAAATAAAAGGGATAGATATTGGAGAGTGGTGAATCTTCACGTACGTAAATGTACGTGAACGTCCCCGGTCTGTGGATATGGCATCTATTAAATAAGGAGAGAGAAAATAGATGCCATATCCAAGGACCAGGGATGTTTACATGCATTCACGTACGTGCGTAGGTGTAGAGGATAGAAACTCGGAGTAGGGAGTTGGAGGAG
Organism: Macadamia integrifolia; assembly: GCF_013358625.1. NCBI lineage: Eukaryota > Viridiplantae > Streptophyta > Magnoliopsida > Proteales > Proteaceae > Macadamia > Macadamia integrifolia. Next base: position 9,624,139 of record NC_056570.1, read on the forward strand.
ATGTAGTGGGTCACACTTTTTTATAATATAACAATAGACTAATGCCAGTCATGGGTATGCCACAAGTTGTCTTACCGCCGTTGCTTTCCTTGTGACTTCGTACAAGGAGGTGATCCAGACTCTACAATATTGTAGAACGCACAAGTAATTGTCCAAACCAAGAGTGTCTCACTTTGTGGACATGTACAAGTCACTAATTCCTCAGCGTAAATGATCCCAAAGCTGCAAGCTTCGGTAGCACAAAAGCTTTAGGGAATGCTTTATTTCTCAACTTTTTTCTTTTCCTCTTGTTCAGTAATAACTTTTCTTCATTTATACGTTTTCTGTTCCTTTTGTGTATAACACACCCAATAAGAAATTGAATCCTGAGCCATGGCAATCGTAAATTAATTAACCGCCAAATGATGAATTGAGTAGACGACAGAATTAAACTAAGATTTTGAGTTTGGCTCTTTTAATCTTTTGGGAATCACTCATACGGGGTGTTTAGTGCTTTTTACTGTTTTCAGTAAAGATTGAATAGTTCTCATTCAATTTCGTTATGACCCAATCTATGTGGTTCTAGGGTCATTCACTGTTGAGATTATGATATATTTAATTGGTTCAAGGGGTTTCACTATATATTTGTAGTGAGGTTTTCTTTCTTTATAAACAAGCTGAAAGAAATGCGAGGACAAACGCTGTAATCATATTCTTTATTGATAGCCAAGTAATTTTTCATCTTCTATAACTATACGAAACAATTTTTTCATGAATTATTGCATTTATCCGAGTGATTCACAAACGACGAAAATCTCTCTTTTGCCTCCCCATCTCNAAAAAAGAAAAGAAAAGAAAAGAAAAGAAAAAGAAAAAGAAAAAGACAAGACAAGTATACTAGAAGTGATGCATTATCCTCTCAAATTCTTTGATATTCTCTTTTCTCCTCGATTATGTGGATCTCTTTATACACAAACCGTGATGTACTTCTTTTCATGTATTCATTGATTTCACATGCTAAATGTCAATAAACATTAACATTGTATTGATTCTCCATCATAAACAAAAGAGGAGTTTGAATCATGGAATGTAAACCATGTATAGCATTAGGTATTATGTATTTTTGAATTAGGTATTTTTTTACCCATGTTGTATGAAATGGGGACCTATGAAAGGTATTTTGGATTTTCAATTTGAAGATAATAATTATGAAATCACTGTGGTGGGAACCGTGGGATGGGGTGAAGAGAAAGTTTCTCTTATTTCCTTTTTGGCCTTGGATACGAGTAACAAAAAATAGAAAATTGCATGAAAAATTAGCTAACTAAACTTAAAAGAAGGGTATAATGTTTGTAATTAATCTCGATGGTGACAAATTTTGTTATCTTTTTTTTAACAATCCTCACCTTTCTGTTCTTGTAATTTGTAATTGGGGACTGAATAGTAAATTCATTTTTAAGTTAGTTCACTTGATTCATGTAAATTAGCTTGGTTAAATGGCTCAATTTGAGTCAAAACCACAAACATATGGGCAGAGCCCACTTTCCAAGAAAGTGAAAATTTCATTGTCATCTATCTTCCCCCTCTTGTTCTTTTCTTTGCTAGCTGTAGACTTGCTACCAAAATATATAATTCCTCCACCTGTCTCTTTACAATTCCTGTGGTTCAGAAGAGAAGCAGGCTAGCTTTCTTTGTATGCATTTCTCTTGATGGTGATCATCCTAAGTTATAGGATTAAAAAAAAAAAAAAATGATGTAAATAGAATAATAACCAGGCAATAGGTATAAGACTTTGATAAACTATTATATTAATGAAAATATAAATACAAGTAAAAGATGATTTACTTGTTCAAGCAATCCTTTTGAAGCAGTAGTAGAAATCGTCTGTAGAGTTGAGTCGTATAGTATGTATACTCTCCTTAAGGTATTTGAATGTCCCGTATAATTATATGCAATCGGGTTGACCATACGTTCTCACCTCCAAGATAAAACAACTCTCCAATTGCTTAAGGTGCACTCCAATAAGCAATTCCCACAGGTATGTTCAAAGGTAATACTCAGAAATTCAAAGTGAAAATAGTAACAGAGAGCAAAACAGAGAACAAAAGCACTTGTAGTAAACAGAGAGTAAAAAAATTTCACAGTATTCTAGTACCTGAATACAGAGAAAATACTTATCTATATTGAATGTAAGCCTCTGTATACGAATGGGTACACCTGTACAGGTATCCATACGTATACAGGTGTCTCTTTATATGGGAATGGTACATTCACTTATGGGAAGGGGTACATGATTCTACGTACAGGTGCATGTACATATGTATGTACATTATACATTAATATGTATGTGTCTTTTAAGGAAAAGTGTGAAGCCAAGCCAAAAATTACATATAGCAAAAAGTAGGTTCTTTGAACCACCCACACCCGTACCTGACCCCGACCACGACTCTGCTCGGTGCGCAATTCAAAAGCACTCCAAGAACCCCCACATACACATGACAAGGGAGAGTGCCTCTCCAAAGGGCGTACAAGTTTTCTTTCATCTCTAACTAATGTGGGACTAAACTTTGTGAGAAGTTTTAACTCCTTTATACTTCACAAGTGTTAAAGACAAAATGGAAAAAGCACTTTTGGGAGAGAAAACTGAAATTTAAAAGAAGACCTTTTGTTACAAAAGACTAAAAGCTAAATTTCAAAAGGACCATTTGAAAAGATAAATTTGACCATAGTTTGAAACTTAAATTCAAACAATTTTCCCACAAGTTTCAAAATATCAACAAAATCGAAAAACAAAATAACTAAGTATATTAAACATAGTAGGACACATCGTTGCAGGTGTCTTCAGGACTTGAACCTACATTAGGTCTGATGAACTACGCTACAGAGTACGGGTAAAGTCAACTTCTTGAACCTTTCCTCATCTGTATAGTTGGCTAGGTCACCAACCATATCCTACCAGTCGACATTTGAGACAACCTTTAGCATGATAATATTGGACATTTTTTTACTGGCCTATTCCCTATCTTGGTCTCATGGATGTTTAGTGAATTCGCCTTTAAAATTCTCATCGATTGGTGGCCACACCCTCTACATCCATTTAGGTTAGCTCGTAGTGTGCACCACAGTTAACACACCCCCACACTTTGTGAGATTCAACTTAATTAAGAGTTCATAATTCATCATCTTTTCTTTGTGGTGGTACTACTTTACCATCTAGCCAGAATGAGCAATTGAGTATACCCTGCTTTTTTGCTTTAGCTATAGTTGCCTGACTATCACAATGAAGTGATATAGAAGACACCAGTTTTGACCACAATGAAAAATCTACCACTAGATTTCTGAGCCACTGGCTTTAGTTCCAGCATTTTCTAAAGCGATAAATTTTGCTTCCATGGTGGATCATGTACCACAAGATTATTTAACTGATTTTCATGAAACCGTTCCACCACCTAGTGTGAACATATATCCATCAATTGCTAAGGATTTATTTGTATCTGATATCTGATTAGCATCACAATAGCCTTTCAAAACAATAGGATTACCACTGTAATGAAGACAATAATTTATAGTACCCTTTAGATATCTCATTAGTCTGTCTAGGGCATATCAATGCTCTTTACTTGGATTGTGAGTGTGTTGACTCAACTTTTCAACTACTAATGCTATATCTGGCTTGGTACAATTCATCAAATATGAAGCGAAATCAATAACTTGTGAGTATTTTTTTTGATTTATTAGTTCATTCAAATACTTTTGTAAATGGCATCCCACCTCTAAAGGTGTCTTGATCTTTGGTGAGTCATAATAATTATACTTTTTAAGCATACTTTCCACATAATGTGCTTGAGATAAGATTATCTTCATTTCTTTCCTAATTATCTTGATACCAAGAATAACATCAGCCTCACCCAAATCTTTTGTATCAAAATTGGATATCAATAGATTTTTAGTTTGCATAATAATATCCAAATTTGTATCTATGATTAACATGTCATCCACATAAAGAAATATAAATACACCTTTACCTTGATGAAATTTACTATATAAACATCTTTCAATATCATTTGCAACAAAGCCATTTGATATTAATACCATATCAAGTTTAGCATACCATTATTTTGGTGCTTGTTTCAGTTCATATAGTGATTTTACAAGTTTACAAGCTTTTTGTTCCTTTTCAGATATTGTATACCTTTCAGGTTGTTTAATATATATTTCTTCTTCTAAGTCTCCATTTAAAAATACTGTTTTGACATTCATTTGGTGTATTACCAAATTATAGATAGAAACCATTGCTATCATTACTTGTATTGTAGTCATTCTAGCAACTATAGCGAAAGTCTCAAAATAATCTATATTTTTCTTTTGTCTAAAATCTTTAACAATAAGTCTAGCTTTAAACTTATCAAGTGATCCATCTGATTTTAATTTCTTTTGAAATATCCACTTAGTGTCTAACATTTTAGATCCTAATAGCAAATCAACTAGTTCCTAAGTATGATTGGATAAAATAGAATCTATTTCACTTTTTATAGCTTCCTTCCAGAATACTACATCTTAAGATATTATTGCCTCTTTATATGTAAGAGGATTCTTGTCTATAAGATAGACAAACCAATTATTTTCTAAGTAAGTAGACTTCTTTTGTCTCTTACTTCTTCTTAGTTGACTTACTTTATTTTCATTTGATGTAGGATCACTTCCTTTTGACATTTCTTCTCCTAAACTTAAATCTTTTCCTATAATTAAGTCATCAACATTTTTCTTACATAATTGTAAGCTTGACTTAAAAGGAAAAATATTTTTAAAAAATTCAACATCCTTGGATTCTATAATATCATTTTCTTTACACACATCATCTATGATTTTGAGGACCATATAACGATATGCAGAACTATGCTTTGCATATCTAATAAACACACAATCAAAAGTCTTAGGCCATAGTTTTCTTTTCTTTGGTCCAGTAATTGCCACCTTTGACAAACAACCCTATACTTTTAAATGATTTACACTAGGTTTTCTACCATACCATAATTCAAATGGTAGCATACCGGTCTTCTTGTGGGATACCCTATTTAGAATACAACAAGCAGATAGAATTGGTTCACCCCACATATCAAGCGGTAAACCTGAACTAATTAACATAGAATTCATCATCTCTTTTAATGTTCGGCTTTTCCTTTCTGCTATACCATTTGATTCAGGTTGATAAGGGACTGTAATTTCATGAATTATACTATGATTTTCACAAAATTCATTTATGCTAAAATATTCTGGACCTTTATCAGTCCTAAGCCTTTTAATTTTCTTTCCAAGTTGATTTTCAACTTAAGTTTTATATGATATGAAAGCATTTATTGCTTAGTCTTTTGAATTAAGTAAATACAACATGGTGAATCTTGAATAATCATCAATAAAAGTCAATATATTTTTTACCACCCCTTGATTCATATGACTTAAAATAATTTAAATCACTATGTATCAAGTTTAGTAAACCACTTTGCTTAACAATAGATTTATGAGATTTTTTCATAAATTTAGCCTCTATACAAGTGGGATGCTTGTCTAGAGAAGGCTTAAATTTATTTTTAAGTAATCTTAATTTACACATTTTTGTAATATAAGGAGCACTACAATGTCCTAATCTACCATGCCATGAATCATAAGAGTCAACAAAGTAAACAAAAGAACTTGACATTTCATTAATAATTTCAGATACACTTAATACAAATAAACCATCACTCAAATAGTCTTTCTCCACAAATGCATCATTTTTCAACAATGCAACTTTATCCGATTCAAAAGACAACTTCAATCCGGCCTTGTTTAGAAGTGGTATTGAAATCAGATTTCTCCTTATATCTAGAACATGGAGTGCATTTTTCAAAACAAATGTCTTTCCAAAATTAAGTTTGATTATCACTTGACCTTTTCTAACCACACTTGAAGATTGAGAATTTCCCATGAAGAACTTGTCATCAGTTTTTATAATAGAGTACTTAGAAAAGGAACTTCGATCTCCACTGATGTGCCTTGTAGCACCAGTATCAAGTACCTAATCCGTTGGTTTTTCAACCATATTAACCTTTGTTATCATTGCAATAAAAATCTCATTTTCAATGAGATTAATCTTAGCATTTTCAGACCCTTTCTTTTTGCTCCTGTAATCCTTCTTGAAATGACCTGTTTTTTTTTTCTTTTTCTTGAAAGATTTGTCCTTAACATGGAGGCCCTTCTTAGAATTTCCTTGCTTCTCTTTTTCAACCAAATTTGCTTTGAGTTTGAGAGTATCAATAGTCTTATCTTTTGCACGATTTCTTTCTTCAATTTTGATTCGGACTACAACTTGTTCAAAGGCCCACTCCTTTCTCTTGTGTTTCATGATTAACTTAAATGGGTTCCAAGAAGAAGGGAGTTTCTCAATCAATAAACCAGTGACAAATGTATCTGGCAGAATGATATTCTCCTTTGCTAGCTTCCAAACAAGCACCTGAAATTTGTCAATCTAGGAGGAGATGTCCTCTCTATTAGACATAACAAAATTCAGAAAGTTGGTCACCACATACTTACTACTCCCTGCATCCTCAAGAGTATACTTCTTGGACGGAGCATCCCATATCATGTATGCACTTTCATAAGAATTATAAACATTATATAACTCAAGTGAAAGTGCATTCAAAATCCGATTCTTACATTCAAAATCAGCCTCCACCCAAGCAAGTCTTTTTACTTCAAGTTCAGGATCCTCACTTTGTTGCGGCTTGGGTTTAGTCAATGCAAAAGCAACCCCAATCTGAGACAAAGTGACCAGAATCATTTGCTTCCACCTTTTGAAATTTTGACCACTGAATTGGTCAATTTTTTCAAATTCTGAAACGATCCTCATCCTCTCCATGATAGGTTAAAGTGATCCAAGTGTAGGCACAACATTGGTGGGTGTTGAAAAGTAAGTAGGTAGTAATGGTGGAGCAAAGTTGACAGTAGGAACTGGTACATCAGTATTGGTAGGCAAAGTTGGTGTGACACCACTTCCATTAATTTCAGCATTTGCATTAGGTGTATTAGAATCGGTATCATTTGCCATAGCCTTATACCTCGTTTAAATACCTTAAGATTGTGAGCAAAACAATAACCAGGCAATAGGTATAAGACTTTGACAAACTATTATATTAATGAAAATATAAATACAAGTAAAAGATGACTTACTTGTTCAAGCAATCCTTTTGAAACAGTAGCAGAAATCGTTTGAAATAGTATGTATACTCTCCTTAAGGTATTTGAATGCCCCGTGTAATTGTATGCAACGGGTTGACCCAACGTTCTCACCTCCAAGATAAAGCAACTCTCCAATTGCTTAAGGTACACTCCAATAAGCAATTCCCACAGAAATGTCCGAAGGTAATACTCAGAAATTCAAAGTGAAAATAGTAACAGAGAGCAAAACAGAGAACAAAAGCACTTGCAGTAAATAGAGAGTAAAAAACTCTCACAGTATTCCAGTACATGAATACAGACAGAATACTTATATATATTGAATGTAGGCCTCTGTATACGAATAGATACACCTGTACAGGTACCCATATATATATACAGGTGTCTCTTTGTATGGGAAGGGTACATTTACTTATGGGAAAGGGTACATGATTCTACGTACATGTGCATGTACATACGTATGTACATTATACATTAATATGTATGTGTCCTTTAAGGAAAAGTGTGGAGGCAAGCCAAAAATTACATGTAGCAAAAAGTAGGTTTTTTTAATCATCTACACTCGTACCTGACCCCGACCAAGGCCCGGCTCAACATGTGCGATTCAAAAGCACCCTAGGAACTCCCACACACATATGACAAAGGAGAGTACCTCTCCAAAGGGCTTGCACCCTTAACAAACATTCCTATATATATGTCTAAGTTTTCTTTCATCTCTAACTAATGTAGGACTAAATTTGTGAGAAGTTTTAGCTCCTTTCTACTTCACAAGTGCTAAAGACAAAATGGAAAAAGCACTTTTGGGAGGAAAAACTGAAATTTAAAAGAAGACCTTCTGTTATAAAAGACTAAAAGCTAAATTTCAAAAGGACCATTTGAAAAGACAAATTTGACCATAGTTTGAAACTTAAATTCCAACAATTGACAATGAAAATAGAGAGAGAGAGAGAGAGAGAGAGAGAGAGAGAGAGAGAACTATCTGCTTATGTGTGTCTATGTTTAGACACAACAAGTGTGAAAAGACTGTGTTGCTCACTTGTTGAAGATGATCTTGTGTTCCCTCCCATTAGCCGTATTCAGATCCTCTCCAATCACGTTGGAGGTTCAACGTGCATTTGATGGTATGGAAGACCCAGGAAAGCACCCAACACAAGGATACGCACCCCAAGGTCCTCCCAATGTCAGATGAGCGTTGGGCATCCCAACGGCTTGAGAGGATCTAGATCCCCATTGGCCTGCGTGCTGATGTGTACCTAAGCCAGCAGGGTAACATTCTCTTGTCCATATATATATATAAAGAGAGAGAGAGAGAGAGAGAGAGAGAGAGAGAGAGAGAGAGAGAGAGAGAGAGAGAGAGAGAGAGTGAGTTGCAACTCTCTATGATTGAATTCCCTCTTTTGTTATACCAAATTTCTCAATTTCTAAGTCTAATAATGGTAGAGATGCAAATTGTGTTGCCGTAGAACTCGTGAGGTAAAAACTTCCTCCACAAGTTGGGAACTCTTGGGTGTTAGAGCATTGAGGTTGTTTTTAGAATCACCTATCACTAGGGTTCGTTGATTTCTTTATAATGCAAAATGGTTTGGTGAAAGTTAGACTTGTAGTGGACAAATAAAAAGCATGGAAAGGACGAAGGAAAAAGAAAACGAAAAGAGGAGGTTTTGAGGAATTAAATTTGAGAGTAGAAGTGAAGGGACAAGAGTCATAATAAGATTTAAGAAAAAAAAAAAAAGGAGTAAACTGAGGGAAGTTACCGGGGAATGGTGGAACTGAAAGAGCTAAGATATGCATGAGCCATGGATAAAATAACTTGATGCGAATTGATCACATCTATTCCCATAGTTATATCTAAATGAATACATGTTATATAAAAGGATTTTTTTTTTTTATTGACGCTCCTCAAGGTTACTCATTCTTGGGTTGCCCATATGGTAGGACGAATTGGGGTTTGTGTGGATAGGTGCACGGTTCCAGGTTCGGTTCCCCATCTGTGCATCTGTAATTTAAGTGGAGACCGTGATGATGGATTAATGCTACGCTAGTTTCCCCGAGGATTAGTCATTGTGCACGTAAGCTGGTCCGGATACCTTGGTTAAAAAAAAAAAACTCATAAAGATAATAAATAGTCTATAAACTTGCATTAAAGTATTAAAAAAAATCTATTATCATACATAAATTTTTCCTAATAAAAATAAGGAAAAATATTTTCTAACATAATGGTAGGAGACTTGAACTTATTTTCAAAATGACAAACCGTTAAAAAGAATAAAAAAAATTGCATTAGAATTGAATAGGAAAAACTATGGGCCCGTTTGATAACGTTTTTGTAGTTTCTGTTTCAAGAAATGGCAGAAACATAAAATTTCGTTTCTAGAAACAGAACCGGGATTGAAGGTGTTTGATAAGTCATGTTTCTGGAAGTCAATAGTAACTAGCGAAAGAATGGCCACAGTCATTTTCGAAAACGACTTTCTTGAATCATAAATAGGTAGAAATTTTAATATCTATTTCTGAAAACAACTGAAACGAAACAGTTTTACAAAACGCTTTTTGTTCAGTTTCTAGCGTTTCTGTGTTTAGAAACGGTAGAAATGCGTTTCTTGAAACGTTATCAAACGGGCCCTATATCTATCCTAAGAAGTGCTTTAGAGCACCCGCACAGGTTTAGTAGCCTTGCAGGTAGTAGTAGTAGTCCAAATTTAGAGAGCTTACTTTGTAATTCGAGTCAATTGACATTAACAACTCGTCTCAAGACTGCAATTTTATTTTTTATTCAGAGGTTTACTTTTTTTCTTTTCTTGTTTTGATTAAGAGTTATGACATGTAGCCCATCTAAGCTTACAAATCAAGTACTGCGGCCCCACTTATTTCATCCACATTACGATTTTTTATTTTTATTTTTTATTTTTTAAGGGAAGGGGGATATTTGTGTGTGAAATTGAGGCTAAAAATCGAGATTTTAGGGGGGTTTGGTTAAGTGCCTAAACTTGTCCATTCCAATTGCACTATCTATTTGCTGAAGAAAAAAAAAATTATTTCAAAAGTTTTGTTACAAATAAAAAAAAGTCCATTACGACAAATCGTGGTTGGTTAGCAACTCTATCTTTGTATTCAACGATGGATCTTGATGCTAGAATCTCTACTCCTAACAATGGTTAAATTTTCAAAAAATATCAGTTGCCTACTATAAATATAATACTTTATAATTTTGCAAATCTTAATGCAAAACCAGACAAGGGGGTGAGTCTACGGTGCACTACGGGCAGAGTGCGATAAATGTATACCATAAACCATAAAACCTAAATCCTCAACACTAAACTCTAAATGCTAAATGCAAAACCTAAACCCTAATCCTAAATACCAAACCCCAAACTCTAAACCCTAAACGCTATACCCTAAACCCTAAACCCCAAACTCTAAAGCCAAAACCCCAAACCCTAAACCCTAAAATCTAAACGCTAAACGTTAAACCCTAAACTCTAAACCCTAGTCCCTAAACCTAAACACCCAACCCTAAACCTTAAACCCCAAACACTAAAGCCTAAACCCTAAATGATTACACCCTAAATCAAAAACCCCAAAACCAAAACCCTAAACCCTAAACGTTAAACCCTAAACCCTAAACCCTAAACCCTAAACCCAAAAGACTAAATCCCAAACCCCAAACCCCAAACCCTAAACCCTAAACCCTAAACCCAAAAGACTAAATCCCAAACCCCAAACCCCAAACCCTAAACCCTAAACCCTAAACCCTATACCCTAAAGACTAAATCCGAAACCCTAAACCCAAACCCTGAACCCTGAACCCTGAACCCTGAACCCTGAACCCTAAACCCTAAACACTAAACCCTAAACCCTAAATTCCGAAACCTAAATCCTAAATCCTAAATCCTAAATCCTAAACCCTAAACCCTAAACCCTAAATCCTAAACCCCAAAACCTAAAACCTAAATCCTACCCCCTAAACACTAAACCCTAAAACCTACACCCGAAACCATAAACCTTAAATCCTAAACCCTAAACCCAAAACCCTAAACCCTAAACCCGACCTAAATCTATTAGCTAAACCCTAATCCCCAAACCCTAAACCCTAAATCCTAAATTCTAAGCCCTAAACTCCAATCCTTAAACCCTAAATTCTAAACCCTAAAGCCAAAACCGCAATCTCGATACCATGAATCCTAAAACACAAACTCTAAACTCCAAAGCCTAAATCCTAGATCCCAAATCCTAAATCCTACCCCCTAAACTCTAAACCCTAAACCCTAAACCCTAAGTCCTTACCCTAAACTCTATACCCTAATGTGAAACCACACACCCTAAATCCTAAATCCTAAACCTTGAGCCCTAATCCTAAACCATAAACCCCAAAACCAAAACCCTAAACCCCAAGCCCTAACCCCTAAACCATAAACCCTAAATTCTAAACCCTAAACATGAAACCCTAAACCCTAAAACCTAAATCCAAAACCATAAACCATAAGCCCTAGCCTTAAACCCTAAAAACCTAAACCCTAACCGAAAACCCTAAACCCCTAAACCCCTAACCCTAAACCCTAAAATCTAAACCCCAAACCCAAAAACCAAAACCCCAAATCCTAAACCTAAACTTCAAACCCTAAACTCCACACCCTGCATCCTAAACCCTAAACCCTAATATCTAAACCCCAAACCTAAACCCTAAGCTCCCAACCCCAAATCCTAAACCCTAAACCCTAAACCCCAAAGCCAAAACCCTAAATCCTAAATCTTAAACCCCCTAAATGCCAAAACCTAAAGCCTTAATCCTAAACCCTAAATTCAAAACCCTAAACTCCAAACCCTAAATCCTAAACCCTAAATTCTAGCCCCCAAAACCCAAACCCTAAACCCCAAACCCTAAACACCAAACCCAAACCCTAAATCCTAAACCCTAAACCCTAAACCCTAAACCCCAACCCCAAATCCCCAAACACTAAACCCTAAATCCCAAACCCTAAATCCTAAACCATAAATTCTAACCCCCAAACACTAAACCTCAAACCCTAAACCCTAAACCCTAAACCCTAAACCCTATACCCGAAACTCGAAACCCGAAACCCTACACCTTAAACCCCAAACCCTAAAGCCTAAAGCGTAAAGCCTAAAGCCAAAACCTTAAATTCTAAACCCTAAACCCTAAACCCTAAACCATAATCCCTAAATCCTACAACCCAAACCCTAAACCCTTAACTAAGCCATAAACCCTAAACCCTTAACTAAACCATAAACCCTAAACCCCAAATCCTAAAACCTAAACCCCAAACCCCAAACCCCAAACCCCAAACCCCAAACCCCAAACGTTAAACCCTAAATCCTAAACACCTAAACCCTAAATCCTGTACACTAAACCCTAAACTCCAAACCCCAAACCCTAAACCTTAAACCCTGAATACTAAACCCCAAACCCTAGACCCTAAACCCTAAACCCTAAATCCTAAACCCTAAACCCTAAACCTTGAACCCTAAACCCAAAACCCCAAACCCTAAACCCTAAATCCCAAACCCTAAATCCTAAACCATAAATTCTAAACCCCAAACACTAAACCTCAAACCCTAAACCCTAAACCCTAAACCCTAAACCCTAAACCTGAAACCCTAAACCCTACACATTAAACCCCAAACCCTAAAACCTAAAGCCTAAATCATAAAAGCAAAATCCTTAAATTCTAAACCCCAAACCCTAAACCCTAAACCCTAAACCTTAAACCCTGAACCCTGAACCCTGAACCCTGAACCCTAAACCCTAAACCCTAAACCCTAAACCCTAAATCTTAAACTCTAAACCCTAAAACCTAAACCATAATCCCTAAATCCTACAACCCAAATCCTAAACCCTTACTAAACCATAAACCCTAAACCCCAAATCCCAAACGTTAAACCCTAAATCCTAAACCCCTAAACCCTAAATCCTAAACACTAAACCCTAAAACCTAACCCCTAAACCCTAAACCCCAAACTCCAAACCCTAAACTCTAAACCCCAAGCCCCAAACCCTAAACCCTGAATACTAAACCCCAAACCCTAAACCCTAAACCCTAACCCCTAAACTCAAAACATAAACACTAAATCCTAAATCCTATACCCTAAACACTAAACCCTAAAGCCAAAAACCTAAACCCTAAACCCTAAACCATAAATTCTAAACCCTAAACTCTAAACCCCAGACCCTAAACACTATACCCCAAACACCAATCCCTAAACCCTTAACTCTACACCCTAAACCCTAAACCCTAAACCCTAAAACCTTACCCTAAACTCTAAACCCTAAAGTGAAACCCTAATCCTAAATCCAAAATCCTAAACTCTAATCCCTAACCCTAAACCCTAAACCGTAATCCTTAATCCCTAATCCCTAAACCCTAAACCCTAAATTCTAAACCCGAAACCCTAAACCCTAAACCCTAAACCTTTAAACCTTTAAACCTAAACCCTAAACCCTAAGCCCCAAACCCTAAACCCTAAGCCCCAAGCCTTAAACCCTAAACCCTAAACCCTAAACCCTAAACCCTAAACCCTAACCGTAAACCCTAAACCCTAAACCCCTAACCCTAAAGCCTACACCTAAACCTTAAACCGTAAACTGTACACCCTAAGCCCTAAACCCTACACCTTACAGCCTAAATCCTAAACGTTAAACCCCAAACCCTAAACCCTAAAAACTAAACCCCAAACCCAAAAACCAAAACCCCAAATCCTAAACCTAAACTTCAAACCCTAAACTCCACACCTTACACCCTTAGCCCTAACCCAAACCCTAAAACCTAAATCCTAAATCCTAAACCCTAAACCCTAAACCCTAAACCCTAAACCAAACCCTACTTACAAACCCTACACCCTACACCTTAAGCCGTAAACCCTAAAACCTAAAACCCAAACCCAAACCCAAACCCTACACACAAAACCCTAAATGAGACACCCTAACGACTAAACCTTAAAACATGAACCCTAAACTCTAAACCCTAAATCCTAAACCTTGAAACTTAAACCCCAAACCCTAAACCCTAAATCCTAAATTCTAAACCTAAACCTTAAACCCTAAACTCTACACCCTTAATCCTAAACCATAAACCCAAAACCCTTACCCTTACCCAAACCCTAAATCCTAAATCTTAAACCGTAAACCCTAGTCTCTAAATCCTAAACCTAAGACCCTAAACCCTAAAACCAAACCCAAAACCCTAAATCTTAAACCCAAAACCCTAAACCCAAACTCTAAGCTCTAAACCCTAACACATTAAACCCTAAACCCTAAACCAAGAAACTACACCTATAACCCTAAACCCTGCACCCTAAATCCTAAATCTTAAACCGTAAACCCTAGTCTCTAAATCCTAAACCTAAGACCCTAAACCCTAAAACCAAACCCAAAACCCTAAATCTTAAACCCAAAACCCTAAATCTTAAAGCCAAACTCTAAGCTCTAAACCCTAACACATTAAACCCTAAACCCTAAACACTAAATAGTATACCCTAAACCCCAAACCCTGCACCCTGCACCCTAAACCCTAAATCCTAAACTCTAAAACTAAATTCCTAAACCCTAAACCCAAGCACTACACCCTAAACCCTAAAACCATAACCAAAACCCTAAACACAAGCCTACACCCTAAAACCTATATCCTCAACCCTAAACCCTAAATCCTAAACCCAAACCCTACACCAAAAACCCTAAACCATAAACCCCAAACCCAAACCCTAAATCTTAAACCCTAAACTCGAAACTCAAGTCCTAAACCCTAAACCCTAAACCCTATACACTTATACCCTAAACCCTAATCCCTAATCCTTAACCCTAAACCCAAACCCTACACCCTAAACCCTAAATCTTAAACCCTAAACCCAAACCCTACACCCTAAACCCTATACGCTTTACCCTAAACTCAAAACCCTAGACCCTAAACCTAAACACTACACCCTAAACCCTAAACCCTAAACCCTAAACCCAAAGACTATACCCTAAATTCTAACCCCAAACCCTACACCCTAAATCCTAGGGTTGTCAATTCTAGGCCCATACCGATAAGCCCGATCGAGATCGACACGTTTATGGCCTGACGTAGACCGACCCAATTAATAAATGCGTTGGGCTTGATATATAAACAGCTAGTACTCGGTGCAGCCACCTAGCCCGACAGGCCTGACATATTTACAAGCCTGACTTGAACCGACTCCTTTAAGCCAGACCTAGGCCTGCCTCTTTAGTACTAGTACTTTTAAAATATTTTTATACTATTTGTATTTAGTGCTAAGGCTATGTGATATACAGTTGAGATGATGGTGATTGTTATCTGAACATTCATCTTTTTTCATGCATAGTTTAATTGATTTAAACTTGCTCAACTTGGGTTGTGTAGGCATAGTTTAATTGATTTAAGTTCCGCTAGGTTAAAGACCGAGTACCTTAGGAACTTGTCTACTTTGCCCATCTTTTGCTTAATCCATTTTAACTATGGGATCTTTCTTTTCTATGCCTTTATTTCCCTCATTATTGGTATTCCTTTCAAGCAGATTTAAAAGACCAATTTTAAAGAAGACACGTTTAAAGCACGTTTATAGTTAAATAGGTCTATAGTCCAGTTAAGACCCGATTAAAGCCCGTTTATGGCAGCCTGATTAAAGCCCGAGATAGACCGACCTGATTATCTACCGTAGCATGCCCATGCTAGCTAAGCCCATTTAGCTATATGGGTGTTCACAGTGCAACCCTAGAAATTGATCGAGCCCGACAAGGCCCAATCGAGACCGCCCCGGCCCGACCGATTGACACCCTTACTAAACCCTAAAACCCAGACCCTAAATCTAAACCCTAAACCCAAAACCCTAAACACTAAACCCTTAATAGTACAGTGTAGACCCTAAACCCAAACCAAACTGTTAACCCTAAACCTAAAAACCTAAAGCCCAAATCCTAAACCCTAAACCCTATACCTTATATCCTAAATCATAAACCCTAAAACCTAAAGCCTATACCCTAACACTAAAACCCTAAACCTTAGACCCTGAAGCCCAAGTCCAAAACCCTACACCCTAAACCCTAAAGCCCAAATCCTAAACCCTAAGGCCCCAATACTACCCTAAATCTAAAAGCCTAAGCCCCACACCCTAAACCCTAAGGCCCAAACACTACCCTAAATCCGGAACCCTAAACCATATGCGAAATGCTATGCCCTCAAACATAAACCTAAAACAAAAAACCAAAATCCTAAACCTTAAGCCCCAAACCCTAAACCCAAGCTCAAATCCCAAAGCTTAAACCCTAAACCCTAAATCCCAAATCCAAAATTTTAAACCCAAAACTTATACCCTAAAGGTTAAACCCTAAATCCTAAACTTTACGACCCTAAATCCTAAATCCAAAACCCTAAACTTTTAACTCTAAGGGCTAAAGCCTACAAAATCCAAAATTGTAAACTCTAAACCCAAAATCTCAAACTCCAAATCCAAAACCCTAAACCCTAAACCCTAAACCCTAAATCCTAAATCCTAAACCCAAGCCCTAAACCTAAACCACCCTAAACCCTAAACCTCAAACCCCAAATCATAAACCCTAAACCCCAGACCCTGAACCCTAAATCCTAACCCTAAACCTTAAACCCTAAACCCTAAACCCTAAACCCTAAACCTAAAACCTAAACCCAAACCCTAAACCCCAAGTGCTTCTCAACCGTTCAATGTGTGCTGGAGAGGGTTGATGCACTTGAGAGGATCTCGTCCCATAATATACTACCCCAAATTGAAACTAGGCTTGTTCCGCCTTCGATTCCGCTTGGAGCAAGTTTAGTTCAATTTTGGTTGGTCTCATCGTTTCTGTCCATGCATGTTTAAAATATTCTAACCACTATTTTGTACTTTTCTATAATCTTGATGTTCAAACCTTTATTTTGTCACTTGAAAATAAATTGACATGTGAATGAGAGATATAAAATAAATGCGTATAAATATATGTGGCATATATATACATGTATGATGTGCCGATGATCTAATAAATTATGTTCATTAAGGAGCACACAAATATAACGTAAAAGGTATAATTTGTTAAGACATCGATGAACGCATTTGCCATCTTTAGTGACACAATGATAATTCAGATGAGACTAAAATTTTGATGATTACTCTCTTCGAATTCTTGTCCCCATCCTCAAAGAGATTTTTTGAAAAGGCTTCAGCCTACGTGGCCATCAAGGTCATCAGTGGGGCCTTGTCGGACAGATCTAAATAGGAATTTTTCATGCTAAAGTTGATTTGACGCCTGTAAATGGAATCTTGCCGTATTGAAGAATTCCAATCTGATGACGTAACAATGGTGATGAGTCTATGGTCTCGGAAGCAAAGCATCTCACTCCCACTTTGACAATTGACAACTCATATAAAGTGGCTTCATAGGGCTGTTTTTTTCCGAATTCAATGTTCTCTTTTTCTTTTTACCGTTCTGACCTCAAAAATTTGACAAACTTACAATCATGCCCTTCATTTTTTCCTTTTTTCCTTTTTTCCTTTTGGCCTTTTTTCAAAGTCCTTATCCTGTACGTATCGCTGTTGGTACTCCTGGAGTTGTACAAAAGTTAAGAATGGTTAAACTTAACGGAGTTTAGATTATTGGATGGGACAACCGGACAAGTAGATAGGAAAGGTGTGAGACATGTGACTTGGGGGCGGAAACAACAAAGTTAGAGGTGAGTTATTTTCTAGTGTGTGCTGAGGCGTACCGAAAATCTTGGTAATCGAATCCGGCCACTGATTTAGAATCTGTGTTCTTATTTCTCTAGGGAATTTACTATCATTCCCTACACTTGGCCTATATGTATTAGAATTCTCTTACTTTTTTTTTTTTTTTTTTTACTCCCTTACTTTTTTATTTTTATATCTCTTTCTCCCCTTTCTCCCTTGCTTTTTTTAAATACCTAGATAACCCCTCATTTTCACCCATAACATGTTACATTTTTTTTAAAATTGACTAGTTCAAAACATGGTTTGAACCAAACCTCTTACTTTAGCAAAACAAAATAAACAATGGTCATATGATCCATTTGGGTATTTGCATTATTGATCCAATATTTTTATCAATTCTATATCTATATCGGTATCATATGTTCCAATCGGATACCACATATTTTTTTTATTTTTTATTTTTTACATTCCTAAAACCATTTGTTTCAACCCTAATGGAGAATGTAACATTGAGATTACTTATCTCAATTAGGATTAGCTGAGACCGACATCAATCCAATATCGAGAAAAAAAAAAATAGACTGCTACACTTGTGAATTGTGATGGTGGATGAGAAATAATAATAATAATAATAAATAAACAATATCCTTGATGATTGGATGAAACAAAATTAAAAAAATAACAATAATAATAAATAAATAATATCTTTAATTGACTCAATATTAATGCATTTAAAAAAATTTAAAAAAGATAAAATAGAAAAATAATGATATGGGAGTCAATGAGGAGTTTGAGCCTCAAGTAACAAAGCAACATTTGAACCAAGTAATAATGGAAGGACAAACCGATTGGCTATTTTTTTGAATTAGTAAACTCATGTTTTGAACCAATCAATTTGAGAAAAGCATAACAAGTTATAGGTAAAAAAGATGGATAATCTAGATATTTAAAAAGAGTAGGAGAGTATATATAAAAAAAAGAAGTAAAAGGTAGGGGAGTGATTGTAAATTTCTCATTACTCTTATCATCTTTATATTATGCGTTAGGGGCAGGGTTGTAGGAGTGCATCATTGGATAGTCTTTTTTTTTTTTCAAAAATATTTAAGGAAATAAAAAGTTAGGGTTGAGTTCTTAGTATGACTGACTGCTGACTGTGTGCGTAACATGTGTGAGCATCTCTCCCTCTGTGTTTATCTCTCTCTTCCCAGATTAAGTAATAGACATATCATTTTATAAGAGGAAGTGCTTGCATAGGCCATGCTCTCAGATACAGAACTACTTCCCTAAAATGAAATAGGGTGAAAGAATACTAATCAATAGTACACGTACATACAACGCTCGCTGCTAATAGGAGAACGAACATGAACACGAGCAGCTTCAGCTCGAGGCAATGCAATCTTTTCACACCCAGTATGTCTTGGCGTAGATACACTCTCAAGTAGTGTTCCTACAATGAAAAACCCAATCGAGTCTATCCAAATAAAAACAAAATCGAACTGATTGATTATTAATTAGTCTGATTACGATTTTTGAATATGTTTTCTAGATTAATCCAGTTAACTAATTAATCAGCTGGCTTCAATCTAACGTGATTAATCCAATAGATTGATTGATAAGGACTAAATGTACAAATTGGCTAACACCAGATCAATTAGCCTGAGTACAACTACAAATTCAGTCCTATCCCAACTTCATGGGATCAGTTACAATAATATGTGCAAAATACAAAAGAAAGAAAGAAAGTAAGATAAATGAAAGCAAAAAAGGAGAAGAAAGTAGAAGGAAAGAGCTTTGCAAGGTAGAACTTTATAAGTTAAATGAAGTCAACTACATGGATTCTTGCCCTTCAATCGACTCTATCTACAGTTATACTTGAAGATTAATCATGTTCATACAATCAAAGAATAGCATAGTTGTGATGGATAAAAATCATTATTATAAGCCTTGTGCTCATACACTTTTCACTATTTTAATTTCCAAATTAAATTACCAAGACCAAGTTCTAAACTATTTTATACATGTACAATGGTATGATAATCAGTGATCCTTTGCAAGGTTCTCAAAAGTAGCACAAGGATTAGAGCATCAAAATCAATATGATCTCCATTGATTATGATTTGAATTATTCTGGAATGGATTAACTATTGAATGGATACGATTATAATCGGCCGAACTCACTATTGAATGGATACGATTATAATCGGTCGGACTTAATATGCACAAAATTAGGTTTAATCCAAATCAGTCCTAGTCAAATCCAAGTCGAATCGACTGATTCAACAATTTTGACCCAAGTTTCGAAATCATGGGTAGATTGTATGAGAAACATGATCATCTTGAGAGCATATCTTTTCATACTTTTCTTTCCTTAAAAGGAGGTGGAGGTTTGCTGCCAGGTCGTGTGCCGCTTGTGCCAGCACTTTTGCCAATACAAGAATGTGAATGGGCATCACATAAAGAGGTAAGGCAATCTTTTCATATGGCCGGCCATGTGTTTGGACGTAGGGGGTGCAACCCAATAGCGAAAGGGAAGAAAATGACAGAACATGTGTAATTAATCATTGACTCCGCATGTTTCAGCAACTAAAGAATCAATTATGAGGGGAAAGAATCTATAATAGTGAGTGTAAGTTGATCAGGTCCTTACCAAAAACGATTAGTTAACAAAACATGAAAGTCATATATTTTTTGGATAAATTAATATTTTTTTTCTCATTAAAAAAAAATATTAATAATAATTCATGGAAATCAAATTTGTAAAGTCAAAAGAGGAAGGATCCACTTTTTTGGGTGGGTCCTTGTCTTCAATGTTTGTAACTTAGGCAACTTATAAGCATAGGAATAATTTTTTCACCGTTTTTCATATGATTAAAGAGTTGGAGGGAGATGAAGAGGAATAGAAACAAGGCGGATTAGAAAAGTTCAAAATTCAACAATTTATTTGTGGTTTCCACAGTAGAACAAAAGTTTCAACAAAGAATAACAAGGGCGGCTGTGCCTATAATAGAGAACATCAGACAAAGATACAGCTTCCAATAGAAAAATCATCAATTTGGAATATTTAAGGGAAGCAGGGTTCTAAGTATTGATAGTGGATTGGCTAGGTTGTATCAATATTAGTTGATACCTGGTTGATCTTGAATGGACATTGATATCAAGTTAAAGGTAAAATCGTAAAAAACAATTTTTTCTTAATAAAAATAGAGGTAAAATCAATCAATCTGGGACGATACAGGCCAATCTAATTTGGTATCGTATCATCATTGATTGAACTTGATATGGATCCAATTCTTGAGAACTAAATCCCTTAAGAGAAGTGATGATATACTTTAATGTAAGGATCACCACTCTTTAACATATAATATCTTACTTGAATTGGATATGTTGAGTTTATTTAGCATAAAAACTCAATCTATTATATTCTTATAAACAACCAAAGGGAAAATAACATGCACCTTATTAGTAGTGCACTCGTCATCTTACATTTTTTTGACATTCTTTTTCCTCCTTGACCATGTAGATCATTTTTATATATGAACCATAATGTACTCCCTCCCTACGTCCATTGGCTTGGAATGAAATGTTCCAATACGCACCAATAATGGACCGATTCTCCACCATAACCTGAGAGGTTTTCACCATGTGATACATGGCCTTAGCTATTATATATTTATAAACTGAGCATTCTTTCATCCCACAACGTAATTAGCTTAGTAAACAACACCCTGATACTTGTTGTATTCGTGGTGGACATCTCAGTAATCTCTCAGGTAGGTCTGGTATTTGCTCTATTCTTGAGTGTCACAATCTTCCTCATTTGCGGTACAATATTCCCTCTGTGGCCCCACACACTGTCTGGGTTTGCTCTGATACCATTTGTAATACCATGGTCTCATTAACCTTAACACAATATTATCCTCTTTGGCTATGAGCCTTAAGACTTTAAAATGTCTTGTGCCATGTTAAGGAGGTTAGAGGATATTAATTAGCCCAGTAATCACCCCCTAGAAAATGTGAAACTAAAGTTTACATATCCTCATCGATCTCTCAAACAACACCTTGATACTTACCGTATTCTTAGGTGTCACAAAATTAGTTTCCTTTTTCCGAGCAATTTGGAATTGGTTACTTAAATAATTTCACTTTTAACTTGATTGAATTGATTCATGTGGCTTAACTTGGTTAAATGGCTCAACTTGAACCAAAACCACAAACATATTGGGTGGAGCCCACCATCTAAGAAAGACAAAATTATAGGGGATAAACAAAAAAAAAACCATGATTAGGAAAAAGGAAAAAAAAATTAAACTTAAAAATAAAAATGAAAAAATATGATAAGATTGACTAAAGGAAAAGAAAAAAATGAAACTATAAAGTATAAAATAATGAAATTTTAAAATATATGAAAAATAACATCTTTTGATAATGATATAATTATAAATCACTTTTAAATTATTTATATAAATCTTTCTAAACTTTAAAAGCGTCATTCATACGTATTTTTCAACTATAAAAGACAACTTGACCTGAGGAATTTTCTTGCCAGACTACAGAAGAATCCTTAAAAGAGACTCAAGCAGTTGCACTTTACATCAATGGGGAGTTGAGATATGATTGATCATGTGATAGCCGTTTTTCAGAACAGCAGTTATAATAGCATCCCCTAGTAAGTGCTATAAATGCCACCTGTGTAGGGTTAGTAGGCTTGCAAGTGGTAGGTAGTTCCATTGAGGTAAATCTGCGCAACTCAAATGACACAAAAATTGTGTGTTTATTTCAATCCGAGCCATTGAAATAGAGAATTTCTAGATTCGGCAAATGACAAACAATCATGATATGACACTTTGATTAATCGTATCTTTTGTTTTGTTTTGTGGAGGAGGCTATTTTCAAGTTTCTAAACTATAATCAACATGTTACAATAATGCAATTTAACCGTTGCATTAGAGGGATGAAATTTAGCTGCTGTCCAGGCTTCTTGTGGCAGCCAAAGAAATAGAATTTAAAAGGGCAATTTAGAAAATACTATAACTTATGAGGGTATTTGTGAACCTTAGAGAGAAGTAAAGATTCTATATCTTTGGCTACCAGTAGGCTTGGATGCAACCCGGGTAGCCACCAATTTTCCACATCAGAGACTCACTCTCGTCGATACCAATTTTAATACTACCTCAGAGACATCCAACATGTGGTCCATCTAGGGTTACGATTCAAATACTACAAGCTCCACTTATTTCATCCACATTAATTTTATTTTATTTTATTTTTTGTTGTTGTTGGGATGTTACAAAGTGGGATGGGGGACAAGGAGATACTCGGTGTGGAATTAAGGCTTGAAACCGAGATCTTAGGGGCCTAATTGCCTATGGCATTAGCCTATTTCATAGAGCAACTGGATTGGATCAGATTGGATCAGTCAGCATCAACTAGATTGGAATGGTGATCGCTTCAAACCTAACCTTTTTTATCATGATACACATGTATGGTCTAAGGGTAAAATCGAAATAAAAAAAAAAATTTTAAAATAAAATAGAGATCAATCTATCTGATACAATTCAATCTAGGCCGATTGGAATTAGTATTAGAACAGTTTTCAAGTTTTAGAACCTTGTTTCACGTAGTAGGTTGTGTTTATCTGAATCCAAAGCTGAAAGAGAGTCTCAAGTTATAAAATAAAGCTTTGCAACAATCTAAGTGAACTTTTGGATCCTTTTTTGGTCATTTTGACAATTAAAGTGGTAATAATCTTTACATTAAGTAAATATGTGGCTTGCCCATTGTTTTTTAATCCCAAAACACCAGCTAAACACTATTCTTTCGACTCTATATTCCGGTTGAAGTATGCTCAAATTTTTTCTAATTTATACTTCGGATTGATGCAGCCCCGTATAATTGCAGGCAATCTTTAATCATTCAAAGAAAAAAAAATTTTTTTTTTGGTAGAAGATAATTCATTCATTAAAAACACCCAACGGGGAATACTATTCAATCAGAGGCCATTACAAGGAAACTAAATTACAAAATACGAAGAAAGTGCCTTGCAAGAAAGGGCCTTTACAAAGAAGTGGTTGTCGATTCTCTCTCTTATAGTCATTTAATATTAAAGCAAAGGCTTCAGTGACAATAACAAAGATATACATATGGACTAAAACTTAGTCATTGTATGGATTTGGATTAGTGGATGAATGCTGATTAGCTGGTATAATTGGTTGAAGTTTAATTTGAAGTGATTTCCATAATGGGTTAATGGGCTTTGATTAATCACCTTACAGTAGGGGGTGTCAAAACCTAACCCGAACCGATAAAACCAAATGAAATCAATTAGAAAAACCTGGACGGAACCAAACCGGTCCTTATTTGATTGGTTTGGGATTGAGATATGTTGGGACCGGTTGAAAACCGATCCAAATCGAATTGACCAATACCCAAACCGAATGAAACCCATAAGAAAAGAAGTTATTATGACGTTATAAATAGATGAATTGATTATCCATTTTTTACAATATTAATTTTTTTTTTTTTTTTTTGGTGAGAGGAATTATTACAAATCATTGAATATGAGGTCATGAATAGAGAAATTGATTTGTAAATTGTAACAATGCTTCCATTAATCTTCTTGTTCAGCATAAAAATTAGTTGGATAGTTAAATGAATGATTGGATAATAGAGTTCATTTTGTGATTTCAATATTAAATAACCTTATAGTAATTAGTTATCCATTTGGTTTCAATATTAGTTATCTTTCCCTTATAATGATAAACCATGATTTAATCACAAATTGAAAGTGTTTTCGTCAAATCTTTTGTCACTACAGGTTATGAATGTAAAATTCCATTGTAGTTTCAATAATCCAAGTGATTGATTATTAAAAAGTCTGATTACAATATTTTAATATGTTTTTTGGATTAATCAAGTTAGCTGATTAAAGAGTTGGCTTCAATATAACATGATTAATCCAATAGATTGACTGATTAGGATGGAATGTACAACTTGGCCAACACCAAATCGATTAGTCAGAGTACAACTAGAAACTCAATCTTATCCCAACTTAATGGGTTCAGCTACCTTGATCTGTGCAAAACACAGAAGGAAAGAAAGTAAGATACATGAAACAAAAAAGAGGGGAAAGTAAAGTGAAAGAGCCTTGCAAGCTAGGAAAAATTTAGCTAAATTGGATCCGCTAAGTGATTGATTATTAAAAAGTCTGATTACAATATTTTAATATATTTTTAGATAAATCAAGTTAGCTGATTAAAGAGTTGGCTTCAATATAACATGATTAATCCAATAGATTGACTAATTAGGATGGAATGTACAACTTGGCCGACACCAAATCGACTAGTCAGAGTACAACTTGAAACTCAGTCTTATCCTAACTTAATGGGTTCCGCTATATTGATTTGTGCAAAACACAGAGAAGGAAAGAAGGTAAGATAAATGAAAGCAAAAAAGGGGGGAAAGTAAAGGGAAAGAGCCTTGCAAGCTAGGAAAAATTTAGCTAAATGGGATCCGTTACATGGATCCTTGCCCTGCAGTCGGCTCTTTCTGCAATACTATTTTGATTTTTAAAAATACCAAGACCAAGATCTAAACTATTTTATACATGAACAATGGTATGATAGTCAGCGATATTAAAAGGTAGCACAAGGAATAGAGCATTAGAATAGGTATGATATCCATTGATTATGATTTGAATTGTTCTAGAATTGATTAACTATTGAATGGCTTCAAATAGAATGGCTCGAACTCACTATGACTTGGCCAAACTAGGTTGGATTCAATATGAACAAAATTAGGTTTAATCCAAATCAGTCCCAGGCAAATCCAAGTCGAATCGACTGATTCAACAATTTTGACCCAAGTTTTGAAATCATGGGTAGATAGTGTGAAAAACATGATCATTGTGAGTGCATATCTTTTCATGTTTTTATTTCTTAAAAA
>NC_056570.1:9650059-9682850 GCF_013358625.1 Macadamia integrifolia
CCTATGATGACTGGGTGTAAGTTGAGCAAGGAAGATGACTCTCCATCAGTTGACCACACCTCGTATAGGTCAATGATTGGTAGCCTATTATATCTGACAGCTAGTAGGCTGACATCTTACAAGCTGTGTGCATGGTAGCCAGATTTCAAGCAGGACCAAAAGAGACACATGTGGCAGCAGTGAAGAGAATTTTCAGATATCTGAAAGGGACTAGTGAGTTTGGGTTATGGTATCCGAAAGTCAAGAGCTTTAGTTTGTCAGCTTTTTCAGATGCAGATTGGGCCGGATGTGTAGATGACAGGAAGAGCACCAGTGGTGGTGCATTCTATTTGGGGAGCAGCTTGGTTGCATGGCATAGTAAGAAGCAAGAGTCAGTCTCTCTTTCAACTGCAGAGGCAGAATACATTGCAGCTACATCTTGTTGTACACAAGTGTTGTGGATGAAGCAGATGTTGAAGGATTTGAGTGTGGAGGTTGAGCAGGCAGTGCCACTATATTGTGACAATACTAGTGCAATCAATATCTCCAAGAACCCGGTGATGCATTCTAGAACGAAGCACATTGCTATCCGGTATCATTTCTTAAGAGACAAGGTGATGGAAGGTGAAGTAAGGATGGAGTTTGTTCCCACAACAGAGCAGGTGGCCGATATCTTCACTAAACCGCTTCCTAAAGATCAGTTTGAGTTCCTCAGACAGAAGCTGGGAGTGGTGGTTCTTCCAAAGCACTAGTAGCATTGGGAGAGGGGGAGCAAGTTGCTTGATGTTGCTACCCCCATATTGGACTCAGGGGGAGTCCATTGGTTTCACCCTTTGTACTTGTTGTCAAAGGGGGAGAGAGTTACTCATCGGAGCTTTAGAGTGTATTAGTGATGAGGTGGTTGCCAACAACTCCAAAGGGGGAGATTGTTGTTTTATGGTTGTCCTTGTTGGCAACTCGGCCACGTGGCGGTGATGACGTGGCTAGTTTGGGTGACGTGGATGAAAATGATGACATGGCAGTGTCCAGTGTCACCGATGAGATAACAGAGCAGCTTGGTATGCATGGAGTGGTTTAATACATCATTAATAGGTGGTGCGGGTTTCTGGGTCAAAACTGGCAAAATTGGCCTATTTACGATCGAGGGCATTTTTGAAATGAAAATGACATTTTTGGAAGATTGGTTCTTCATGAAAAAGATAGATTGTAATTTTCCTAGTCCAGTGCATTTGATTTCGTCACATTCCGATACCGTATGAAGAAGTTACGGCATTTATGGCAGTCAAGGGCAGTTTCGGCATTGAAGATGAATTTTTTAAAGGAAGCATTCTACATGTAACAATACGAAAAAAATACAATCTTTCCAACGGTTCTGATTTCATCGCATTCCGATTCCGTATGAGAAAGATACGTCATTGGAAAGGTGTAGGGGCATTTTGGTCTTTTTACATGGATGATTCAGATGATTGATTCTTCTGAAAAGTCGTAGAGCATCCAGTTACGATTCCAACGCACTTCGTTTCATCTCGATCGGATATCGTATGAAAAAGTTATAAGCGTTTCCGTAAAGTCGGTTCGAAAATCCAAACCGAAAATCCATCAGTTGCTCTCGGTGTTGGGTGGATTTTTCGGAATTTATTTTTGAAATTCGAAGGGCTTTTGTGTAATTTAAAGATTTTTGAAGGTCTGAGTTGCAAGGGGTCTTTAAGCACTGAAACATATGGAGGCAGGGGCTTGATTGTAATAAAGAGGAGTAAAGGGAAGTGAAATGGATGGCCAAGATTCGACCACGTAGGCTTGATGCCCATCCAAAGGCTGCTGAGATTTTGGTGTGATATGGACGAGATAGATGCTTGCGCGTGGGATTTGATTGGTTAGATGCATAATTCTTGATGCACTGGCGCTACACTATATCAAGGTATGTTATTGTGTTTCGCGCGTGTATAGAAGGTATGAAAAGGATTCCGATCTTAATGATCTCATGAAATCTGATTAAAGCCATCATGGAAGATTCGGATCCAACGGTCAATATGCATTTTCACTTTTGTGAGTGGGAGACAAGCTCCCTTAAAATCCGGAAAAGCAACCAATCATAGATCGACAACACTTCTGACGTTGTCAGCGCCTACGTCATGATGACGTCATCGAGATTCAAATCTAACGGTTTGGATCTGTTGTCCGTTGGTTTAATCGGACGGCTTGGATTATAAGATCTCTTATATGAGATCTACGGTCAGATTTCGGCCCTGTTGCGCGCGCCGCCGGTGTAGCCTACGCCACCCGTACGAAGATTCCATTTCGGGCTATCTCATTGCTCCAACTTCAAAATGTCATATCTCCTTCATTTTAAGTCGGATTTGGGTGAACCAAGTTGCAGATTCTTCGTTTTTTCAAGCCCTACACCATGGAAGCAAGAAAAATGGGTTTTGAGTGAAAGAAAGCTACGGTTTTGGTAGGAGAAGCTTCCCCCTCTTTGTTGGTCCTTGAATGAACATACATTCTTGATGATAAATGTTCTTAGGCCATTAAAGAAGGTAAAAGAGGTGGTTGAAGTGTGTTAATGGTACATTAACTCAAAGCCAAGGAAGAAGAGAAGAAAGCAAGGATGTGTTTGCTTTGAAGAGAAAGAAGCCAAGGAGAGAGAAGGTGTGAGCACTAAACTTGTCAGTACAAGTTTCCAGTCATCCCAGGCAATCGGTTGTGAGATTCTCTAACCCTGGATTTTACATTACATGTATGTATGTATGTTAGGGTTAGTTGTGGATGAATGTATACATGCTAGGTTAGTTGTGGATGAACTGTAAGCATGCTAGCTAGTTGTGGATGCATATGCTAGGCAGAGCTTGACTGTAGGGCATTGATATAAGCCCAATTTAATTATATTATTTATTGTGTGCTTAGTGGGTGCTAAGCACCGGGAGTGGGTGCTCCCGTGTAGTGGGTGCTACACATTGTATCGGCACTACGAGTGCCATCTCAGCTTCGGATTGAGAAAATTGGTGGTGTGGGTGCAGTCAAAAGTAGTGTATTGAGTAGGTACGAAGCCTTTACAGGCACTACTCCGGGGATGTAGGCAAATTGCCGAACCTCGTAAAAACCCTGTGTTGTGGGTGCTTATTGTTTGCATTTTATATTGAAGTGCGTGGAATGTGGAATGGGTGTGCACACTTGGAAGTGCCTATGAGAGGCTGAGTGTGCATACGACTGTATGCAAACAGGGACAGGTATATCAGGTTTTTCTTGGCCAGACATCAGACAGGTTTTTGGGGATCGGAATTGGACTCACTGATTCACCCCCCCTCTCAGTGACTGCCGGGTTACAACACAACTTTGTTTGGTCGGGAGAGATTGACTCCATTAAAAAAATTATGGTTAATTGGGACTAATGTTGTAAACCTGAGGAAGGGGGAGTAGGTTTGAGAAGATTGAGAGATGTGAATAAAGCTATGCTTTGTAAGACTGCATAGAGAATCAACCATGAGAATTCTCTAGCTAGTTTATTCTTAAGGGCTGGATTCCTCAACAAGCATGGGCTGCCTAAGAAAGGATACAAATCATCTTCTATATGGCCTAGCATTAGGAAAATTTGGAGTTTTATATCCTCAAAGGAACGATGGGTTGTAGGTGATGGCTGTACCATAAAATTTTGGAAGGATATTTGGGTTGGGATCTTCCATGCTGGAAGAAGGTGTGGAAGGTGTGGACTGTATGTTTCTTAATGGGAAAGTGAACAGGTTCATCGAAAACCAAAAGTGGAGGATCCCAGTGGTGAATTCCTCTCTCATGAAAAATATTTTTTATGCTGTTTAGCAGATAAAAATCCCAAGTTATGACTATGATGATCGGTGTGTTTGGAGCCTTTAATATGATGGAAAATTTAGTTTGAGATTTGCGTGGGAGGATATTAGAGAGAAGAAGCCGATGGCCCCTTGGGCATCTCTAATTTGGTGCAAAAAGCAGCAACCTTGAGTCTCATCTCTTGCGTGGAGGGTGATCCATGGAAAGGTTCCCACGGACGATCTAGTAAAAAAAGAAAGTAGTGCCCCTTGCTTCAAGATGTGCCCTATGCATTGCAGAGGAAGAGTCACTTCATCATGTATTTTGACATGCTCATTTTCTAGTGAAATCTGGATTTCATTATGTGCATGCTTCAATTTAAGCTGCGCCCAGTGGTAGAAAGAAAGATTAAAAATGTGAGCTATAAGAAGGCTTGGTGTATGAGCTTTGGTATCGTTCTGGATCATCTTTGGAGGGAACAAAATAGCAGAATTCATGAGGGTGTTGTGCCGATGGCCAAATACATTTCTATCATGGTGATTGAAGATATTAGAAGGAATCATCCTAGGATGAAGGGAGAGGTTAATACCTGGGCAGATCTGATGTGCTGCAGATGTCTAGGATTATCAATTCAGCCTGCTAATCGAAGAGGTACTCTGGAGGTTCATTGGTGTAAACCACCTGTTAATGTTAAATTGAATTTTGATGGGAGCTCTCTAGGGAATCCAGGTCGCGCTGGAGCGGGAGGAGTTTCTCGGGATCATCATGGCAGATTTATGGGTTCATACAAAAAATTTATGTGTGTGACAAGTGTATTTGAAGCTGAAGTAGAGGGTCTGATGGAGGGGCTGATGTGGGCCAGGGATATGAGTATCCAGTTCTTGTGGGTGGAATCAGACTCGAGTGCGATTGTTTCTCTGATCTAACAATGGAAGATCCCGTGGTTTGCTCTGCAGAGACGGATTTATCTTCAGCCTTACCTCAGAAGAATTACTTGGAAAATTACTCACACCTATAGAGAAGGAAATTCGGTGGCCGATTTCTTGGCTAAAGATGTGGTGAAGAGTAGAGTTTCGGCAGTTGATATGATGTTCCTGCCTAACATTGGGGATATTCTTTCCAGAGATGCTGAGTGTAGACCAAACTTTAGATTTTATTAGTGCCTTCCCCTTCTTCCTGCTGATGGGAATGCCGAAGGTGGGTGGATAAGGAATGGGTGTGCTTTTGTGCTTGTTATTGGTGTTTGGGTGATTTTGTTTCTTCCTCTTTTCCTTTTAATGAAATAATTTTAGCGAAAAAAAAAAGATTGGTATTAAATATGGTTTGAACCAAACCACTTACAAGTTTTGTCTCATCCAAAAGGATATTAACATAGCTGATGTGTCCTTAAAGATATTATTTATTTATTTATTATTATGTTTTTATTTCATCTCATCCAATCATCAAGGATGTTTATTTATTATTATTATTATTATTTTTTATCTCATCCATCATCACAAATTTAGCAATCTATATTTTTATCGATATTAGATTAGTATCGGTCTCAGCCAATCTAAGGATTCAAAAAAATAAAAGATGCGTGACACCCGATTGGAACATATAATATCAATATAGATATAGATTAGATATGATATTATATTGGTATCTGTCTCAGCGAATCTAAGAATTAGAAAAAAAATAAAAAATGCGTGACACCCTCTTGAATATATGATACCGATATAGATATAGATCGGATACAAAATTATTCTTTTTTGAATTTACAATATCTTTGGTTAGATGAGACAAAACTTGTTCATGTTTTGAACCAATCAATTTGACAAAACGTGTAATAGGTTACAAGTGAAAAGGAAGGGTAATCTAGGCATTTAACAAGTGCAAGGGAGAAAGAGATGTCAAAATCAAAAAGCAAGGGAGTATAAGTAAAAAAGTAAAAAGTAGAGGAGTTTTAGTAAATATAGGCCAAGTGTAGGGGAGTGATAGTAAATTCCCCTTAATTAATTTTCTATGCAAGACAAGGAAGCCACAAAGGAAGCTTTTAGGAAGTACCTCGAGTCTAGTGGAGCACTTGATGCCCTCACCAAAGGTATTCCTCTCTCTCTCTTTCTCTCTAGGTGTCTAAAATTTGTGATAGTTCAGTGCATGATGCAAGTTAGGTGTTAACTAGTATTTGTTGTGGATTTTCTATAGTACTTATTGCATTATATGAGCAGAACGACAAGCCTTTCTTAGCAATTGAGTTCTAGAGATGGTGTCCAGAATTTAATGTGAACGAAAAAGACATTAAAAAGTAAGGTTCCAAAGATGGTGTCCATTTGGAGGAGAAGCCCGCTTTGAGTGTATAAACAATATGTAAGGTTCTAGAGATGGTTTCCAGACTTTAATGTGAACGAAAAAATACATTAAAAAGGCAATGGTTTGGGTACAGTTCCCAGATTTGCCTCTAGAATACTGGCATGAGAAAGTGCTACTGATGATGGCAAAGGCGGCAGGGCGCCCTATTGCCATTGATTAGCGCACCTAAAGTGTGGTGTTTGGGAATTATGCCAGGGTTCTGGTGGAGAAGGAGTTGGGAGGACAGAGATTGGAGGAGATTCAGGCATAGCACAGGCAGCCTGGTACCACAAACCTCTTCTGGATTAGACAGCCTCTGATCTATGAAGACTCCATGGGTAAGTACGGCTTCTGCAAGAAAGTCGAGCACGTCATTGCTGAGTGCAGAGAGAAAAAAACCGCTGACATGAGGGAGTCTCGGAAAAACCTAGGTGGTATTCCAGGTGCTGTACACGTCGACGATCCCCCAAGCAGTTCGGTGGTGCCTGCTATTAATTCTCCTTTGGGTTCCATCAATGATGACGGCGGACATGCATCTCACGAAGGCAGTAATTTACATAGGGAGAGTGAAACCACCTTGCGCGGTGGTCATGTGGCTGAGACTGGCGGTGGAGGTGCAGCCGTGCAAGGTGGAGCGACCAATGCTTAAGAGGGGGTCAGAGAATCAAATGGGGAATCATCCAAATTTAGAAAGTAATTCCAGTAAGTAAACTGGGACGCCTTAGTCAAGGAGGCCTTACCCTCTTGGCATGGAAGAAGATTCCTCTTCCAATAATAGAACAGAATATCCTATTTTGGAGGAGAATTCAAATTCTCAAATCAATGCAAGGCTGGAGGTAGTTATTGGAGCCACTCTGGAGGATAACGACCTGGGTTGGGACCAGGCAGCGACCCACATAGTTCCTGAACCTGAAGAACAACCCGATGGAGGCCCTGATGAGGTCGATTTGGTCCAAGAGGCTGATCGAGCAATTGGAGGGGTGCATAGAAGTATTCGGCCCGCGGCCCACGGAGGCTATGCTATCAAGGGTGGTGGTGTTTCAAGGAGACCTATTACAAACCAGCGTTACAAAGGGTCTGTTAGTGCCAGGGAAGTAGTCCAGAGAGTCGACTCAGTGGCTTTGCAAAGAGAAGAGCGACTATCTGAATGGACTCGAGTGAAGAGGGAAAAAGGTAAGCAGGTGGCTGCTACAGAGGATCGGTCCCTCAATGCGACTGCTCAATTTCACCGTCACACATGATCATGTGGGTCCTATTCTGGAATGCTCGTGGTCTGAAGAAGGCTGCCGCTAAGGTAACCTTTAGAAATATTGTGAAAGATTTTGATCCCGATTTCATTGGAATTGTCGAGCCTATGATTCCAGTTTCTAAATTCCCAAGGCTTTTCTTCAACAAGCTTGGGTTCGCAACAGATGTTATATCAAATTTCAGAGTTGACAAGGTCCCAAATCTCTGGATCCTATGGAAGCAGAGTTTGAAGAAGCCCATTGTATCCTCAATGTCGGAGCATAAGATTTGCCTCCAAATTGAATGGAACGGCCCGTCCTATGATATCTCTGTGGTGCATGCTAATTCCCTTCGAGCTGATCGTAGAGACTTAAGGGCGGAATTGGTTGTTGGTTCGAATGGGAGGCCTCGAATGATCATTGGCGATTTTAAGGACATTTTTTTCGATCATGAGAGGAGGGGCCCTGGCAGGTTCTGCTTGGGGGCTGCCACTGGCTTTGGCACGATAGTTGATGCATCTTCTATGGTCTAGCTCCCTTCTTTGGGAAGGAAATTTACCTGGTCAAATAATAGAAGGAGAGGTAACGTGTCTGCCGTTCTGGATAGGTCTTTTGTGAATGAAGAATGGTTGGAAGCTTTTGGTGTTTGTGCTCAGCAAGTGCTTCCCCGTGTCGCCTCCGATCATGCCCCGCTGCTTGCTTGCTCGGGGTCTCACCCCAAGCCGCGCAGTTGCCCATTTAGAATCAATAACTTCTGGATGGATCTCCTAGATTTTGTTGACATGGTTAGGGAGGATTGAAGAATGCCTATAATTGGATCTTATACGTAAATTCTTTCCCAGAAGCTTAAATGGTTGAATCCACTCTAAAGACCTGGTCTCGTGGCACCTTCCCCAATCTGGACTTAGAAGTTTCTACTTCAAGGGCTGATCTGGAGAGCGTTCAGCACCATATGCAGGAAGAGGGATTCTCAGAGCAGTTTTTCAACCTGGAGTTTGATGCAAAGACTAGGTTATGGAAAGCCACGGAATCCCAAGAAAAATTATGGATCCAAAAATCCAGAATCAGGTGGATGCGTGAAGGCGACAGATGCTCAAAGTTTTTTCATGTGATGACTAGAGTGAAGCAATCCAAGAATTTCATCAGGACCATTGTTCTAGAGCAGGGAGAGGAGATTTCTGATCAGGATCAACTGGGCTCATATATTGCAAAATTTTATGAGAATTTCCTTAAGCAAATCGAGCTAGAAAGCCACCCTCAGTTCTTTAATTGCATTCCTAGAATTTTGCAGGACTCTGATCAAACCACATTGGACTCTATTCCTTTGAATGATGAGATTAAAAAAGTAGTCTAGGACCTTGATCTTGATAGTTCCCCAGGTCCAGATGGATTCTTAGGATCTTTTTTTAGAATCTGCTGAGACGTCATCGGCCAGGATGTCTACAGAGCAGTGACAGGGTTCTTCTTGTCAGGTATTCTTCCAAGAGGCATCAATAATAATTTCCTGCTTTTAATCCCAAAGGTGGAGGGTGCTAGGACTCTTGAAAATTTTTTCCCATTATGTATGGGGAATTTTTTCTACAAAATTTTGTAAAAATTTTGGCTAGTCAGATCTCCTCATTTCTTCGTAGACTCATTTCCCCTGGACAGGGAGCATTTCAAAAAGGAAAACTTATCTAGACCACTATTAGGCTGGCCTCAAAACTGGCAAATCTGATGGGGAGCTCATCCAGAGGAGGGGGCCTTGGGCTAAAAGTGGACATTAGAAAGACCTTTGACACCTTGTCGTGGGATTTTTTATTTCATGTGCTCTGTAGATTTGGCTTCTCTGACACGATGGTTGGATGGATCCATGCCATTTTGAAATCGGCTAAGATCTCGGTTCTTCTCAATGGAGGACCAGTGGGGTATTTTAATGTGAGTAGAGGCCTTCGGCAAGGAGATCCTATTTCCCCCATCTTCTTTATTATTGCAGAAGAGGTTTTTTGTCGTGGTTTGAAGGAAATGTCGGCAATGGGGCTGATCAAGGCCATGGCTGGTCTTAGGGGAGCCGATGTGCCCACTCACATTATGTTCGCGGACGACGTGTTTGTTTTTATGAATGCTTCCAAGAAATATGTAAGGAACTTGAAGAATTTCCTTTTGCTATATCAAAATTGCTCTGGGCCATTCTTTAATTTAGAAAAGAGTAAATTATTTCTGGCTAAGATTTGTCTTAGTAGGAAGTAGTGGATTGCATAGGAGTTGAGCATCTCTACTTGCTCTTTCCCTACAAAATATTTGGGGGTTAAAATTTTCCAGGGTGGAGTCAAAAGAGATTTCCTTCTTCCGGTGATGGACAGAATTAAGACCAAGCTTGCTCGGTGGAAAGGTAAGCTTCTTTCTCCAGCTGGCAGAGTGGAGCTTGTCAAGACTATGATCTCAGGTATGCCATTGCATAGCTTCTCGGTCTATTGGTGGCCTGCTTCTCTGCTTAAAACCATGGAGAAGTGGATGCGAAATTTCATCTGGACAAGGGAGGTGGATTCTTCAAAAGCCATCACAGTTTGATGGGACCAGGTCTGTAAGCCCAAGAAGGAAGGTGGATTGGGTCTGCGTAGGCTTCAGGACATAAACAAGGCTCTGCTTGCCAAGCTTACCTGGAAAATCAAGCATGAAGACTCTCAGCTAAGCAGGTAAATTAGAGCTAGATTCATTTCTAGCCTGGAGTTCTCAAGAGGGGTTATAAGAGTTTGACTATTTGGCCTGGGGTGCAGCGGATATGGTAGTTTGTGGCTGAAAATGAAAGATGGGTGGTTGGTAATGGCAGAGTCACTAATTTCTAGAAAGATAAGTGGTGGGATCCTAAACCTATTTGGGATGCCTTGGGGTTGAGTGTGGATCCTTTTCCTGACCTCCCTCACTCTATGGCCGACTTTCTGGATCAGGGGTCCTGGGTCCTCCCCTTCATGAGCTCACTTGGACTGAATGAGATTGTTTTTACCAATTAAAGGAATTAATGTTCCTTCGATGCCTTAGGATGACAGATGCATTTGGACTTTGGAGCCAATGGGCCACTTCTCAGTGTCATCTGCTTGGGACGGTCTCAAAATTTCTAGTGCCAAGGTCTCTTGGGCTGGCCTAGTATGGAATAAGATCCTGCCACCTAGGCTGTCCATTTTGGGTTGGAGATGGATGCACAGGAAACTCCTAATGGACGACTCGATTCAGGCCAAAGGAATTTAGCTTTCATCAAGGTGTGATCTCTATGGCTCCCTTTCTGAGTCTTCCCTGCATTTGTTCATTAATTGCAGCTACTCTTTGGAGATTTGGAAAGGAGTTTGGATTTTTTTAATATCTCTTGGCGGCCCAAGAATTCTATTCTTGATTTAGTCGGGTGGTGGAAAAATAAGGGGACTGGTTGGTCTCTGAGAGGTGCTTGGCACATGTGTCTTTTCTTTACAATTGATGCGATCTGGACTGAAAGAAATTAGAGGCGCTATGAAGGGAATATCAAAAGCTCCACATTGAGGATTAGAGACATCAAAGGAGAGATCACTTTTCTCTGTAGCAGGTTGAAAGCTTCTCCTAAATCAGTCGATGATATTATTCTATGCCGAAGAATGAATATTAGTAGCCTTCCTGCTCCCTCCCTTCCTATCTTAGAAGTCCATTGGTGCAAGCCCCCTTTATTTTGGCTGAAACTTAATGTATATGCTTGTTCTCTTGGAAATCCTGGCCGAGCCAGTAGAGGTGGAATTTTTCGAGATCATGGGGGCAGGAAGATCATCTATTACAAGTTATTTTTTGGTGTCTCTACCAGCTTTGCTGCTGAGATCAGAAGTATTATCGGGGGGATGATCCTTGCTCGAATCATGGGAGTCAGTCATCTCTGAGTTGAATCAGACTCTGCTATTGCAGTTTTTCTTTTCCAACACAGGAAAATCCCTTGGTTCATGCTTCAAGAGTGGAACTCCCTTTTTGTTTTTTCAGAAACCATTGAGTGGAAGATCTCCCACTGCTTTAGAGAAGCAAACCCAGTGGAAGACTATTTAGCTAAGGACGCTGCAAAGTCTGGGATAGATTGTGACGATGTGCAACTTCCTGCACACATATCTTCTGAGCTTCACGCTGATAGTGTTGAGCGTGCTCGTTTTAGATTTTTGTCTTAGCAGTTCTGAGTCTCTGTTGATGGCAATGCCAAAGGTGGAGACTCATTTTATGCTCTTGTATCATATTTTTACCCTTTTTCTTTTATTAATATAATATGATCTTCTAGCAAAAAAAGGGGAAGCATGAGGTCAATGCGGAGCAGACTTTGCGAAAGTCTAACCGTATTGCAGTGTCCAAAAAATTTTAATGATTGCCCTCTTCTGGAATATTAGAGGGATGAAGAAGTCAGCTCCTAGGGTGGCTCTGCGCAGTATTTTAAGGGAGAAGAAGCCTGATCTTCTGTGCGTTGTAGAGCCTATGATTGAGGCGGAGGCTTTCCCCAAGTTATTTTTTAGCAACCATGGATTTGTTCATCCATAATGATAGAGGGGATAGAGCCCCAAACCTCTGGGTTGTGTGGTGCAGGGGTGTGAGTATGCTGACCATCATTGCCTCCTTTGAGCAACAAATCACTATGTCAGTGCAATGGTCACAGGAAAATTTTCTCTTCACAGTGGTTCATGCTAAATGCCTTCGTGCTGCTCAGAGAGAATTGTGGGCTGAGATGGTGGCTGCCATCCCTGGTCAAAGTACACCTTGGATGGTGGTAGGTAATTTTAATGCAACCTTACAATCTCATGAAAAGAGGGGTCCTGGAGCATTCAATTTGGGATCAACTGCGGATTTTGGTGCTATGGTTGATGCCTGTTCGCATATGCAAATTCCTTCCCAGGGTTGGAAGTTCACTTGGTCAAACAACAGAAGAAGGGGGAACATCTCTGCGATTCTAGACCGTAGTTTTTGCAATGATGCGTGGCGCTCCCTGTTTTAGGATTGTCACCAAACTGTCTTACAAAGGGTGGCCTCAGACCACTCCCCTATCTTGGTTGTGTCTGCAGCGATAGAGAGACCACGAAATTGCCCTTTCCGATTTCAGAGGTTTTGGACTGAGCATGAGTCCTGCCTTCATACTCTGCAGAATTCATGGGTAGATGAGACTATTGGATCTCCTATGGTGGTTTTAGTTCAAAAACTAAAAAGGGTTAAAGAGGTGCTGCGATCCTGGGCTAAGACCAACTTCCCAAATTTTAATTTGGAATTGACAGAAGCAAAAAAGGGCATGGAAGACATGCAAGTGTGAGATTGAAGCTAATGGAGTGACAGACCATCTCTATGGTCTAGAAGCAGACGCAAAAACCAGATACTTGAAGGCTTTAAAAAACTATGAAAAACTGTGGGCTGAGAAATCTCGTATTAAGTGGAGGCTTCAGGGAGACAGGTGCTCTAAATTCTTCCATGTATATGCAAAGATGAGGACCTGAAAAACACCATCGATTACTTAAAAAAGAGGATGGGACAGTGATTTCTGAGAAGGATCAGATTGAAGCATACGTGACTAGTTTTTATGAGCAATTCCATAAAGCTGCACCCCTCCAAGACCTCATGGAACTTTTGGATTGCATCCCCAACTCCTTGATGAATGATGACAAGATTAATCTTGATGAGATTCCCTTGGATGCTGAAATCAAAGATGCATTTTGGGAGTTTGACCCAGAGAGAGCTCCGGGTCCAGACGGATTCCCTAGATGCTTCTACCAGGTATGTTGGGATATAATTTCTCATGATGTTTATAGGACTGTTAAATTTTTCTTTAGATTTAACTACATACCCCATGAGATCACTAATAATTTTCTGGTACTGATACCGAAAATTAATGGAGCGGCTTCCTTGGATAAATTCAGACCCTTGTGTATGGGGAATTTTTTATATAAAATTATATCTAAAATTTTAGCGAAGAGAATGTCAAAAGTGCTTCCCAGTATCATCTCTGAAGAGCAGGGGCCTTTTAGAGAGGGAAAATTATTCACTCCAATATCAGCCTGGCCTCAGAGTTGGCGAATATGATGTTCTCTACCACGAGAGGGGGAGGCTTGGGTATCAAAATTGATATTCAAAAAGCCTTTGACACCATATCCTGGAATTTTTTATTCCATGTTCTGTGAAGATTTGGCTTCTCTGAGAGGTGGATATCCAGGATTCACCAGCTTCTCTAGTCTACAAAAATTTCGATTTTGCTTAATGGTGGATCGGTGGGTTATTTTGGGGTGGAGAGGGGCCTGCGCCAAGGGGACCCTCTTTCTCCCATGCTATTTATTATTGCAGAAGAGGTGCTTTGCAGTGGCCTATCTGATCTGATAGCCAAGAAGAAGGTGAAAGCTCTAAATGCTCCTCGCGGTGTAGTCACTCTAGCTCACAGCTTGTTCGCGAATGATATTTTTATTTTCTCTAATGATTCACTTAAATATGTGAAGAACCTCAAAATTTTTCTCTCCAGATACGAGGCCTTCTCTGGGCAGCGGATAAATCTTGAGAAAAGCAAGTTATTCCTTGGCTCCATTCCTGCGTAGAGGAATCAGGCTATTATAGCTAAGCTTGGCATTCCAGTGTTTCATTTTCCTAATCGATATCTGGGTGTGGAAATATTCAAAGGACGGGTGAAAAAGGAGGCTCTGCTTCCAATCTTGGATAAGGTCAAAGACAAACTTGCAGGATGGAAAGGGAAGCTTTTATCCATGGCTGGGCTTTTGGAGCTTGTGCGATCCGTTATCTTGAGTATGACCCATCACAGTTTTGCAGTTTATTGGTGGCAACCCCCCTTATCACTATTATGGAGTGGTGGATGAGAAATTTTATCTAGACTAGTGAAATTGATTCTTAAAAAAAAATCACTGTCAAATGGGAGATGTGTTGTAGGCCTAAGGAGGAAGGCGGTTTGGGGCTAAGAATACTTAGAGATATTAACAAATCCTTGCTTAGCAAAATGGCATGGAGAATCAAGCATGATGACTGGATGGCTTACAAGTTCTTGAGGGCTAGATTTTTAAAAAGGGACGGCTCATTCAGAACGGGATATAAATCATCTTCTATATGGCCTGGCATTAGGAAAATGTGAAACTTCATTTCTTCAAATGAGCGGTGGGTAGTGGGAAATGGTAAGAAGATCAATTTCTGGTCTGATAAATGGATTGGTGGATCCTCTGTCCATGACATTCTGAATTCGTACGGGATTGATAGCTGGCCTTCAGTGGGGAAGATTGCTAGCCTTATTGATAATTTTCAGTGGTCTCTGTGAGGACTATTGTTTTTGGAAATGCACACCGGATAGCTCCTTTTCTTCTAAGTCTGCTTGGGAAGATATTAGGACTCGCAATCCTAAAGTTCCTTGGGCCTCTCTTATTTGGTGCAAAAAGTTGCAACCAAGAATGTCCACCTTTGGCTGGCGTCTAGCCGATGGGAAGCTGCCCTTAGATGATGTGGTAAGGAAGAAAGGGATTGCTCTTGTGTCAAAATGCACCTTATGTGGTTTGGATGAAGATTCTATCGACCATATTTTTCTTCGCTGCCCTTTCTCTGTGGAGCTATGGAGCTACTTCTACGGTTATTTTAATGTTGGATGGACGAGCCCTCTATCTGTTCCCTTGCTTTTCCAATGGTGGAAAAGAGTGCTAAATCATGTTTGCTGCAAAGAAGCTTGGGAGATGGGATTGGTCATTGTAGTGGACAATATTTGGAGGGAAAGAAATTCGAGGTGGCATGATGCCAGGCCTAGACACCCCAAGTACATTTGTCAGATGATCAACGATGAGATTAAAAACAGCAACCCTTCTACTAAAGGAGCAGTTAGATCAGTTGCTGACGTTTTATGCTGTAGAAGGATTTCTTTAGCAAAAAAAAAAATGCTGTAGAAGGCTGGGCTTGAGCATCCAATCGGTGCCATCTAGACCGATCCTTGAGGTTTTTTGGTGTAAGACTCACTCAAATTGGGTCGAGCTCAATTTTGATGGGAGTTCTATGGGTGAGGGCGTGCAGGGGCAGGTGGTGTCATTTGAGATCACACGGGAAGAGTCTTGAGATCCTATAAAATATTTATGGGGATCTCGGGTGTCTTTGAAGCTGAGATGGAAGGCCTCATGGAGGGTCTCATGCGTGCTAAAGAGATGGGCATTGATAAGATCTGGGTGGAGTCTGACTCGAGCGGGGTGGTAACGTTGATGCATCAAAAAAAGTTCCCTTGGTTTGCGGCTGAGAAATGGTATTTCCTGAAGCCATTCTTCGACAGTATGACTTGGAAAATATCCCACAATTTCAGAGAGGCAAACTCTGTCACTGATTATCTAGCCAGAGACGCAGCAAAGTCTGGGATATCGGAATCAAATATTATCTTTCCTACTCACATTATTGACTACCTTTGTAGAGATGCTA
The DNA here is from genome assembly GCF_013358625.1 of Macadamia integrifolia. NCBI lineage: Eukaryota > Viridiplantae > Streptophyta > Magnoliopsida > Proteales > Proteaceae > Macadamia > Macadamia integrifolia. Next base: position 9,665,767 of record NC_056570.1, read on the forward strand.
TAGGTAGACCCAGCTACCGTTTTTGCTAATGGGGCTTCTTTCTTCCCTGCTGATGACAATGTCGAAGGTGGGGGGTCAGGAGCTCGAGTTCTTTCTTTTTATTATTCCATACCTTTGTATGTTGTTCCTTTTTTCCCAAATTTTTAATAAAATTCTCTCATTCTAGTAAAAAAAAAAAAAATTCATGAAATAGATCGACTATTCCATTTTTTAAATGCTTTTAAGTAGATAACTCAACATTGCCACATAGGGTTGGTAAAATTGGGGTTTTGTTTCCCCCTTTTTGGGGTGTCAATTCTCTCTCTCTCTATCTCTCTCTCTCTCTCTCTCTCTCTCTCTCTTTCTCTTTGTGTGCCCTTGACACCAAGAATTGAGTATTTCAAGCTTGTATTTACAGTTTGCATATGCAAAGGTCGAATCGGATTACTTCTTATTTTGGTGTTTTCTAATATTGGATGGTTTACTTGCTTTGTTTTCTATAATACCAGTCTCTTTGTTCTCTAATTGGTTACTGGAGACGGTGTGTTTTTTCCTTCTTCGTTTAGCAGCTGTGGATCCATTGGTTTGAGTAAATGTGTATGCCATGTTACCCTTTCACAAGGAGGTTATTGTAGGCATGGAGAGGAACTTTTCCTAAAATCTTATTCATTCCAGGGTTTTCAGATCCTACCTTTAGTGGGAATTTGGGTATATTATAGTAGTTTAAAAACTATCGAAAAACTTGAAAGGTGTTAAAATGCCTGGTGTTAATAGTATTTGAATTTCATTTGTGTTGAATCAGTAAATGCTCATAATCTTGCAAGAAGTTATTAGATTCACAAGTTTTTAAAATCATAACTGTTTAGTTTACAAATTTCCGTTTTGCTTACAATTTTTACTATTTGTTGTTGATAATAGTCACTTCCCTTTGAAGAGAGATCAACAAATTGAGGAACGCCACATCTTCTCTTGAGGCTGCTAATGACACAAACTGAGGCCATGCACGAGAGGGAAACTGTAACGCCCCACCTTCCGTAAAGGAAAGATGGAGGTTAACGGTCTAAGGATCATGTTTCTTAAAGTTGAACCATGAATCAATAGAGTAATAAATCATAAGAAAAGTTCAAATCTATATTAAACACAAACCTTAGAATAATAACAATGTAAGTCTTTAAATTAATGATTAAAAGTCATAAAGGTCTCCAATATTATCCACAACCAATTAAATCGTTTAAGAGAAATATTACATCATTAATTTTAATATATAAAACAAATAATAATCTAGTATCAACTGAAATAGTAAATGCTGTGCACGTCCCCATCAATCTATTTGCTCTCGCCACTAACCAGTATGTCAGAGTGCTCTCCATCTAGGGAATGATTTGGGTAAGTTTTGGGGAGAAACTCAGCAAGTAAAACAACATACAATAGCCACAAGTTTAAGAAAATAAACATCGGCACAAAACAATAACACATGCAATAATAGTTTAAAATCAAATATGCAGCATTATGATAGTTTACAGGGTCCAGTTATTCTCAGATATGCCCATTTAATTTAATTCATCTATTTTATTCCCCAAGTGCCCCACACACTCTGTGGCTTGTACATATGTAATCCCACACGCTCTGTGGCCAATGCATATCTTAACACCCAAGTGGCAATTAAAATTCAAGGTCCCTTAGATGCCCCACACGCTCTATGGCTTGTTCATATGATATCTCACACGTTTTGTGGCCAATGCATATCTTGACATCTAAGTAACCGAACATTACACATAATCCCCTTAAATGCCCCACACGCTCTATGACTTGTACATACGTCATCCCACACGCTCTATGGATAATGCGTATCTTGACATCCAAGTAGGTCATTAAACAAAAAGGGGGTGACTCCAAGGGTAGGAGATATAACTTGCACCACACGCTCTGTGGGCTAAATCCATGGAATGCCCCACACGTTTTGTGGCCAACACTTGAACACGTGATCCATACAACCTGCATTCCTCCTTGGCCCCAAAATTCCAAGTGTCAAATGTTATGAGTCTCATTCATTATTTTCATTATTTAAATGCACATGTGATGGAGCAAATAATCAAGTGCATGCATTTTACCACATGCAATAACACATAATATTTAAGTACTAAGCATATCGTTTCTGATTCATTATTTAAAGCATACACATCAGCCCACGCACACACATCATGTATTAGAGTTTTTAAAGAGCATTATACTAACACATAGAATAATAATAAAAAAAATACAAGAAAATCAACCCTTAGGCATCCAATACTACACATGATTATGTAAGCAGCCCCTAATTCATATACTCACAAAGGAATGAACCAAGATAGTAAAAAAAAAACGTTAAATCATCCTCTAAATAGCTAGTTTATGATAGAATAGATTTAATCAAGTCAAGAACATAATTCAACCCCTAAAATCATGAAATCAAAAAATAATATGTAACTAAATTGACAAGGAAAAACAAATCAACCCATATTATCATAAAGCTGAAATGAGATCGATTTAATCAAGTGAATGTATCAAAATAACCCCTACGAATCATAGACTAGAGTATGATGAAATTTATTAAGTAAAACACTAAACAGTCCCTAATCATCAAAATCAGGTTATATATATATATAATTCAAATAGGAACATTAATAGCTCTTAAACCATTAATAGGAACAATATATAACATGAAACATTTAGGAAGAAATGGATTTAATTAACTCATAGTGCCAACAACCCCTAATATCATTACTAAAATAGTATCTAACATGGATCAAGTAGAATGGAATGAAAATCATTCAGTACTAGTACTAACATCCTCTAAAATCATCATTAAAACTATATCTAATATGTAATATTTATATATCATAGAATCCATCCATAATAACACTCTCAACAGCCCCTTAAAATTAATATATATATATATATATATATAATGTAGCATGCAATATATATCAACAAAGTCTTAAAAGAAAATATCAACATACATAGGTACATTTAAAATATATTATTATGAAAATATACAAGAGATATAAATAGTAGGGAAAATACAGGTACACCAAAAAGGTATTATCATGTAAATATACAATAGATATAAGGAATAGAAAAATACAAGCGATATGGCAACTACAAGGCTACAAAATCATAAGCATTTATTTAATATTTAGAAGGGTAAGAAAACAAAGAAAACACATGTGGAGAGAGTATGATGGTTGTACTCACAGGTTGACAATGTAGCTAGATTCATCCCTTAGATAAGGGTCTTCGAGCTCTTCCTAGGAGTGTAAGACGGTGGTGGATGCAGCCTAGGTTATAAAGCCTTCTTCTCCTTACCATTCCTCTTCTTTTCTAATGGATATATGTTGCAGGAAGCCTTCACTTAGTCCCTTTTCTCTTTCTCTTTTCTTCTCTCTTTTTCTCTCTTCCTCTCTTCTTTTCTTTTCTTCTCTCTTTTCTCTCTTCCTAGTAAAAATAATGATTGATAATGGCTAGTTAAGATTGAAAGCAAAATATTAATCAAGCTATAACCTTCCCTTATTGGAGGTGTAAATCAAGGGATATGATTGATGAGAGTTTTTATGATCAAATCATCACCCTTCAAAATATCCTAAACTCATCATATGAGCCATTTTCTTATCCTCTTTTCAATTACTCACCTACTTACCTAAGTTACTCATCAATTTGTCTCCAATCTAATATCTCATTTCCAATCACTCACATACTTACTTAAACAACACATCAATTTATCTCCAATCAACTTATCCCATTTCCAATCACTCGTATACTTATCTAAGAAAGTCATCGATTTGTCTCCAATCAAATGTCTCCTTCTTAATCACTCATATACTTACCCCAATCAAATTATCTCATTTCTAATCACTTACATACTTACTAAAAACAATTATTAATTTATATCCAATCAAATTATCTCATTTTCAATCACTTACATGCTTACCTAAGCAAGTCATCAATTTATCTCCAATCAAATATCCCCTTCTCAATCACTCACATACTTACTTAAACAACTCATCAATTTATCTCCAATTAAATTATATGGGTAATCTTACTACTAGGATGAGGATAATATCTAAGGGTAAGAATCAAATGATTGATTGTCTAACTATTAAATCAATAATCAAAATAATATATATATAGACACATACACAAACACATAGGTATATATATAGATAATCATAACTTACATGCATACAGATATATAGTAAAAATAAAATTTGGTACCTTTAGTGAAATAAAAGAAAAAAAATTACATACATACTTACATTTATATATATATATATATATATACAAGAATACTATAGGATATAAATACAAGATAAAGTAACATTCATGAGATAAATAAAATAAATTTAAATAAAATGTCAGGGGCATTACAGAAACATCTAATCCGATTTACACTGACATGGAAGAGGTGGTCGAGATGGCCCCAAGTGGTCATGGCGCTAATCATGGGACTGGGAGGAACCAACCAGTGCAATGGTTCGATAAAGTCATCTCGTCTTTCAATCCCCTTAAGGTGAATGGCGGTACGGTGGTGGTTAGTCATAAGGAGGTGGAGCAGATTGACAGGACTCTCTGGGAGAGGGAAGTTCTTGAAGATGAGCTTGGGAGATAGGAAAAGGGGAAACACGTGGTCAATACGAAGCAAACTTTGCGAAAGTCTGACCGTATTGCTTTCTCAAGAAATAGTAAATAAAAGCCCTTTACTGGAATACTAGAGGGATAAAGAAGGCTACCACAAGATTAGCCTTGAGAAATATTTTAAGAGAAAAAAGGCCTGATTTCCTTTGCATTGCTGAGCCTATGATTCCTTCCGATGCTTTTCCTAAGTTATTCTTTAACAAGCTGTCGACTCTGATTTCATCCATAATAAGCGAGTCGATTGCGTCTCAAATTTATGGCTGATTTGGCGAAGAGGTGTGGCAAGGCCCATTCTCCTGTCAACTTCTAAACAACACATTTTTGTCTCCGTGCAATGGGCACAGGAAACTTTTCTTATCAGTGGTGCACGCCAAATGTCTGAGAGCTGCTAGAAGAGAGTTGTGGGCCGATCTAGTGGCAACCCATCCTGGATCCAATATACCTTGATGATTTTTGGCTAATTCAATGCGACACTTCTCTTCTCTGAAAAAAGGGGTCCGGGAACCTTCAATTTAGGGTCAGCTGGCGATTTTGGTGCAATGGTTGATATGTGCTCGCTGATTCAAGTGCCTTCACAGGGAAGAAAATTCACTTGGACCAATAACAGGAGAAGGAGGCATGTGTCTGCAGTGCTCGACAGAAGCTTTTGCAACGACGCTTGGATTTTGCTTTTTCAGGACTGTCACCAATTTCTCCTGCAAAGAGTGGCGTTAGATCATGCTCCAATCCTGGTGGTGTCCGAAGGTTCTGAAATACCAAAAAACTGCCCTTTTCGGTTTTAGAGGTTCTGGACGGACCACGATGGCTTCCTAAATTCAGTCAAGAGCTCCTGGGAGATTGACATTCTTGGATCGCCATTGTTAGTGGCAGCTCATAAATTAAAAAGATTGAAGGTTTTCTTGCGTTCCTGGGAAAAAGAAAATTTTCCAAACTTTAATTTGGAGCTGATGGAGGCTAAAAAATGTATAGAGGAGGTCCAAGCCGAAATTGATAGGGATGGGATAAGCAACTCAGTTTATGCCAAAGAAGCTGATGCAAAGACCAGATACCTGAAGGCCATAGTAAATTATGAAAAATTGTGGGCTGAGAAATCTCATTCTAGGTGGAGGGAACAAGGAGATAGATGTTCAAAAATTTTTCACATTTCTGTGAAGATGAGGAGAATGAAGAATTCCATCAAAGCTCTGATGACGGACGATGGGACTCTGATCTCTGATAAAGCGTAGATCGAGGAGTACATCACGGGATATTATGAGCTTTTTCACAAAGGTATTCCCTAACCAATCACATGGATTTACTACAATGAATTCCAAATGTTTTGGAAGACTGGGATAGAGGTCGGTTAGATGGTGTGCCCTCTGACACAGAAATGAAGAGCGTGGTTTGGGATCTTGATCCATATAGTGCACCTGGACCAGATGGATTTCCTAGAGCATTTTATAAATCCTGTTGGGATATCATATCTCCAGATGTGTGCAGAGCTATCAGATGGTTTTTCAGAACTAGATTCATGCCTTATGGAATTAATAATAATTTCCTGGTCTTGATTCCAAAAATTGATGGGGCATCATCTTTGGAAAAATTCAGGCCGCTGTGTATGGGAAATTTTTTCTGCAAAATAATATCTAAGGTGCTAGCTCTGCGATTGTCGCTAGTTCTTCCAAAGCTAATTTCTGAGGAGCAAGGGGCTTTCTAGAAAGGGAAGATCATTCACTCAAACATCTCTTTGGCCTCTGAACTGGCCAACATGATGTTTGCATCCACAAGAGGAGGAGGTATGGGTTTAAAAATTGATATCAAGAGGGCGTTAAACGCTATCTTTTGGAATTTTATTTTCCATGTTCTGAGGAGATTTGGTTTCTCTGAAAAATGGATCTCTTGGATCTATCAACTCCTTGTGTCTGCCAGAATTTCAGTTCTTCTATGTGTTCCCATCAGGTACTTTGGCATGGAGAGGGGATTGAGGCAAGGAGATCTGATCTCACCGATGCTATATATTATTGTTGAAGAGGTTTTGTGTAGAGGCCTATTTGAGTTAGTGGCAAAAAAGAGCATTCAGGCTCTGACGGGTCCTTGTGGTGCTATTACCCCTACCCATATTATCTTTGCCGATGACGTTTTCATCTTCTTAAATGCTTCCATCAGGTATGTTAAAAATCTCCATACTTTTCTTTGTAAATACCAGAGTTTCTCCCGCTAAAAAATCAATTTAGACAAAAGCAAGCTTTTTCTGGGATCTGTTCCTACCCCCAGAAAGTAGGCCATAGTGGAGGAGCTTGGTATCCCCATTTGTAACTTCCCCACCCACTATTTGGGTGTTGAGATCTTTAAGGGAAGGGTAAAGAAGGAGTCTCTTATTCCCATTCTGGATAAAGTTAAAGGGCGGTTGGCAGGATGGAAAGGAAAGATCATGTCCATGGCTGGGAGAGTGGAATTGGTCCACTCTGTTATCTTGGGAATGATGAACCATAATTTAGCCGTATATTGGTGGCCTTCATCTCTTATTGCAATAATGGAGAGGTGGATGAAGAACTTCATCTTGACAAGTGAGATTGATACTGCAAAAAAAAAATATCTGTCAGATGGAAAGTGTGTTGTAGACCTAAGGATGAAGGTGGTTTGGGGCTGCGAAGGCTCAGAGACATTAAAAAAGCCATGCTCTGTAATATGGTGTGGAGGGTCAAACATGAGAAATCCTCAGCATGTAGATTTTTAAGGGCAAGATTTATGAGGGGTGATGGATCTTTCAAAAAAGCTTATAAGCCATCCTCCATTTGGCTAGTTTTAGAAAGATGTGGGAGTTCATGACCTCTAAAGGAGCCCGGATGATTGGAAATGGGAAAAGCATTAACTTCTGGTCAGATAAATGGTTGGGTGAAAAGTCCATCCTAGAGCTGGTCGGTCTGGAGGGCGAGCCGGGTTTTCTCTGTGAGGGAAAGGTTAGCGAATTCATTGACAATTACCAATGGAAATTGCCTAATGTAAACTCCTCTTTGCTGCATGGTATTTTTGAGACAGTCCGGAATATTAAAATTCCCACTTATACCTGTGAAGATATATGTGTTTGTGGAATCTATCTTTTGATGGGATTTTTAATTCTAACTCTGCCTAGGAGGATATCAGGATCCGCAATCCAAAAGTTCCTTGGTTCTCTCTGATTCGGGGCAAAAAGATGTAGCCAAGAGTGTCTATTTTTGGTTGGAGAATGGTGCACGACAAACTCCCTGAGGATGAGGCTGCTCAGAAGAGGGGCATAGCCCTTGTCTCTAGATGTAGCTTATGTGGAATGGAGGCCGAGTCAACGGTTCATTTATTCCTTCAATGCTCTTTCTCGGAGGATATATGGCTTTTTTTCTATGGGTGCTTCAATGTGGCATGGAAGAAAGCTGGTACCATGTCCGATTTCTTTCAATGGTGGAGAAGGAAGCAAAAATTTGTTTGCTGCAAAGAGGCGAGGACTATGGGGCTAATAACAGTGGCTGATCACATTTGACGTGAAAGAAATAATAGAAGGCATAATGGCAAGGCAAGACTGACAAGGTTTGTGAAGGAAATGATATTAGAGGATATAAAATCCGCTAATCCAAGCACCGAAGGCAAAGTTAAGACAACTGCTGACCTTATTTGCTGCAGGAAGCTCGGATTACCGATTCAGAGTTCGCTCACTCAGTCCTTCTTAGAGGTTTTCTGGTGCAAACCTGAGGTAAATTGGATTAAACTGAATTTTGACGAAAACTCAAGGGGTAATCCTGATCGTGTAGGTGTAGGCGGAATTTTTCTTGACCAAAGGTGAGGCATCCTTGAATCCTATAAAATATTTATGGGAGTCTTGGGAGTCTTCCAAGCTGAAGTCGAAGGCCTCATGGTGGGCCTGATGCGAGCTCGAGAGCTGGGTATTACCTGTTTGTGGGTGGAGACGGATTCTAGTGCAGTAGCGATCTCTTTCCAGCGAAAGAAGATTCCATGGTTTGCCTTACAGAGATGGATCTTCCTGCAGCCTTACTTGGAGGTATAACATGGAAAATTACTCACAACTTCAGGGAAGCGAACTCGATCGCCGATTATCTGGCTAGAGATGCAGCAAAGACAAGGACTTCAGCCTCAAATATCGATTTCTCTGTCCACATAAAGGATCTTATTAGAAGAGGCGCTGAGGGCAGACCCAATTTTAGATCTGGTTAGTGTGCTTCCTTTTCCCTTGCTGATGGCAATGCGAAAGGTGGGGGTCAGGGATGCGATCTTCCTTTTTGCTTGAGTTTTTAATCTGTGTTGTTCTGGTACTCTTTATCTTTTTTCTTCATTTTAATATAATGATTTTCTAGCGAAAAAAAGATCAATAAAATGCAACAGATCCTGGATTTTTTAATTTGAGATCACCAACATTCCATGTGAAACAAAATATGTTCATTTTCTTGAAATGGCCATAAGCAATTTTGTATTGCAATGATGAAATAAATCTATATTCTTGAATATCGCTATTAAATGAGAAAAAAATCAGTTCTGCTCGCTTTAGAATTGTCTATTTAAATAGTATCTAAGGTAACTGGAATAAAATATAGGGGAAAATGCTGAAGAAAAGATGTGCAGGTTCAATGTAAGAGAAGTTTAATTGAATAGTATGCAGAATATTATTTAGATTCCATTTTCGTTGGTTACATGTATTGGAATTGGATAGAATTTCACCTTAGAGGGAGGGTTTGTTTTTTCGTTTTGATATTTATAGTAATGTAATGAAAAGTCTGGTTGCTAATAAATGTCTTGATTGTTAATCTGCATGCAGGGTGAGAGTTAAAGGAGAACCACTTCAACCCACTTCAAAAGAGATATCTAGATGGTTATGAAGTGGAAGACTTCTTAAATATTTTACAATGCATCTTGATTATGCTTTGCAGAAAGAAAATTGGGGAATTGGAGGGTGGGGGCAGCGAGAAGCATTCTTAAATGGATCGGGCTCCTCTCCAACGACTGCACCCTCCAATACCCCTCCAATGCCCCTCCAACGATCATCCAAGGACTGGGGGGTTTGATCACACATCCCAACACCTGTCAACACCTAGAGATATGTGTCCAACTCTTCCCAACCCCTAGAGGGATCGTTGAAAGGTCATTGGTGTTGGAGAGGATCCCAATCCTTCTTAAATTATGTGTTCAGATTGGGTCTTTACGGATTGATGACTGAGCATGCCATTCTATAGAAATTGTGAGGTCTGACTTTGGGGGAGCAAGGAAGGCTTTTAATTCACACCTGAAGTATTCTGCCCTTGTATTATTTGTTTTCCTCTTTGGAAATTATGCTTCATTTGCTGATATGTGTACAGAATATTTGTATATATTTTTGTCATACTGCTCTCTTCTGTCAAAATAAAGTTTTATTTAATTATAATTGATGCATTTGTACAAAAGTGTGTAGAATATTTGTTACATTCTTTTGCATTGGAACACTGTTTTGCTTTGCTTCTTTTAAAATTTGGCCATGTTTCCTCCGCCATGCATATAATTAATGCATGTTGATGTTTAATGCATGAAGGCACATAGTATTGCTAAGTCATCCAAGTTTCATTAGTAGTTTATCCATTGCTTTGATTGATGTGTTCATCACTTCACAAGGAAGGGTGCAAAGTCGGAACGAGGGTTTTAGATATATAAACAACAATGGTTTCAAACGAATATATTTCAAATTGGTATGAACTTATATGTTTCTTTCACCTCTCTTGTTATCAAATGGATTCAAGTCCACGTCTCTCTCCCAACCAAAAAGCTCAACTTTTCAATGTGTTGAAATTGGTTTTTTCCTACGTCACTATTGTTTGTTTTTTATATTGCATCCAATGCAGGATCCTCTCTCTCTTTAGATTGAAATGAATCATAAGACAAGATTTATAATTATCCCTTCTAGTTATTGTTTCCTAAAGTGAATCATGCTTGGCCTTTTTCACAGATTTTACAATTTAATTATGGGCTTTTAACTCAATTTGTAGAGTACCTGTGGTGTGGGAAATGATTCCATATTGAGATAGTGGTTCAAATCCACTAAGTCGCTTATCTATATTTTCATTTTAACCTCAATGGTAGTGTTATGGGAATATCTTGTTTTCAAAATGGGAAAAGATAACAACTTTTTAAATGAATTCTTTAGGAGGGAAGTGATGATTTTTTCACAATTTTCACGATATTAACTGAAGAGTTAGACCAAGTTAGCTCAACACTTGGACAAGTTAGAAACTTAATTATAGCGACAAAGTTTAGTTGAAAGAATATTGAGTTTGAGTCGAGTCTCTCATGTAAATAGTAACTAAATCACTAGGTCTCTCTCTCTCTCTCTCTCTCACGCGCACACACACACACACACACACCCACACACATACACTGCCCCAGAATAAGTATTTAACCACTGATTGTCTCAAAAAATACTGCAATTTTCTGTCATTATTTGAAATTTAAAAATCAATATTTAATAACAACTTAAATTATTAATTGCTTTAACGGATATCAAATATGATTAAAACATTTAGTTTGATGCAGATATTTTGTTTCTCTCTCTCTCTCTCTCTCTCTCACACACACACACACACACACACATAGCTACATTTGCCTTTGCTTGTGCACTTTTACTAGTATATATATCATGCTATTATAAAAGCACATATTCATGCTTTGCAGCTAATCTTTCACTTGACTATTTTACCCTTCATTCTTATTTAAATTCCTTCTTTTTTTTTTATCATTTTTTTCTATTTTTAATTTATCCCAAATTGTTGTTATCCTTTCTATTTTTATTGAGATTTTTCTAATTTTATTCACAAAAGGAAAAAAAGACTCATTGCTCATCCTCTCACGTTTCTTTCCCCACAACACCCCCCCCCAAAAAAAAAAAAATAAGGAACAAAATCTCTCTCCCTCTCTCTCTCTTCATGTTTTATCTCGTAATTATAGTGGATGAATATATCTTACTATAGGTCTCCCTCTTATCATGTTTATTAAGAAGCTAAATCTCTTTCTAAAAAAAAAAATAACTCTCTCCCCAATTGCTGTCCTTTTTTTTTTTTTTTTTTTTTTATAAATATATAAATAAATATTAATTTCTCTCAAACTCTCACGGCCCTATATATATATAGAAAGTATATCTTTCTATATTTTCTCTCCCTAATTACTTTCCTAATTCCATTTTAAATTTTAAATCTTAAAATTATCCCTATAATTAAATATCAGTTTCCTTATCTATCTCTCTTTTTCTCTCATTTTCCTTTTGAAACGCTTTTCCTCATATCTCTCTCTCTCTCTCTCTCTCTCCCCCTTTTATCTTGCCACAATCTATCTCATTCCATATTTACATTAAAAAAAATATATGTATCCTCTCTCTCCATCTATCTAACACAATCTATCTAATTCCATATTTACACTAAAAAGGAATATATTTATTTTTCTATATTCTTTATTTTTGGTATTCTCTCCCACTCTCCACCTACACCCTCCCCTCCTTTGTAAAACTTAAGAGAGAATTTGGTTTCTCACTTGCTTGCTGCTTGGTGATTCATCAGTTTCAGGAATAAAGAAGAGGAAGTATATTATCTATATCGAATTGTCGAACTGTTATTGTTATTCTTCCATGACTGAAATTGGACTGCAAGAACACCTCCTGGAAACTTGCGTTGATCCTCCCCCTACGTTATTCTGCATTTGGATTCTCCCAATTATTTTTCTTCTTCATAGAAGATTAGGAGGATCCATAATAAATAATCTCTAGATCGGAGTCTGGACAATTATTTTTCTTAGAAATCAAATATAATCTACCACCTATCTCAATATCAGTAGATGATTAATAAGGTTTTTAGCAATTTATTAATACTAATTGATAGTTTTGATTTAATTTCACACACACACACATAACTTTATTTTGTAGCATGCATGGTTGATTCAGGTTAGTCTCTCCTCTTTCCTTTGTTTAGATTCATTAATCATTCATTAAGTTTTTTATTCTAACTTTTTATATCTTGTGCTAATGGTTATGTGATTCATTAATTATTTGCCTGTTGCTAAACCTTTCTACATGTTAATTTACCGGTTCCTTTCTTCTACTCTTCAGTTGCATTCTATAGGCTATATTGGAGAGTTCGAGTATGCTGATGATCACAGGTCTTGAAAAATCGTGGTTGAACTGAATGGAAGATTGAACAAGTGTGGGGTTATTAGCCCTCGATTTGATGTGGCTGTTAAAGATATTGAAAACTGGACAAAGCATATATCATGGATTAAAAAAGCTTAGAGAGAATTGTTATATAAAAAAAGGTTAGAGAAATAATGTCTAAAGTTACTTTGTACATAATCCTAATGGCCCAAACATATTTGGATAACGTACATGAGAAAAGTAAGTGTCATGTTGTCTAATTCTTAGATTTACAAAAAGGACAAATGTGATCAATGCCATCAATAAAACATTTCTTCTTATCTTCAGTGGCTATATTATCAATCAATACCTTCCAATGGAAAATCAATTTACACACAAATTTTCTGTTTGCAAATCTATTTTGAGTACTAAGATTACTTTTAACCCAAAAAAAAAAATAATAATAATAATCCACTATTAAATAAGTAGATAATTTGTCATTTCTAGAAACGGGACAATACCATTCATTTCTAATGATTTCTAATATCATTTGATTGCACAATAAAAACTTTCTCGATAACCAAGCCAAGACAACATTTGGAGGGAAATACCAACTCAAGAGATCATGGTGTCAATGTTCTCCACTTATCAAAGATATCAACAGAGTTGGAATCCCCCCCATTAGACAAAGGAGTAAGAGAACTACTAAAATTGTTATTTAACAATATTTCGGTGGCAGTTAAACCAAATATTTTTTATTTAATTATATTTTGGTGATTGTTTCAGGTTCGTTTAATTTCTTGAAACCAGAAACCGCAATTGGTCGATGGAATCATATCAGCCTAAATGCTTCAAAGGTATGCTTATTCGTTTCCTTGTTTTTTTTTTAATGGAAAATAACTAATTTTCTTTGGCTACTTGTCTTGTACTTTTATTTTTCATACGAAAGAAAGGAATGCTTTCCCTTTCTTGTTGAGCCAATCAATTTAACTAATTAACCGTCAACAGGTTGGGAAGGGCTCAGAAATTATCTTTTCATCACTGGATTGAAGCTGTAATTGTTTTCCCTCTTAAATCCCCACCTTTGGATTTTTCTTAATAATTTTATTATTTTTTAAAATCATGACCAGTGAACCTGATGATCTATATATTGGATTTTCCTACAGATTTGCTTTCTTTTGGGTGTAGATTGATACATGAGACTGTTATGAGCATATATGATTTGAACATATACTATGAAGAATTGTGTAAATCACAACGTGGCCAGCCATTCTTCTATTGTTTAGTATTTAGTGATATATACAGTACATTGTTATTATTATGTTTAGCAAGGAAGAGGTAAAAATAATTGTAGCATGTAAGAGTTGAAGAGTCATGAATTTGTCCAACTCATTAAAATATAATGGTATGTTGTTTATTGGCCTGTTAATTCCAATCTAAAAATTATTTATGTCCTATACAATGCTGTATGCATTGTGATATGAGATAAACCTTCTAAGACTAAAAAGGCTTGTATTCACTTCGATCAGGTTTGACATTGGAGAAAGGAAAGAGGGTGATCTTAAAAACCGCAAGAGATCTAAGCTTAAACAGCAAGCATTAAACATCTTGGACTTTTATGATTTTGTCTTGAATGAAGGTTATTTTAGAATCTCATTTGAGTAAATGCCTTTGCCTTTTCTAAATCGTTCAATTAATTGATCGTAGCTCTTATTATCTTATTACGAGAAAAAAGGAAAAGATGGGATGGACTTCACATGAAGTAAATAAGAACAAAAAATGGCAACTACTCCATGATCCTTATGTTATATAGTTCGGATTATAAGAAATGAAAAACCCATAGAGTTCCAAATGAAAAAATGAGGAAAGAGGTTGTTGTTTAGGAGAATTTATTATTTGATCATGGATTAAGTGTTTACCAGAGGGATTCAAATTCCTATAGAATAGTTTGGATTGTATTTTCAGAATTTGATCTTTGATTTAAAGGAGTTACGTTGATCATAAAATTTATTTCACATTTTATCTTTGTTTGCCACGTCTTATAAAGTTTTATCCTACAATCTCTCTCTCTCTTTCTCAGACACATTTTTTTTGGGGTAACGCACACAGACAAACACACTCTTGCAGTGAATTTTTACTAATATATATATATATAATTGCTTTTACTTTGTTGTATATAATATGATAATACATACATGCATTTTAAAGTAGGTTATAATGTAATACATTATAATATAATATATTATAATATTACATGCACACACCACTTATATTTTTAAAAAGCACTCACATTTTTAATTAAAAAAAAAAAAAAAAAAAAAAACCACATGCATAACATATTTTAAAGTATAAACCCAGCACCCATTTTTGGTAGTTTAAAAATTCGTTGGAATGATGTGTCATTTGGGATATATGTATGTTAATAAATAAATAAAAAATGGGATAGATGTAAGAAATCGACCCAACCCGGCCCGCCTTGAGGGTAGGTTAGAGTTGATTTTAGCCCTGGAAGAGTTGGGCTGGGCTCGGGCCCAATTAAAGGGATGCAGGGTTGGACGAGGGTTTTAAGAAATCTGACCCAATCTGGCCACGTTTCACCACTAGTGTGCACACAACCTTTTCCCAAAAAATATAAATAACAACTGTTATAGGATAAGATGGAAACTGGTCATAGGGAAAAAACATGGATCTATACGTCTGATAACACCCACGGCCCGTTTGATAACGTTTCTGCCGTTTCTGTTTCAAGAAACGGCAGAAACATAAATTTCCGTTTCTAGAAACAGAAACGGAATTGAAGATGTTTGATAAATCATGTTTTTAGAAGTCGATAGTAACCAATGAAAGAATGGCCACAAGTCATTTCTAGAAACGGCGAAACAAGTTAAACTTGTTTCGCCTAAGTCGTTTCTTGAACCATAAATAAGTAAAAATTTCTATTTCTATTTCTGAAAATAAGTGAAACGGAACAGTTTTATCAAACGCTTTTTACTCCGTTTCTGTTGTTTCTGGAAACAGAAACGGCAGAAACACGTTTCTTAAAACGTTATCAAACAGGCCCCCAGACATGCACCCGAAGTGCTTACTAGTTGTCAGATGAACGGTAGTCGTTCTGGCGCACTAGAGGGGATCTCACTCCAGTGAGCGGGACTCTCTCATCTCCCACAAACATAATCAAGAAAAAAAAAGTTGAATTCATGGGATAACTCCACACTAGCAATGATGCAATTGGAGACCGGGGGATCAGAGGGATAGAAGGAAGAAAAGTGATTTTTTTTTTTTGTTTGGTAAGAGAAGAATAGTGATTCAGGGAAGGATTAGTTGTGGCATAAGGGAAATGGGAATCTGGATCTTCTCCATCTGCTGTACCCTCCAACCTCATTCATGGAGTGTGGTCCTTACACCCGGAAGGTAGTCGCCACACCCCATGTTACAGCAGGCTAGAGAGGATCCAGAGTTAGAAGATGGGGAACGTCATAGACTACGCAACGGAGTGAAGTGATGAGGGATGAGTCATGAGAGTTGAAAATTCATATTTAATTTACTTATAAAAAAATTGAAAATTCAGATTGAACTCACCGAGTTGTGAAATTACAATATTGAACCTTTTGTTCTAATGCCACGTACTCATATATATAGTTCTATACTGGTTAGTTAGGACCTTAGATATGTTTTAATATGCTTTTCTTGGGCTTTACCCACTTTATTTAATATGGTATTCAAAGTCAGATCGGTTTGAATATCATATGGTCCTTTTTTAAGTGCGT
Organism: Macadamia integrifolia; assembly: GCF_013358625.1. Taxonomy (NCBI): domain Eukaryota; kingdom Viridiplantae; phylum Streptophyta; class Magnoliopsida; order Proteales; family Proteaceae; genus Macadamia; species Macadamia integrifolia. The sequence continues at coordinate 9,682,288 of NC_056570.1, forward strand.
GTAAATTAATATATATATATATATATATATATAACGTGTACCTACGGCAAGACATAGCAGGTGTGAAAAGACCGTAGTGTCCCAGGTGTGATAAACTCTGGATTGAAAGCGACTCTCAGGTAGTTGTGAGTTGTATTTAGAATCATGTGATTCCTTGGTGCTTTAGACAAAATTGGTGGCATCTGAAGCAGTACCTGGACAATGTAATTTGGAAATCCCACATTGATACAGGGAGATTAACTCAGTAGTGGATAAACTAGCCAAACATGTTGCAACATCTAGAAGTACTACTATCTGTGATACAACTCCTCATTTTATTAACCATGATCTAAATTGGGATTTACAGCAAACACCGAGGTATTGGTTTATGTAGTTTTCTTTTGGTCGGTTTGTTTTTTCTACTAATGGCAATGTCGAAGGTGGAAATACAGTCTAATAGATCTATTTTGTATTCTCTCATTCTTTCGTTTTACTAATGAAATTCACTTGTTGACTTTTAGAAAAAAAAAAGATGCTTCCGTGCACCTTCCCATTGGCTGAGGGCACTAGTGTGTATGTATATA